>NW_027141899.1:441076-767152 GCF_036365525.1 Heterodontus francisci
ACGCACAAGTTGGTGGAATGGGCAGGCAGGTGGCAGATGAAGTTCAATACAGAGAAATGTGAAGTGATTCATGTTGATAGGAAGAACATGGGGAGACAATATACAATAAAAGGTACAATTCTATAGGGTGTGCAGGAGCAGAGGGACCTGTGTGTATATGTGCAGAAGTCATCGAAGGCGGCAGGACAGGTTGAGAAAGTGTTTAATAAAGCATACAGAATCCTGGGCTTTATTAATAGGGGCATAGAGTACAAGAGCAAGGAAGTTATGTTAAACTTATATAAGACACTGTTTCAGCCTCAGCTGTGGCATTGCGCCCAGTTCTGGGTGCCAGACTTGAGGAAAGACGTGAGGGCATTGGAGAGAGGACAGAAAATATTCACGTGAATGATTCCCGGGATGAGGATTTTCAGTTATGAAGATAGGCTGGAGAAGTGAGGACTGTTTTCCTCGGAGAAGGCTGAGAGGTGCTTTATTAGAGGTTTCAAAAATCATGAGGTATCTGGACAGAGTAGATAGAGAGAAACAGTTCCAACTCGTGAAAGGATCGAGAACGAAAGGGCACAGATTTAAAGTCATGGGTAAAAGAAGCAAAGACGACCTGAGGAAAATATTTTTTCACACTGTGAGTGGTTAGAGTCTGGAATGCACTACCTGAGAGTGTGGTGGAGGCAGGTTCAATTGAAGCTGAATAGACTGTTATATGAGAAGGAAGAATGTGCAGGGTTACAGGGAGAATGCAGGGAACGGCACTGGGTGAATTGCTCATTTGGAGAGCCAGTGCAGACACGAAAGGCTGAATTGGTCCTTCTGTGCTGTAATAATTCTCTGATGTTTTTATTACAGGATGCTGACCAAGGTGACACTGTGATGGGGCGTCTCAGATGGGTGTAATGGTGGAGAATGGGGAATCCATGGTTGGAAAGAGAAGTTGTCCTATGGGAACCGGAATCTTAGCAGGGACTCTCCGACAGCCTGTCCTGATGGAAGGCATCCAGAAAATATCCTGCCTGCCTCCTCCTCCTGAGGTGGCCTCCGGATTCCTGGTGCCAATGCCTGCGTCCTCATGATGTTGATGATATGAAGGGTGCAGCAGAACACCATGAACGTGGACACCTGCTCCAGTGTGTACTGGAGGACTCTCCCCGAGCGGTTCAGACATCGGAAGCATTGCTTCATCACACCGATGGTCTGTTCCACCATGTTCCTGGTGACTCCATTGCTCACATAACACACGTTAATTGCGTAACTAACAGTTGACGGTGGGAGGTGGTTTGGGGGTGTAGAAACATGAGCTGTGTCTAGAGGGGGTTCATTTGTCTCCAAGGAGCCACATTCTGGTTCTGCATGGAGCCCCGAAGTGTTGGGACCGGCTGACTGCTTCAGAATGAATGTATGGTGTCTGCTGCCAGGATAGTGGACATTCACCAGCATGATGTACTGGGCATGCTCACACACCAACTGTACATTAATGGAGTGAGAGTTCTTCCAGTTCCTGTACCTCAACCCATTGACATGGGGGCCCGGCAGAGCCACCGACACCATCAGGAATCCCGCTATCCTGACAAAGCCACGGGATCTCTCATCCTGCTTCTCCCTGCTGAGGGAGAAATTGATGACATAGATGGTCACACTCACTTCCCAGAATTATCAATGGACAACACACAGGCCTCGCAACTATTGGCCGGTTAGTTTAACATCAGTGGCGAGTAAGGTTTAAGAAACAATAATCAGGGGAAAAAGACAACACACACTTGGAGAGATTGAGTTAATTAAGGATTGTCAGCACGGATTTCTGAAAGGCAGATCATGCATGATGAACTAATTGAATTTATTCGGAAAATGAGAGAAGGTTGATGAAGGGAATGTGGTGGATGTTGTCTACGTGGATTTTATGAAATTATTTGATGATGAACAACACAGAAGCTTGGTTGATAAAATTGAAGCTCATGGAATAGCATCCAATTGGAAAAACATTGTCCAGATGACAAGAAAAAGAGAAATGTGTTAAATGGTTGTTTTTCAGACTGGAGGATGGTCGACAGTGATGTTCCCCAAGGTTCAGTGCTTAGGACCACTGTTTTTCTTTTTGCCATATATAAGTTACATGGATCTTGGAATACAGAGTAGAATTTCAAAAATTTCCGATGATACCAATCTTGGAGGTGTGGCAAACAGTGATGATGTTGCAAACCACCTGTAGCAGGATACAGATAGGCTAGCAGAATGGACAGAGAAGTGGCAGGTGGAATTTCATACAGAGGAGTGTGAGGTGATGTATTTTGTCAGAAGGAATAGGAAGTTAATATAGACTTAATGACACAGTTCTCAAGATTGTGCACGAACAGAGGGACCTGGGGCTGCATATGCATTGATCTTTGAAGTTGGCAGGACATATTAGGAGAGTGTTTAGAGAAGCATGTCAGATCTTGGGCTTCATCATTAGAGGCAATGACTTCAAAAGGATACTGGATGGACACCCGAAGGAGATAATCTTGCAGGGATACGGGTATTGACTGGGAGAATGGGACTGACTGGATTGCTCCACAGGGAGCGGGCACCGAGGGGCCGAATGGCCTTCTTCTATGTCATAAATGTATCTATCACTCTCTATGACTCTATGTTGGATATGTCTCCTGCTGCTGCCTGGAAAGATTCAGATAAAGAGAAGATTAATGAAACTGTGACATTAACAGCCACTGACAACTCCGTCCTCACCCTGGTTTGAGGATCCAGGTCGTGTTACAGGCGGTGACGCTGCTCTGTGACCACCTCCTTATTGAATCAGAGTTACCTCACAGACTGCTCCTGGGTTAGGTGCAGATAGGAAAAGTGCTCCTGGAAAACCCGGGGTGGGTAGGGAAGAGCCCTCTCCTCCTCCCTCTTTACAGAGCTTCCCTTCTCTGCAGCCTCTGCTCCATGTGTTGGTCATGTTACAGACCCAGAGACACTGCAACTACAGTCCCCGTACCACGTCCAGAGTTGGGTCACCAAATCCTCTGTCCTCCCTGAATGTCTGCAGCAGCTCACAACACAACCTCCAGGAAACCATCCACAGCACCTCCACTAACTTTACAATAGCAGAAGTAAGCCAAAAGCCCCTCACCTGTAAGTTGAATGCCTGGTACTTTTAAATAACACTGCAGGGAGTTCCTCGTGCTGCTGAATGTATATCAGCTGAGAGTTACTAACACAGGCGGTCAGTGGACATGCACAGACCAAGTTTCAAAGACGTACATCAAAGTTCCCGGTATGGTACATTGACATCACTTTCAACTCCATCCTCAAAGGAACAACATATATATGGTACGATTGAGCTAGAGCCCTGCCCAGATTGGGACACTGTGCAGGCCACACTAGAATTGGCCAGCTGTGAAGACCACACGAATGGAACATAGATGATACGAGTTTGCTGGAGCCCTTCCCAGCATGGGGTATTGTGCACTAGCAGTGGTCGGCTCTGCGGTTCTCATCATTTTATGGATCCCAGCTTCTGTAACGTCAGCACCAGTAGTGCTGCAGAGTCTAAAATCGGGGCTCGGGACAGATACAGAGGGAAATAAATTCACTTTATCAGGAGATCTGAAAAAAGATTGAAGTCAAAAGAGTTGCAGGAATATGGGAAATGGACAAAGAAATGGGACTAACTGGAGGGGTGGGCCATGGAGAGATTCAAACACAGGAATGAGAATATTAAAATTAAGGTGCTGCCAGACTGGGAGCCAATGTAGATCAGTGAGCACAGGTGTGATGGGTGATCAGGATTTGGTGTGAGTTCGAATACAGGCAGCAGAGTGCTGGATGAACTGTGGTTTATGGGGGTTTATAACTGGGAGGGTGACCAGGATAGAATTGGAATAGTCAACTGTGGATCTAACAGTGACATGGATGAGGGTTTATGCAGCAGATGGGCTGAGGCAGGAGTGGAGATGGGTGATATTACAAAGGTGTTAGTAGGCAGGGTTGGTGATGGAAAGAATATGGAGATGACCTCAGCTCAGGTTTAAATATAAGCGGGCAGAACCCGCTCCTCATCCCTCTTTACAGAGATTCCCCTTTCTGCAGCCTCTGCTCCATTTGTTGATCACGTTACAGACCCAGGGACATTGTAACTACAGTCAAGAACAAAGAACAAAGAACAGTACAGCACAGGAACAGGCCATTCGGCCCTCCAAGCCTGCGCCGATCTTGATGCCTGCCGAAACTAACACCTTCTTCACTTCCGGGGCCCATATCCCTCTATTCCCTTCCTATTCATGTATTTGTCAAGATGTCTCTTAAACGTCGCTATGGTATCTGCTTCCACCACCTCCCCCGGCAGCAAGTTCCAGGCACTCACCGCCCTCTGTGTAAAAAACCTGCCTCGCACATCCCCTCTAAATTTTACCCCTCGCACCTTAAACCTATGTCCCCTAGTAGCTGATTCTTCCACCCTGGGAAAAAGCTTCTGACTATCCACTCTGTCCTTGCCGCTCATAACTTTGTAAACCTCTATTATGTCGCCCCTGCACCTCCGTCGTTCCAGTGAAAACAATCCGAGTTTTTCCAACCTCTCCTCATAGCTAATGCCCTCCAGACCAAGCAACATCCTGGTAAACCTCCTCTGCTACCTCTCCAAAGCCTCCACATCCTTCTGGTAGTGTGGCGACCAGAATTGCATGCAATATTCCAAGTGTGGCCTAACTAAGGTTCTGTACAGCTGCAACATGACTTGCCAATTTTTATACTCTACGCACCGACCCATGAAGATACGCATGCCGTATGCCTTCTTGACTACCTTATCCACCTGTGTTGCACTTTCAGTGACCTGTGGACCTGTACGCCCAGATCTCTCTGCCTGTCAATACTCCTAAGGGTTCTGCCATTTACTGTACACCTCCCACCTGCAATCGACCTTCCAAAATGCATCACCTCACATTTTTCCGGATTAAAATCCATCTGCCATTTCTCCGTCCAAGTCTCCACCTGATCTATATCCTGCTGTATCCTCTGACAATCCTCATCATTATCCGCAACTCCACCAACCTTTGTGTCGTTCGCAAACTTACTAATCAGACCAGCTACATTTTCCTCCAAATCATTTATATATACTACAAACATCAAAGGTCCCAGCAGTGATCCCTGCGGAACACCACTAGTCACATCCCGCCATTCAGAAAAAACACCCATCCACTGTTACCCTCTGTCTTCTTTGACCGAGCCAGTTTTGTATCCATCTTGCCAGCTCACCTCTGATCCCGTGTGACTTCACCTTTCGTACCAGTCTGCCAAAGGGGGGCCTTGTCAAAGGCTTTAGTAAAGTCATTACAGATAACATCCACTGCCCTCTCTTCATCAATCATCTTCGTCACTTCCTCAAAAAACTCAATCAAATTAGTAAGACACGACCTCCCCTTCACAAAACCATGCTGCCTCTCGCTAATGAGTTCGTTTGTTTCCAAATGGGAGTAAATCATGTCCGGAATAATAATCTCTAATAGTTTCCCTACCACTGACGTAAGGCTCACCGGCCTATAATTTCCTGGATTATCCTTGCCACCCTTCTTAAACAAAGGAACAACATTGGCTATTCTCCAGTCCTCTGGAACCTCAACTGTAGCAAACGAGGATACAAAGATTTCTGTCAAGGCGCCAGCAATTTCTTCCCTTGCCTCCCTCAGTATTCTAGGGTAGATCCCATCAGGCCCTGGAGACTTATCTACCTTAATGCTTTGCAAGACACCCAACACCTCCTCCTTATGATAATGAAATGACTGAGACTATCTGCACTCCCTTCCCTAGGTTCATCAACCACCAAGTCCTTCTCTTTGGTGAATACTGATGCAAAGTACTCATTTAGTACCTCGCCCACTTCCTCTGGCTCCACACATAGATTCCCATCTCTGTCCTTGAGTGGGCCAACCCTTTCCCTGGTTACACTCTTGCTCTTGAAATATGTATAAAAATCCTTGGGATTTTCCTTAATCCTGTTTGCCAATGACTATTCATGACCCCTTTTAGCCCTCCTAACTCCTTGCTTAAGTTCCTTCCTACTGTCTTTATATTCCTCAAGTGCTTCGTCTGTTCCTAGCCTTCCAGCCCTTACAAATGCTTCCTTTTTCTTTTTGACTCGGCTTACAATATCCCGTGTTATCCAAGCTTCCCGAAACTTGCCAAACTTGTCTTTCTTCCAGAACATGCTGGTCCTGGATTCTAATCAGCTGACGTTTGAAAGACTCCCACATGTCAGATGTTGATTTACCCTCAAACAGCCGCCCCCAATCTAAATTCTTCAGTTCCTGCCGAATATTGTTGTAATTAGCCTTCCCCCAATTTAGCACCTTCACCCGAGGACTACTCTTATCCTTATCCACAAGTACCTTAAAACTTATGGAATTATGGTTACTGTTCCCGAAATGTTCCCCCACTGCAACTTCGACCACCTTGCCGGGCTCATTCCACAATACCAGGTCCAGAATGGCCCCATCCCTAGTTGGACTATCTACATACTGTTTCAAGAAGCCCGCCTGGATGCTCCTCAGAAATTCTGCCCCATCCAAGCCGCACAAAGCGAATCCCAGTCAATATTGGGGAAGTTAAAATCACCCACCACCACAACCCTTTTACCTTTACATCTTTCCAAAATCTGTCTACATATCTGCTCCTCTCCCTCCCGCTGGCTGTTGGGAGGCCTGTAGTAAACCCCCAACATCGTGACTGCAACCTTCCTATTCCTGAGCTCCACCCATATTGCCTCGCTGCATGACCCCTCTGAGGTGTCCTCCCGCAGTACAGCTGTGATATTCTCCTTAAGCAGTAATGCAGCTCCCCCACCCCTTTTACATTCCCCTCTATCCCGCCTGAAGCTTCTAAAGCCTGCAACATTTAGCTGCCGATCCTGCCCTTCCCTCAACCAAGTCTCTGTAATAGCAACAACATCATATTTCCAAGTACTAATCCAAGTTCTATGTTCATCTGCCTTACCTGATACTTCTCGCATTGAAACAAATGCACTTCAGACCACCAGTCCCGCTGTACTCAGCAACATCTCAGTGCCTGCTCTTCCTCTTCGTCCTACTGGCCTTATTTACTATGTCCTCCTCATTTATTTCACTAGCTGTCCTCCTGCTCTGGTTCCCACCCCCCTGCCACAGTAGTTTAAACCCTTCCGAGTGACGCTAGCAAACCTTGCAGCCAGGATATTAGTGCCCTTCCAGTTTAGATGCAACCCGTCCTTCTTGTCCAAGTCCCATCTGTCCCTGAAGAGAGCCCAATGGTTCAGATATCTGAAACCCTGCCTCCTACACCAGCTGCTCAGCCACGTGTTTAGCTGCACTATCTTCCTATTTCTAGCCTCACTGGCACGTGGCACAGGGAGGAATCCAGCGATTACAACCCTCGAGGTCTTGTTTTGTAACTTACTGCCTAACTTCCTAAACTCCCCCTGCAGGATCTCATCACTCTTCCTGCCTATGTCATTGCTACCGTTGTGTACCACAACCTCTGGCTGTTCACCCTCCCCCTTCAGAATGCCCCCTGTCCGTTCAGAGACATCCTTGACCCTGGCACCAGGAAGGTAACATACCATCCTGGAGACTCGTTCACGTCCACAGAAGGGCATATCTGTGCCCCTGACTATAAAGTCCCCTATAACTATTGCTCTTCTGCGCTTTGTCCCTCCCTGCTGAGCAACCGTGCCAGCCGTGGTGCCACGGCTCTGGCTGCTGCTGTTTTCCCCTGATAGGCCATGCTTCGTGCAGAGTTGGGTCACCAAATCCTCTGTCCTCCCTGAATGTCTGCAGCAGCTCACAACACGACCTCCAACAAACCATCCACAGCACCTCCACTAACTTTACAATAATAGAAGTAAGTCAAAAGCCCCTCACCTGTAAGTTGGATGCCTGGTCCTTTTAAATAATACTAGATGTTATGTTATGCATAATCCTCATGCTGCTGAATATATGTTCAGCTGAGAGTGACTAACACAAGCAGTCAGTGGACATGCACAGACCAAGTTTCAAAGACGTACATCAAAGCTGCCGGTTTGGTACATTGACATCACATTTAAAACCATCCTCAGCGCAACAACACATACATGGTACGATTGAACTAGATCCTTGCCCAGCATGGGGCACTGTGCAGGCCGCACTGGAAGTGCCTGGCAGAGCAGCTCACATCTCTCTATGGATCCCAGCTTCTGTACCGTCAGCACCAGTAGTGCTATAGAGTCCAAATAGTGGCTCAGGACAGATACAGAGGGAAAGGAATTCACTTTAAAAGGAGAAATGAGAAAAGATTGAAGTCAAAACATTTTCAGGAATATGAGAATGGGCAGGAGAATGGGACTAATTGGAGGGGTGAGGCCATGGAGGGATTCAAACACAAGGATGAGAATATTAAAATTAAGGTGCTGCCAGACCGGGAGCCAATGTAGATCAGTGAGCACAGGGGTGATGGGTGATCGGGATTTGGTGTGAGTTAGGATACAGGCAGCAGAGATCGGGATGGGCTGTGGTTTATGGAGGTTTATAACTGGGAGGGTGACCAGGATAGAATTGGAATAGTCAAGTGTGGATTTAACAAAGGTACAGGTGAGGGTTTATGCAGTAGATTGGCTGAGACAGAGGTGGAGATGGGGGATATGACAGAGGTGGTCATAGACAGGGTTGGTAATGGAGAGAATATGGAGATGGACTCAGCTCAGGTTTAAATAGAACACACCGATTGCAAACAATCTGGTTCAGCCTCCGTATTGGGCAGGGTGGTGTATTTGTCTCACAGATAGGGGATGGAGTTTGTGATGGAGACCAATGACACTGGCTTCAGTCTTCCCAAAATTTACATAACAGAACAGCATTTCAGTAAAACAGGGTTTACAGATCTCCTAGACGGAAATAGAGACAGCAACAGCAGCAAAGATGAGAGATTAAATGACAAGAACTGTAATACAGTTGGCAATGGCTTCTCGAGCTAATAGCTGGACATATTCACCAGGAATACAACGGCAGCAAAAAGGGCAGAGTAAATTACAGGAGAAATAATGCTGTTAAACTTGGTTTATAGAATTAATAGCTAGATAGAGAGACTTACCAGGGACACCAATAATAGCCAGGATGGGATAGTAAATGTATTGAATAATCTTCAGTGCGAGATAGATACGGAAGTTTAATGAGTACCGATCATAATATGTGGAAAGGTAGTAAAGTTCCGAGGATAAACTCCTGTCCATTGTTGTAACATTCCCATCTATTGTTCTCAGATTCTGACCCATTGTTGTAACATTCCAATCTATTGTTCTCAGATTCTGACCCATTGTTGTAACATTCCAATCTATTGTTCTCAGATTCTGACCCATTGTTGTAACATTCCAATCTATTGTTCTCAGATTCTGACCCATTGTTGTAACATTCCAATCTATTGTTCTCAGATTCTGACCCATTGTTGTAACATTCCAATCTATTGTTCTCAGATTCTGCCCAAGTGCTGCAACATTCCAATCTATTATTCTCAGATTCTGACCACGTGTTCTTACATTCCAGTCTTTTGTTCTCAGATTCTGATCTATCCTTTCTCTCTCTCTGGAGCCACTGATCTCTGTTGTGCCGGGGCTGATGTTCCGGCTGAAACGATGGGATAACACATGGAAGCCCCTTATTAATAGAAGATGGAAAATTTTCAATGACACAATTAGGGTCCATGGAGACTGACATTAATTACAGACACTAAACAAACAGATTCAGTTAACCCTTTTCAATACAGCACTTTTTGTACCACAATAAAGTAGATAATTTACCCAGTCTGGATGGGATGCATGAGGGTTGCTGAGGGATGGAATGGTGGAAGTAGCAGAGGCACTGGCCAGCATATTCCAATCCCTCTTGGATATGGGAGTGATGACGTAATTTCACTGGCTCACCACTCTCTGGGTGAAGAGGTTTCTCTTCATTTCAGTCCTGAAACGTTTACCCCGTATCCTTAGACTATGACCCCTGGTTCTGGACTCCCCCACCATCGGGAGCATCCTTCCTGCAACTACCCTGTCAAATCCTGTTAGAATTTTATAGGTTTCTATGAGATCCCTCTTCACTCTTCTGAACTCCAGCGAATATAATCCTAACTCTCCTCATACGTGAGTCCCGCCATCCCAGGAATCAGTCTGATAAACCTTCGTTGCACTCTCTCTCTGTAGCAAGAACATCCTTTCTCAGAGAAGGAAAACAAAACTGCACACAATATCCAAGTGCGGCCTCACCAAGGCCCAGTATCAGTGCAGCAAAACATCCCTGCTCCTGTACTCGAATCCTGTCTCTATGAAGGCCAACATAACATTCACCTTTTTCTACCACCTGTTGCACCTGCATGCTTACCTTCAGTGACTGGTGTACGAGAACACCCATGTCTCGCTGCATATTCCCCTCTCTCAGTTTGTAGCTGTTCAGATAATAATCTGCCTTCCTGTTTTTGCTACCAAAGTGGATAACCTCACATTTATTCACATTATACTGCATCTGCCATGCAATAGCCCACTCACTCAACATGTCCAAATCACCCTGAAGCCTCTCTGCATCCTCCTCACAACTCACCCTCCTACCCAGTTTTGTGTCTTCTGAAAATTTGGAGATATTACATTTAGTTCCCTCATCTAAATCATTAATATGGAGTGTGAATAGCTGGGGTCCTAGAACCGATCCCTGTGGTACCCCACTAATCACTGCCTGCCATTTGGAAAAAGATCCGTTTATCACTACTCTTTTTTTCCATCTGCCAACCAATTTTCTATCTATCGCAATACACTACCACTAATCCCATGCACTTTAACTTTACTCACTAATCTCTTATGTGGGACTTTGTCGAAAGCCTTCTGAAAGTCCAAATAAACCACATTCTCTGGCTCCCCATCATCCACTCTATTAGTTACATATTCGAAGAATTCTAATAGATTTATCAAGCATGATTTCCCTTTCGTAAATCCATGCTGACTCTATCCGATTCTAACACTGTTCTCCAAGTGCTCTGCCATAAAAGCTTTGATAATGGACTCTAGAATTTTCCCCACTACCGACGTCAGGCTGACTTGTTTAAAATGCCCTGCTTTATTTCTACCTCCATTTTTAAATGGTGGGGTTACATTAGCTGCCCTCCAATCAGCTGGAACTGTTCCAAAGTCTATAGAATCTTGAAAGATGACCACCAATGCAAGCACTATTTCCAGGGCCACTTCTTTAAGTAATCTGGGATGTCGATTTTCAGGCCCTGAGGATTTATTGGCCTTCAATCCCATCAACTTCCCCAACACAATTTCTCTACTAATACTGATTTCCTTCGGTTCCTTCCTCTCACTAAACCCTGTGTTCCCCAACATTTCTGGTAAGATATTTGTGCCATCCTTTGTGAAGACAGAATCAAAGTATGCATTTAGTTGGTTAGCCATTTCTTTGTTTCCCATAATAAATTCCCATGTTTCTAACTGTAAGGACCTACATTTGTCTTAACCAATCCTTTCCTCTTTACATACCTACAGAAACCTTTACAGTCAGGTTGTATGTTCCCCGCAAGCTTCCCCATGTACTTTATTTTCCCCTTATTAATCAATCCCTTGGTCCTCCTTTGCTGAATTCTAAACTGCTCCCAATCCTCAGGTCTGTTGCTTCTTTCTGTCGAATGTATCTGCCTCTTCCGTGAATCTAATACTATCTCTAATTTTCCTTGTAAGCCATGGTTTGGCTACGTTTCCCATTTTACTTTTGCGCCAGACAGGAGTAAACAATTGTTGCAGTTCATCAATGCACTGTTTGAATATTGCCATTGCCTTTCCTCCATCATCCCTTTAAGTAACGTTTCCCAATCCATCATAGCCAACTCGTGCCTCATACCTTCAGACTTTGCTTTATTAAGATTCACGACCCTAGTCTCAGAATCAACTACGTCACTCTCCATCTTGGAGTCATAGATTCGTACAGCATAGAAACAGGCCCTTCGGCCCACTGCGTCCATGCCGACCAGAATGCCGATCTGTACTGGTTCCACGTGCCTGCATTAATTCCATATCCGTCTATGCTTTGCTCATTCAAATACCTGTCCAGATGACTCTTAAATGTGGCTACTGTTCCTGCCTCCACCACCTCCTCTGGCAGCTCATTCCAGATTCGCAATATTCGTTGTGTGAAAAAATTACCCTTTTAATCCCCTTTAAACCTCCTCCCTTTCATCTGAAATCTATGCCCTCTAGTTTTAGTCACCCCTACCATGGGAAACAGACTCTGGCTACCTGCTCTGTCTATGCCTCTCATAATTTTATATACCTCCATCATGTCCCCTCTCAGCCGTCTTTGCTCCAGGGGAAACAGACCCAGCCTACCCAATCTCTCTTTATAACTCAAGCCCTCCAAACTAGGCTTCATCCTGATGAATCTTTTCTGCACCCTCTCTAGCTTAATCACATCTTTCCTGTAGTGCTGCGACTAGAACTGCACACAGTACTCCAAATGCGGAATAACCAAAGTTATGTACAACTGTAACATGACGTCCCAACTCTTGTACTCCATGCCGCATTTGATGAAGACAAGCATGCCATACACCTTCTTCACCACCCAGTCAACCTGTGTTGCCACATTCAGGGAACTATGCAGTTGCATCCCAAGGTCTCTCTGCTCAACAACACTCCCCAGGCCCTGTCATTCACTGTATATGTACTGCACTTGTTCAACTTCCCAAAATGCATCACTTCGCACTTGTCTGCATTAAATTCCATTTGCCAATCCCTTGCCCACTTTCCAAGTTTATCTATATCCTGTTGTAACCTTAGACAACCTTCTTCACTTTCTACTATTCCATCAATTTTTGTATCATCTGCAAACTTACCAATCATGCCCCCTACATTCATATCCAAGTCATTAATATATATGACAAACAAGAGAGGACCCAGAACCGATCCCTGTGGCACACCACTGGTCACCAGCCTCCAATCTGAAAAACAACCCTCCACTACTATCCGATCACCAAGCCAATTTTGTATCCAATTGGCTAGCACATCCTGGATCCCATGAGTTTGAACCTTCTGGACCAGCCGACCATGCGGGACCTTGTCAAAGGCCTTGCTAAAGTCCATGTAGACAACGTCCTTCGCCCTGCCCTCGTCAATCCTCTTGGTCACCTCCTCAAAAAACGCAATCAAATTCCTGAGACATGATTCCCATGCACAAAGCCATGCTGACCATCCCTAATCAGACGTTGCCTTTCCAGATGCATATAAATCCTGTCTGTCAGAATCCCTTCCAGTAACTTTCCCACCACTGATGTAAGGCTCACCAGCCTGTAGTTCCCTGGCTTATCACTGCTGCCCTTATTAAATAAAGGCACAACATTAGCTATCCTCCAGTCTTCCGGTACCTCACCCATGGCTAACGATAATGCAAAAATCTCTGCTCGGGCTCCAGGAATATCCTCCCTTTCTTCCCATAGCATCCTAGGATACACCTGGTCAGGCCCTGGGGATTTATCTACCTTAATGCGCTTCGAAACCTCCAACACCGCCTCCTTTGTAAGGTTGATATGCTCCAGGATATCACTGTTCCCTCCGTTGAACTCACTAGCTTCCATGTTGTCTCCATGGTAAATCAAGACGAGAAGTATTCATTTAAGACCTCGCCCATTTCCCGTGGCTGCACACGTAGATTACCACACTGATCCTTAAGGGGACCGACTCTCTCCCTGGCTACCCTTTTACTCTTAATATACTTCAAGAATATTTTAGGATTCTCCATTATCTTATCTGCCAGGGAAATCTCATGGCCCCTTTTCTCCCTCCTAATTTCTTTCTTGAGTATACTCCTAAATCCACTGTACTCCTGGAGGGACTCGTTTGATCCCCGCTGCCTATACCCGACATATGCCTCCTTCTTTGTCCTGACCAGACCCTCAACATCCCTCATCAACCAAGGTTCTCTAAACTTGCCAGCCTTGCCCTTCCATCTAACAGGAATATGCCAGCCCATAACTCTTCCTATCTCACTTTTAAAAGCCTCCCACTTGCCAGACGTCCCTTTACCTGTAAACAGCCTCTCCCATTCAACTTTGGAGAGTTCCTGTCTGATGCCATCAAAATTAACCTTCCTCCAATTTAGGACTTCAACCTGAGGACCAGTCCTATCCTCATCCATAACTATCTTGAAGCTAATAGTGTTATGGTCACTGGTCCCAAAGTGCTCCCTCACTAACACATCATCCACCTGCCCATCCTCATTTCCAAAGAGGAGGTCGAGTGTAGCCTTTTCTCTCGTAGGGCCATCCACATACTGTTTCATAAAACTATCCTGGACACACTTAACAAATTCTTGCCCATCTGATCCCTTGGCACCAAGGCAGTCCCAGTCAATATTAGGAATGTTAAAATCACTTACTATTACAACCTTATAATTCCTACACCTATCTGTGATTTCCCTACATATATGCTCCTCCAATTCCTTCTGACTATTGGGGGGCCTATAGTATAATCCCATCAAAGAGATCACCTCTTGCTTATTTCTGTGCTCCACTCATATGGCCTCACTGGACGTTCCCCGCGGGATATCCTCTCTAACTACTGCCGTGATGTGCTCCCTAATCAATTGTGCAACTCCCCATCCTCTCTTCCCTCCAACTGAAGCATCGGTACCCCATAACATTGAGCCGCCAGTCTTGCCTATCCCTCAACCACGTTTCTGTAATAGCTATAATATCACAATCCCATGTACTGATCCATGCTCTGAGTTCATCTGCCTTCCCTGTAAGGCCTCTTGCATTAAAGTAGTTTAGTTTAGAGATACAGCACTGAAACAGGCCCTTCGGCCCACCGAGTCTGTGCCGACCATCAACCACCCATTCATACTAATCCTACACTAATCCCATATTCCTATCACATCCCCACCTGTCCCAATATATTTCCCTACCACCTACCTATACTAGGGGCAATTTATAATGGCCAATTAACCTATCAACCTGCAAGTCTTTGGCATGTGGGAGGAAACCGGAGCACCCGGAGGAAACCCACGCAGACACAGGGAGAACTTGCAAACTCCGCACAGGCAGCAACCAGAATCGAACCCGGGTCCCTGGAGCTGTGAGGCTGCGGTGCTAACCACTTGCAGTTTAGTCGACCAGACCTTCCACGCTCCCTGTCAGGCCACTGCCAGGCCCGCCTACTGGACTTGCTTGCATTAACCTCAACATTTACTTTAACTATGTCATCGGAGAGACTACTACTTTGAGTCCCACCTCTCTGCAAGACTAGTTTAAACCCTCCCGAGTAGTACTAACAAACCTCCCCGCAAGGATATTGGTCCCCTTCCAGTTTAGATGCAATCCGACCCTCTTCAACAGGTCACCTCTGCACCAGAAGAGATCCCAATGATCCAAGTCGCTGAAGCCCTCCCGCCTACACCAGCTCTTCAGTCACACTTTCATTTCCTTAATCCTCCTATTCCTATCCTCACTAGCACGTGGCACAGGGAGTAATCCTGAGATTCTTCTTCTTCTTTGTCTTTGGCCTCCTTACCTCGAGAGACAATGGATACGCGCCTGGAGGTGGTCAGTGGTTTGTGCAGCAGCGCCTGGAGTGGCTAAAAAGGCCAATGCTCGAGTGACAGGCTCTCGCACAGGTGCTGCAGAAAAATTTGTCTGTCGGGGCTGTTACATAGTTGGCTCTCCCCTTGCGCATCTGCCTTTTTTCCTGCCAACTGTGAAGTCTCTTCGACTTGCCACACTTTAGCCCCTCCTTCATGGCTGCCCGCCAGCTCTGGCGATCGCTGGCAACTGACTCCCACGACTTGTGATCAATGTCACAGGACTTCATGTCGCATTTGCAGACGTCTTTAAAGCAGAGACATGGACGGCCGGTGGGTCTGATACCAGTGGCGAGCTCGCTGCACAAAGTGTCTTTGGGGATCCTGCCATCTTCCATGCGGCTCACGTGGCCAAACCATCTCAAGCGCCGCTGACTCAGTAGTGTGTATCAGCTGGGGATGTTGGCCGCCTCGAGGACTTCTGTGTTGGAGATAAGGTCCTGCCACCTGATGCCAAGTATTCTCCGGAGGCAGGGAAGATGGACTGAATTGAGACGTCGCTCTTGGCTGACAGACGTTGTCCAGGCCTCGCTGCCATAGAGCAAGGTACTGAGGACACAGGCTTGATACACTCGGACTTTTGTGTTCCGTGTCAGTGCGCCATTTTGCCACACTCTCTTGGCCAGTTTGGACATAGCAGTGGAAGCCTTTCCCGTGCACTTGTTGATTTCTGCATCTAGAGACAGGTAACTGGTGACAGTTGAGCCTAGGTAGGTGAGCTCTTGAACCACTTCCAGAGCGTGGCCGCCGATATTGATGGATGGACCATTTCTGACATCCTGTCCCATGATGTTCATTTTCTTGAGGCTGATGGTTAGGCCAAATCCTGAGATTAACCCTAGAGGTTCTACTTTTTAACCTTCTGCCTAACTCCCTATATTCACTTTGCAGGACCTTATTTCTCTTCCTATCTATGTCGTTAGCACCAATATGAACCACGACCTCTGGCTGCTCACTCTCTCCTTTCAGAATTTCCTGCAGCCACTCCGAGACATCCTTGACCCTCGCAGCAGGGAGGCAACATACAATCCTGGTGCCTCTTTTGCGGCCACAGTAACGCCTACCTGCACCCCTTACGATAGAATTTCCTATCACGATAGCTCTTACACCCCTTTTCCTGCCCTGCTGTGCGGCAGAGCCCTCTGTGGTCCCATGGGCCTGGCTGTTGCTGCTTTCCCCTGGGAGGTCATCCCCGCCAACAGTATCCAAAGCGGTCTATCTGTTTGAGAGGTGGTGGCCACAGGGGACTCCTGCACTACCTGCCTGTGCCTACTACTCTGTCTGGTGGTCACACATCCCTTTTCTGCCTGTGCAGCTATTATCTGCGGTGTGACCACCTCGCTAAACATGTTATCCACGACTTCCTCAGCATTATGGATGCTCCACAGTGAATTCTCCTGCAGCTCCATCTCCATAATGCGGGTCGCCAGTAGTTGCAGATGGATCCACTTCCTGCACACATGCTCACTAGGGACACTGGAAGCATCCCTGATTTCCCACAAAGTGCAGGAGGAGCAGATCACGGGGCTGAACTCTCCTGTCATGACCAACCCTTAGATTAATTAGTTACACCCTTAATTTAAAAAAATACTAATTACATGAGGGGCCTTTTTCTACCCACTTCAATCTAAGATTCTTAATAAACTACACTGAATTAAAAAAAGAAACACTTCAGTAGTACTCACCTTATCAACAGAGTTCTTTTCCCACAAAAATAAACTTTTCACTTTTTTAAAGATATCTACATGCACTAATAGCTGCTACTCACCCAATCAATCAGTTTGCAGCTCTCCTCTGACGTCAATGTTGGCTTTCTTCATGAAGAACTCTATCATATTATGGTCGCTCATCCTCAAGGGATTTCACACAACTAGATTGCCAATTATTTCTCTCTCTTTACACAATACCCAGTCTGGGATGGCCTGTTCTCTATTTGGTTCCTCAACATATTGGTCCAGAAAACCATCCCGTATACAATCCAGTAATTCCTCCTCTACGTTATTGTGACAAATTTGCTTTGACCAATCTATATGCAGATTTAAGTCACCCATAATTACAGATGTTGCTTTATCGCATGCATCTCTAATTTCCTGTTTAAGACCATTCCCACATCACCACCACAGTTTGGGGGTCTATATATAACCCCCACTAACGTTTTTTGCCCCTTATTGTTTCTCAGCTCTACCCATACAGACTCCACATCATCAGATCTCATATCCTTCCTCACTATTGTATTACTTTCCTTTTTAACCAGAAATGCAACTCCACCGCGGGTGGAAATAAGCCATTTTACTGATGGTGTGAATATTTGGTCAGAAGCTCATCGCAAGGCATCTCAAGGTTAACTATGTAACCAAGTGTGTGAACAGTTTGGCTTTTCGTCTCAAACATTTACAAAGGAGAGGGATGGAGTGTGTAGCTAGGAAATATTTGAAGCAGAGACAGAAAACAATGTCTTCAATCTTCTCAATATTTAATTGGCATTGCAGATGTGTGAGGTAATACATTTTGAAAGGAGGAATGAGGAGAGACAATGCAAGTTAAATGGTACAACTAAAAACGTGGTGAAATAACAGAGACACCTGGAGTATTTGTACACAAATCTTTGCAGCCAAACCGTTAATAAATATAAGGGATCCTCGGTTTTATAAATAG
The DNA here is from genome assembly GCF_036365525.1 of Heterodontus francisci. Lineage (NCBI taxonomy): Eukaryota > Metazoa > Chordata > Chondrichthyes > Heterodontiformes > Heterodontidae > Heterodontus > Heterodontus francisci. Next base: position 459,310 of record NW_027141899.1, read on the forward strand.
AGGCAAAAAAAGCAAAAGCAATGACATTATGTGAAACATATATAAAATACTAGTTCAGCTGCACCTGAAGTCTTGTGTCGAATACTGGGAACCACACTTTAGGAAGGACATGAAGCCTTCGGAGAGGGTACAGAACTGTTTTCCGAGAATTTATGCAGGCATGAGGGATGACAGTTATGTATCTGGGGTTGTTCTGCTTCGAGCAGAGAACTTTCAGAGGAGATTCGATTGAGCTGTTTAACATTAGGAAGGGTTTAGATAAATTAAATAAAGAGAAACTGTTTCCAATGTCCAAGGGACCGGTAATCAGAGACACAGATTTAAGGCGATTGGTAAAAGAAGCAGACATGAGGATTTGTGTTTCTGAGTGGTTTGGATTTGGGATGCACTGTCTGATAGGCTGATGGATACAGATTCTATAGTATATCCCAAAAGGGAATTGGATAAATATCTGAAGAAGAAAAAATGTTCGGATATAGTGAAAGAGTCAGGGAGTGGGACTAACTGGATTGTTCTTTGAAAGGGTTCAGCACTGACTTGATGGGCCGAATGACATCATTCAGGGCTGTGCTATTCTATGATTCTATGATTGTTCCAGCCTGTACTTTCCCAATATTCCTATCCTTTCAGCAGCTGTTTGATAAATTACCACATAACAGCCGTGTTACCAAATTAGAAACACATGGGATTAATGGACCAATGTCAGCAGTGGCTCAGTTTGTCGCTCTCTCCCTTTTCAATCACAAGCGTCTAGGATCAAGTGTCACTGCAGGACTTGATCACAAGAATCAAGGCTGACACTGCAGTGCAGTACTGAGGGAGTGTTTCACTGTCAGAGGTACCGCCTTATCAACGAAAAGGTAAAGCCAGGCCCCGTGTTGCCCACTCAGGTGGATGTAAAGATCCCATGGAATTATTTTGAAGGTCAGGGGAATTATTCTCAGTGTCCTGGTCAACATTTACCCCTCAATTCAACATCACAAAAACAGATCTGATCATGATCACACTGCTACTTGTGGGATCTTGCTGTGCGGGAATTGACTTTGTTTTTCCTGCATTTACAAGACTGACTAAACGTTAAAAACTACTCGTTGGTTGTAAATCGCTTTGGGACATGCAGTGATCATGAAGGCGTTACATAAATGGAAGTCCTTTTTTTATTTTCAATGTCAGCATGCAGGAAATTAGGTCAGTGACAGAAAGCAGACAGTAGTCGAGAATGGTTGTTGATCAGTCTGGAGGGAAGTACACAGTGGGGTTCTGCAGGGTTACTGTTGGAATCACTGTTGCTGTATGTTAATGCAATGGGCTTGTGTACAGACAGGATAATGTCAAAGTTTTCAGAGGGCAGGAAACTCAGAAATGTTAATAAACAGTCTGAAGGATAGTAACAGAGTTCAGGAGGACAGAGACTGACTGGTAAAATGGACAGGAACATGGCAGATGTAATTTAACACAGTGAAGTGTGAAGTGAGACATTTGGGTAGGAAATATGAGGTGAAACAATATAAACTCAATGGTACCATTATAAAGCGGATGAAGGATTAGAGAGAAGTGGCGTGTACACACACAGATCTTAGAAGGTAACATGTAGTGTCTTTGGTGTTAGAGAGAGAGATACAGAGTAATAAAACTCTGGAGGAAATGCTGATGTTTATACATCATTGGTTAGATCCCAGCTGGAGAATTGTGTCCAATTCTGATCACCACGGTTTGGTATGGATGTCAAGGACTTAGTGAAGATACTGAGGTGATTTTCTGGAATGGTACCAGGGATCTGGGAATTCATTTACGTTGAGAAATTTGAAAAGCTGGGATTGTTCGCTTTAGAGCACTGACGGGTAAGGGGAGATTTAATATGGAATTCAAAATCATGAGGGGTTTTGATAGGGTAATTAATGTGAAACTGTTTCCAGTGTCAGAAAGTGCAGTATTCAGAAGACACAGATTGAAGGTAATTGACAAAGAACCAGAGGTGAAATGAGGAGAATTTTCTTACACAGCAAGTTGTTGGGATCTGGAATTCATTGCCTGAAAACAAGGTGGAAGCAGATTCAATAATATCTTTCAACCTCTCACACTGCTCAATGTACCACACCCCTATCACTCACCCATCAGCTGTCCCTAACACTCAGGACTCACACCTAACATTCACATACTCCACCTCACCCTCACACACCTTCCACTGATACCAGCCTCACACCCACATCTCACTGTCTCCACATACCTCCAGCTATTGAGCTATGGAAGGCACATCACACAAACACTGTGAAACACAATTACTGATATTCCACCCCCTCTCTTACAGGACAAGGTGGCCCATAATCACAGGGGGCAGAAGTGAACTGGTGGGGGCCAGGCATATCTTCATCCCCTGAGCCTGAGGGAGGAGATGGTTCTCTACATCATGGGACTGGCTGTCACAGAGCCCGTGGCATCCGGCCTCGCCGACAGCATTCAGGCTGTTGCTATGTTCCTGCCTTATGTCCCTTTTTAACTCCTACCTCCCCCTCATCCTGCTGTCTGGGATGATGTCCAAGCTGCAGATGGGACCATGGACCTCCTGCTTTTCATCCCACCCCCAATCCCTCACCCCAACATTCCAATTCTGATTTATACTTTCCAACGATAACTGAAAACTGCCAGCTTCCCAGTCACAGCAGCTCCAGGAGACAGAGAGAGAGCAGCAGCACAGCACTGATGGTGAAGCCCCATCACTTGGTCTGATACTCACAGACAACAGATCAAACACTTACACTGTGTGTGCTTTAGAGGCTGGTAAAGAGTCAGAATCTACACGTGGTGAGTCACCGAGCACGAGTGAGCTGCAGCCAGGCCAGGGGGAAAGGATAGTTCATGTGTCAGATGACCGGAAGGCAATGTCACAAACGAGTTATAATACACAGGACTCAGATATGAACTTTGCTGGAGCAGCATACAGGAGAATGCTGATGGATATGGACACAGAGATACTTTGTCCATTGACAGGCCTGTCAGACAGTCTGTTGCCACTATCAAATAACATGGAGGAGTCCAGCTCAAACATGGCACAGGACATTGCACAGAGCTTGAAGCCCATTTTTCCCCCTGTGGAAGTGGTCACTAACTCCATGACAGCACTAGCGGACCCAGCTGTGATACAATTGTTGGTGACCATTGTCTCAGCTTCCACTGCAGCACAGACGGCATGCTGCCCATGTCGTGGTGGTGCAGTCTGAATCCGTGCCCTCAAGGCCCTGTGCTGCTCGAGGACGTCCTGCAAGGCCGTCTGCAGTCTCCCCCAGTGAAAGTCAGCAGCCTTCCACCAGCCATGCTGCAGTCACTGGGGAAACACTGTGTAGGAGCACGAGGCAAGTCGAGGGATCCACAAGACAGGCACTAAGGGAATATTCAAGGGTGAATAGTTCAGCTTTGCTTTTATAATTGGATGTGTTATTGGATAAAGATGTCAATGAAAAGGTTTTTGTTGGTGTTTTTTTATTGCAGGACACTGTGATGGGGCATCTCAGTTGGGTGTAATGGGGGAGAATGGAGGATCCATGGTGGGAAAGGGAAGTTGTCCTGTGGGAACCGAAATTCTAGCAGGGTCTCTCCGACAGCCTGCCCGGTTCAAAGGCATCCAGGAAATATCCTCCCTCACTCCTCCTCCTGAGGTAGCCTCCGGATTCCTGGTGCCAATGCCTGTGTCCTCATGATGGTGATGATATGAAGGATGCAGCAGAACACCATGAACTTGGACACCTGCTCCAGTGAGTACTGGAGAGCTCCCCCGAGCGGTTCAGACGTTGGAAGCATTGCTTCATCACACCGATGGTCTGTTCCACCATGTTCCTGGTGACTCCATTGCTCACGTTATACACGGGTTATTTTCATGCGGCTGGTTGGCATTGATGCTGGGGGTTGAATTAGGAGTGATGTACAGAGTGAGGTAGGCATTATCTCCGAGGAGCCACATTCTGGTTCTGCATAGCTTCATAGCTATCGCCCTCCATACCAGGCAACATCCTGGTGAACCTCCTCTGCACCCTCTCCAAAGCATCCACATCCTTTTGGAAATGTGGCGACCAGAACTGCACGCAGTATTCCAAATGTGGCCGAACCAAAGTCCTATACAACTGTAACATGACCTGCCAACTCTTGTACTCAATACCCCGTCCGATGAAGGAAAGCATGCCGTATGCCTTCTTGACCACTCTATTGACCTGCGTTGCCACCTTCAGGGAACAATGGACCTGAACAGCCAAATCTCTCTGTACATCAATTTTCCCCAGGACTTTTCCATTTACTGTATAGTTCACTCTTGAATTGGATCTTCCAAAATGCATCACCTCGCATTTGCCCTGATTGAACTCCATCTGCCATTTCTCTGCCCAACTCTCTAATCTATCTATATTCTGCTGTATTCTCTCACAGTCCCCTTCACTATCTGCTACTCCACCAATCTTAGTGTCGTCTGCAAACTTGCTAATCAGACCACCTATACTTTCCTCCAAATCATTTATGTATATCACAAACAACAGTGGTCCCAGCACGGATCCCTGTGGAACACCACTGGTCACACGTCTCCATTTTGAGAAACTCCCTTCCACTGCTACTCTCTGTCTCCTGTTGCCCAGCCAGTTCTTTATCCATCTAGCTAGTACACCCTGGACCCCATGCGCCTTCACTTTCTCCATCAGCCTACCATGGGGAACCTTATCAAACGCCTTACTGAAGTCCACCTATATGACATCTACAGCCCTTTCCTCATCAATCAACTTTGTCACTTCCTCAAAGAATTCTATTAAGTTGGTAAGACATGATCTTCCCTGCACAAAACCATGTTGCCTATCACTGATAAGCCCATTTTCTTCCAGATGGGAATAGATCCTATCCCTCAGTATCTTCTCCAGCTGCTTCCCTACCACTGACGTCAGGCTCACCGGTCTATAATTACCTGGATTTTCCCTGCTGCCCTTCTTAAGCAAGGGGACAACATTAGCAATTCTCCAGTCCTCCGGGACCTCACCCGTGTTTAAGGATGTCGCAAAAATATCTGTTAAGTCCCCAACTATTTCCTCTCTCGCTTCCCACAGAAACCTGGGATAGATCCCATCCGGACCTGGGGACTTGTCCACCTTAATGCCTTTTAGAATACCCAACACTTCCTCCCTCCTTATGCCGACTTGACCTAGAGTAATCAAACATCTGTTCCTAACCTCAACATCCGTCATGTCCCTCTCCTCGGTGAATACCGATGCAAAGTACTCGTTTAGAATCTCACCCATTTTCTCTGACTCCACGCATAACTTTCCTCCTTTGTCCTTGAGTGGGCCAATCCTTTCTCTAGTTACCCTCTTGCTCCTTATATATGAATAAAATGCTTTGGGATTTTCCTTAACCCTGTTTACTAAAGATATTTCATGACCCCTTTTAGCCCTCTTAATTCCTCGTTTCAGAATGCACCGACAATCCCGATATTCTTTCAAAGCTTCGTCTTTCTTCAGCCGCCTAGACCTTATGTATGCTTCCTTTTTCCTCTTAGTTAGTCTCACAATTTCACCTGTCATCCATGGTTCCCTAATCTTGCCATTTCTATCCCTCATTTTCACAGGAACATGTCTCTCCTGCACGCTAATCCACATGTCTTCAAAAGCCTCCCACATATCAAAAGTGGATTTACCTTCAAACAGCTGCTCCCAATTGACATTCCCCAGCTCCTGCCGAATTTTGGTATAGTTGGCCTTCCCCCAATTTAGCACTCTTCCTTTTGGACCACTCTCGTCTTTGTCCATGAGTATTCTAAAACTTACGGAATTGTGATCACTATTCCCAAAGTAGTCCCCTACTGAAACGTCAACCACCTGGCCTGTCTCATTTCCCAACACCAGGTCCGGTATGGCCCCTTCCCGAGTTGGACTATTTACATCCTGCTCTAAAAAACCCTCCTGGATGCTCCTTACAAATTCTGCTCCATCTAGACCTCTAACATTAAGTGAATCCCAGTCAATGTTGCGGTCATTTCAGAGACATGGGTTGAGCAGGGACAGGAATGGATGTTGTGGGTTCCGGGATTTAGATGTTTCACTAAGAAAAGAGAAGATGGGAAAAGAGGGGGGGGGGGGTGTGGCATTGTTAATCAAGGAAAGTATTACAGCGGCAGAAAGGACGTTTGAGGACTCGTCTACTGAGGTAGTATGGGCTGAGGTTAGAAACAGGAGAGGAGAGGTCACCCTGTTGGGAGTTTTCGACAGACCTCCAAATAGTTCCAGAGATGTAGAGGAAAGGATACCAAAGATGATTCTTGACAGGAGCGACAGTAACAGGGTAGTGGTTATGGGGGACTTTATCTTTTCAAATATTGACTGGAAATACTATAGTTCGAGTACTTTAGATGGGTCTGTTTTTGTCCCGTGTGTGCAGGAGGGTTTTCTGACACAGTATGTCGACGCGCCAACCAGGGGCGATGCCACATTGGATTTGGTACTGGGTAATGAACCCGGCCAGGTGTTAGATTTAGAAGTTGGTGAGCACTTTGGTGATAGTGATCACAATTCGGTTAGTTTTACCTTAGCGATGGGCAGGGACAGGGATATACAGCAGGGCAAGAATTATAGCTGGGGGAAAGGAAATTATGATGCGATTAGGCAAGATTTAGGATGCGTAGGATGGGGAAGGAAACTGCAGGGGATGGGCACAATCGAAATGTGGAGCTTATTCAAGGAGCAGCTACTGCGTGTCCTTGATAAGTATGTACCTGTCAGGCAGGGAGGAAGTTGTCGAGCGAGGGAGCCGTGGTTTACTAAAGAAGTTGAAGAGATTGTCAAGAGGAAGAAGAAGGCTTATGTTAGGATGAGACGTGAAGGCTCAGTTCGGGCGCTTGAGAGTTACAAGCTAGCCAGGAAGGATCTAAAGGGAGAGATAAGAAGAGCAAGGAGAGGACACGAGAAGTCATTGGCGGATAGAATCAAAGAAAACCCTAAGGCTTTCAACAGGTATATCAGGAATAAAAGAATGACTAGAGATAGGTTAGGGCCAATCAAGGATAGTAGTGGGAAGTTGTGTGTGGAATCGGAGGAGATAGGGGAAGTGTTAAATGAATATTTTTCGTCAGCATTTACAGTGGAGAAAGAAAATGTTGTCGAGGAGAATACTGAGATACAGACTACCAGGCTAGATGGGATTGAGGTTCACAAGGAGGAGGTGTTAGCAATTTTGGAAAGTGTGAAAATAGATAAGTCCCCTGGGCCAGATGGGATTTATCCTGGGATTCTCTGGGAAGCCAGGGAGGAGATTGCAGAGCCTTTGTCCTTGATTTTTATGTCGTCATTGTCGACAGGAATCGTGCCGGAAGACTGGAGGATAGCAAATGTTGTCCCCTTGTTCAAGAAGGGGAGTAGAGACAGCCCTGGTAATTATAGACATGTGAGCCTTACTTCGGTTGTGGGTAAAATGTTGGAAAAGGTTATAAGAGATAGGATTTATAATCATCTTGAAAATAATAAGTTCATTAGAGATAGTCAGCACGGTTTTGTGAAGGGTAGGTCGTGCCTCACAAACCTTATTGAGTTTTTTGACAAGGTGACCAAACAGGTGGATGAGGGTAAAGCCGTGGATGTGGTGTATATGGATTTCAGTAAGGCGTTTGATAAAGTTCCCCACGGTAGGCTATGGCAGAAAATACAGAAGTATGGGATTGAAGGTGAATTAGTGCTTTGGATCAGAACTTGGCTAGCTGAAAGAAGACAGAGGGTGGTGTTTGATGGTAAATGTTCATCCTGGAGTGTAGTTTCTAGTGGTGTACCGCAAGGATCTGTTTTGGGGCCACTGCTGTTTGTCATTTTTATAAATGACATGCATGAGGGTGTAGAAGGGTGGGTTGGTAAATTTGCGGATGACACGAAGGTCGGTGGAGTTGTGGATAGTGCCGAAGGATGTTGTCGGGTACAGAGGGACATAGATAGGCTGCAGAGCTGGGCTGAGAGATGGCAAATGGAGTTTAATGCGGAAAAGTGTGAGGTGATTCACTTCGGAAGGAGTAACAGGATTTCAGAATACTGGGCTGATGGGAAGATTCTTGGTAGTGTAGATGAGCAGAGAGATCTTGGTGTCGAGGTACATAAATCCCTGAAAGTTGCCACCCAGGTTAATAGAGCTGTTAAGAAGGCATATGGTGTGTTTGCTTTTATTAGTAGGGGGATCAAGTTTAGGAGCCACGAGGTCATGCTGCAGCTGTACAGAACTCTGGTGCGGCCGCACCTGGAGTATTGCGTGCAGTTCTGCTCACCGCATTATAGGAAGGACGTGGAAGCTTTGGAAAAGGTGCAGAGGAGATTTACTAGGATGTTGCCTGGTATGGAGGGAAGGTCTTCCGAGGAAAGGCTGAGGGACTTGAGGTTGTTTTCGTTAGAGAGAAGGGGGAGAAGAGGTGACTTAATAGAGACATATAAGATAATCAGAGGGTTAGATAGGGTGGATAGTGAGAGCCTTTTTCCTCGGATGGTGATGGCAAATACGAGGGGACATAGCTTTAAGTTGAGGGGTGATAGATATAGGACAGATGTCAGAGGTAGTTTCTTTACTCAGAGAGTAGTAGGGGCGTGGAACGCCCTGCCTGCAACAGTAGTAGACTCGCCAACTTTAAGGGCATTTAAGTGGTCATTGGATAGACATATGGATGAAAATGGAATAGTGTAGGTCAGATGGTTTCACAGGTTGGCGCAACATCGAGGGCTGAAGGGCCTGTACTGCGCTGTTATGTTCTATGTTCTAAAATTAAAATCTCCTATCACCACCACCCTGTTGCTCCTACAGCTTTCCATAATCTGTTTACATATTTGTACCTCTATCTCACGCTCGCTGTTGGGAGGCCTGTCGTACAGCCCCAACATTGTTACCGCACCCTTCCTGTTTCTGAGTTCTGCCCATATTGCCTCACAGCTCGAGTCCTCCATAGTGCCTTCCTTCATCACAGCTGTGATATCCTCTTTGACCAGTAATGCATCTCCTCCACCCCTTTTACCTCCCTCTCTATCACGCCTGAAGCATCGGTCTCCTGGGATATTTAGTTGCCAATCATGCCCTTCCCTTAACCAAGTCTCAGTAATAGCAATAACATCATACTCCCAGGTACTAATCCAGGCCCTAAGTTCATCTTCCTTACCTACTACACTTCTTGCATTAAAACAAATACACCTCAGACCACCAGTCCCTTTGCTTACATCATCTGCTCCCTGCCTACTCTTTCCCTTAGTCACGCTGACTTCATTATCTCGTTCCTTACAGGCTTTCGTTAATACATCCTAACTCTCCACTGACCTCATTTGGTTCCCATCCAGAGCTTTCCCTCTCTGCAGCCTCTGCTCCATTTGTTGATCATGTTGCAGACCCAGAGACACTGTAACTACAGTCCCGATACCTCGTCTAGAGTTGGAACACTAAATCCTCTGTCCTCCCTGAATGTCTGCAGGAGCTCACAACACAAACTCCAGAAAACCATCCACAGCACCTCCACTAACTTTACAATAGCAGAAGTAAGTCAAAAGCCCCTCACCTGCAAGTTGGATGCTCGGTCCTTTTAAATAACCCCAGAGGGGATTCCTTGTGCCAGCTGAATGGATGCTTAACTGAGAGTGACTAACACAGGCGATCAGTGAACATGCATAGGCCAAGTTTCCAAGCTGCTGGAACAGGTTGTTCATATGCCATCCAGACCCCTGTTCAGTCTACCGGTCCATGCAGGGTACTCTTGGACTCGTGCCCTGTCCAGCATGAGAACTGTGTCGGCCACACCAGAACTGCCCATCAGTGTGGATTCCACTGCACCAGCACCAGTGATAGTACTGAGACCAAATCAGAGTCAGAGACAGATCCATAGCTAATGAAATTCACTTCAAAACGAGAAATGACAAACACTTCAAATAGAACAAATGGAAGGAATATGGGAAACGGACAGGGGAATGGGGATAATTGGAAGGTTGAGGCAATTTAGAGCTTTTAATGCAAGTATGATTATATTAAAATTGTGGCATTGCCAGACTGGGAGGTAGGTTATGTGAGTGAGTACAGGGGTGATGGGTGATCTGGACTGGGTGTGAGTTGTGATGCAGCCAGTAGATTTCTGAATGAGCTGCAGATTATCGAGCTTTGTTATTGTGAGCATGACCAGGAAGACATTGGTATCATCAAGTGTGGATCTAAGAAAGGCACGGCTGAGGGTTTATAAGTAGATGAACTGAAAGAGATGTGGAAATGAACAAAATTATAGAGGTGGCTGTCGGCAGGGTTAGTGATCGACAGGATATTGAATTGGAACTTAGCTTAGGATGAAAGGAATCGCTGACGTTGTGAAGAGGCTGGTTTGTTCTCAGACATTGGGCAGGGAGTGTGATAGAGTCGGTGGACAGGGACAGAATTTGTGACAGAAACCGATGGCAGTGGATTTAGCATTCCCAATATTTAAATAAAAGGAACAGCAATTCAGTGAAACATGATCTATAGTTCTAATAGCTGGATAGAGAGGTTTACCAGGAACAATAATATTAGCAAGAAAGGCAGAGTAATTGACAAGAACAGTACTGAAGTTAATCATTGGTTATAACATTAATAGCTGGGTAGAGAGAGACTTACCAGGGACACCAACAATACTGAGGACCGGATAGTAAATCGTTTGAATAGTCAAAAGCGCGAAATAGATCCGATATTGTAAAGAAAGCCGATGATAATTTGTAGAAAGATAGTCAGAAGCCCACGAGAAACTCCTCTCCATTGTTGTCACATTCCAATCGATTGTTCTCAGATTCTGATCTATCTTCTCCCTCTCTCTGGAGCCACTTATCCCTGTCAGTGCCGGTGAGAGGGGTGGGGATGGGTGGGGTGATACTATGGGATAACACATTGGAAGGTGTCCTGTATTAATAGAAGTGGGAAACCCTCCAATGACACAATTAGGGTCCATGGAGACTTACATTAATTACAGTCACTGAACAAACAAGTTCAGTCAACACCTTTCAATCCAACACTTTCTGTACCGCAATAAACAATTATCCAGTCTAGATGGGATGTATGAGGGTTGCTGAGGGAAGGAATGTTGGAAATAGCGGAGCCACTGGCCCGAATCGTCCAATCCTCCTTGGATATGGCAGTGATGTCAGAGGACTGAAGTGTTGCAAATTCTACACCCTGTTCAAAACAGTAGAGATAGGCTACACCCTAGAACTACTGACCCATCAGTCTAACCTCACTGAAATGTTGGAGAAGCTTGTAGCGTCTGTAATCTGGGACAAGATAATTGTGGTTTGAATAGCATGAGTTTATAAATGACAAGAAGGTCCACCAGATATGTTAGTGGCAAATCATGTCTGACTATCTTGATCATATTCTTTGATGAAGTAATGGAGAGTGTTGCTGCGGATAGCGTGGTTGCTACTTTGTATATGAACAATCAAAAGTCGTGGAATCAAATGCCATTTAATAGATTTGTTAGGAAGTCTGAACCTCATGGATTCAAGAGGCAGTAACAGTGTGGATATGACATTGGCTAAGGGATAGAATACAGAGGGAAGTGGTGATCTATTGTTGCTCAGACAGTGGAGGGGATTATACAGTGATGCTCCCCAATGGTCGGTATTCGGGCCATTGCTTCTTTATGGAAACATACATAAATATATATCCGTGTATTGTGTTTGTGTGTGACATTTACTTATATATAAAAGGCATAATTTCAATGTACTCAGGTGACAGAAACTCGGAAATGCAAAAAAAATGAGGATGATATCAGAAGGATTCAGGGAGACCGATGAAATGAGGAAATGAAGCAGATGAAATTTAGTGCAGACATGGGGTAAGGGAGGAAGAATAAGGTGAGGCAATGTAAATGAAATGGGGCAATTTTAAATTGGGTGCATGAACAGATGTCTTTGAATATAGCAGAACAAGTCGATAAAATTACTAAAAACACATCCAGGATATCGAGCTTTATAAATAGAGGCATAGCGTGCAAAAGGAAGGAAGTCAACTGAAACTTTGTAAATCACTGGTTAGGTCTCAGCTGAGGAATTGTGTCCAATTCTGAGCATTACTTATTAGAAAGGATGTCAGAATGTTGGAGAAGGTGCAGAGGAGATTTACTGGAATGGTCCAGGAATGTGGGAGTTCAGGAACATGGGGAGACTACAGAAACAGGAATCAGAGTAGATCAGGTAAAGGGGGGAATTTAATGGAACAGATCACAATTATGTGCTGTTTTGACAGAGTAAGGGTAAACTGTTTCCTTTGGGAAAAGGACCGATAGCAAGACTCAAAATACTTGGCAAAAGATGCAGAGGTGCCATAAGGAAAACATTTTTTTATACAGTGAGTTGCTTTAATCTGGAATACACGGCCTGAAGATGTGCTGGAAGTAGATTCAAGAGCAAGTTTCAAAGGGGAACTGGATAAATGCTGCAGAGGGGGATTTGCAGGGCTTTGGGAAAAGAGTAGGAAAGAGGGGCAAAATAAATAGCTCTTTCAAAGATGGCACAGGTATGATGGGCCAATGGACTGCTTCCATGCTTTGTGATTCTCCGATTCTATGGTAACAGAATCCATTGAGTCCTTATTTCGTGTGTACAATTGATGTCCAGCAGTTCTTGAGCCAGCGGCTCATTGTTACTTGTATCCTCACACAGATAACAGAAGAAAGGCTAACACAAGGGCCAGGTGAGATGAATTGTGCTGACAATTTACTATATTGGGTTATGACGTCTCTCTCTTTGATCACTTCAATCAGTCAGTTACAAACACATTGATTTTATTCCCATTTTATTTCCTGTCTATTTGTTCTCAAGATATGAGTGATACTGACAAGGCTGGCATTACTTCCCCATCCCTGGTTACCATGAGAAAATGATGGGCCTTCATCCTGAACCACCGCAGTCCGTGTGGTGAATGTGTTCCCACAATGTTGTTACAGAAAGGATTTCAGGCTTTTAACCCAGTGATGATGAAGGAACGGTGATTTCTGTCCAAGTCTAGATGGTGTTTGTCTCGAAGGAGGGGAATGTGGAGGTGATGGTGTTTTGTGTTCGAGTCCGAGCTGAATTCAACGCCCTCCCCTCTATCTCGTGTCCCTTGACTGTAAACTGGAATTGTTCTCTTTCGAGCAGGAATGTGAAATGGAGATTGAATAGAGATATGCAAAATCTTGAACAATATTTGATGGAGCAAAGACAGAGAATTTGGTTTCACTGGAAGTACTGTCAGTAACCAGAGGACACATTTTTAAGGTGATGGGCCAACAAAAATGCATTGATCTATTATAAACCGGAATTCACAACCTGAAAGAGTGGTGAAGCAGATTCAATAATAAATTTAAAAAAGAGAATTGATTCAATAGTATCAGAGGAGATTTTCAGCGAAGTGGTAATTGTGTAGAGGAGAGGGACAAATTGGATTGCTCCTTCAAACAGCATGCACAGACACGATGGGCCAAATAGCCTCCTCCGTGCTGTATGATTCTTTGAGTCTGTGGAAACAGAAACCATTGAAACCTTACCTGATATGCACAACAGACGGTCAACAATTTTAAGCAGAGGCTGATCATTACTTGAACTTTGATATGGTTCAGGAAAACATCATGTTGGATTAACACAGATGAGGGAGAGAATTAGTCCTTTCCTGCTCTGTTTGTTTGGTCAGTACCACACTGTGTGGAAGTAACACTGATCAGGGATAGACCATCAGCAATTTAAAGCAGAGGCTGATCGTTACTTGTACTTGGAACATACCTTGTTGGATTAACACAGGCGAGGGAGAGAGATGGAAATCTCCTGCTCTGTGTGTGGGGGTCATTAACACAACATGTTGGATTGGCACAGGCCAGGGAGAGAAATAGAAATTTCTTGCTGTGTCTGTGTATATGGGGGTCGGTACCACACGATGTGGGAATGACACAGATCAGGGATAGAATGGTCATTTCCTGCTCTCTGTGTGTACGTGGGGGTCATTACCACATCGGGTGGAAGTGACACAGATCAGGGATAGAATTGGTCCTTTCCTGCTCTCTGTGTGGGTCAGTACCACACTGTGTGGGATTAAGAGGCCGGGGATAGAATTGGGTCTTTCCTGCTCTCTGTGTGGGTCAATACAACACCGGGACGATTTAACACAAGCCGGGGACAGAATTGGGTCTTTCCTGCTCTCTGTGTGGGTCAATACCTCACCGGGTGAGATTAACACCGTCCAGGGATAGAATTGAATCTTTCCTGCTCTCTGTGCCTGGGTCAGTACCACCGGGAGAGATTAACACAGGCCAGGGATTGAATTGGGTCTTTCCTGCTCTCTGTGTGGGTAAGGACCACACCGGGTGGGATTAAGACACACCGGGGATTGAATTGGGTCTTTCCTGCTATCTGTGTGTGTCAGTGCCACACCGGGTGGGATTAACACAAGCCAGGGATAGAAGTGAGTCTTTTCTGCTCCATTTGGAGCTCAGTACCACATTGGGTGAAAACCGCTTACTCAGCACAGCCTGAGGATGGAGCCTGGTCTGTCCCAATGAGGACAGAGAGTGACTGGTGAAATGGCCAGTCACCCGGCAGATTGAACTTTACACATTGAACTGTGAAGTGATACATATCGGTAGGAAATATGAGGAAAGGCAAAATAATGTGGATGGTTGAATGGACAGACCTCGGGCTGTACTAATTTATGAGGCAGCAGGACACTGAGAAGGCTGCTAAAAAAAACAACATATCGTGTCCTTGGCTTTATAAACACAGCACAGAGTAATAAAACTCAGGAGGAAATGCTGATTTTTATACATCATTGGTTAGGTCCCAGCTGGAGAATTGTGTCCAATTCTGATCACCACATGTTGGTAAGGACGTCAAAGACTTAGTGAAGATACTGAGGTGATTTACTAGATTGGTACCAGGGATCTCATGGAGAGATGGGAAAAGCTGGGGTTTTTCTCTTTAGAGCAGTGAAGGGTAAGAGGGGATTTAATATAGAATTCAAATTCATGAAGGGTTTTGATCGGGTAATTAGTGTGAAAATGTTTCCAGCGTCAGAAAGTTCAGTATTAAGAAGACACAGATTGAAGGTAATTGACAAAGAACCAGAGGTGAAATGAGGAGAATGTTCTTACACAGCGAGTTGTTGGGATCTGGAATTCACTGCCTGAAAACAAGGTGGAAGCAGATTCAATAATAATATGGTGGAGAAGGCAGATGGAATCCTTTCCTTTATTAGCTGAGGTATAGAATATAAGAGCAGGGAGATTATGCTGGAACTGTATAACTCATTGGCTAGGCCACAACTTGAGTACTGAGTGCAATTCTGGTCACCTCATTACAGAAAGGATCTAATTGCACTAGAGAGGGTACAGAGGAGATTTATGAGGATGTTGCTCGGACTAGACAAAATGCAGCTGTGAGGAACGATTGGATAGGCTGGGGTTGTTCAATTTGGAATAGAGAAGGCTGAGAGGAGATCGGACTGAAATGTACAACATTTTGAGGGGCCTGGACAGAGTGGAGGTGAAGGGTCTATTCACCTTGGCAGGAAAGTCAGTGACATGGGGGAGGGGGGGTGGTGGTGGATTTAAAGTGATTGGTCGAAAGATAAGAGGGCAGATAAGGAAAACCTTTTCATACAGAGTGTGGTGGGGTCTGGAACTCACTGCCTGAAAGTGTAGTTGAGGCAGAAACCCTCAACTCATTCAACAGGATTCTGGATATACACCTCAAGTACCGTAATCTGCAGAGCTATAGATCAAATGCTGAAAGTGGGATTAGAATGGGTGGATCGTTTTTCGGTCACCACTGATACAATGGGCCAAGTGACCTCTTTCAGTCAGGAGGCCGCTGCTGCTGACTGTGAATGCTGCAATTGGACAGAAGGTAAATGGAATACGAGGACAGAAAGAGGGCTCCACAGTTCACGGATGTGGTGACCCTAGATCAGATCTTACAGTGGTGTCGGAGAGGGAACAGAGTTCATGTCAAAGTCCTGTCTTCCTTTTATATGATCCTGTATAATGGACAGGGACTACTGGGCAGTAATGTGCTCAAAGGTTATCAGCAGTAATTGATTATCGCTCTATTTGTATATTGTAGAACATTAAACCATACCCCTACTCTGGTGTCCATTGCATCCTCAATATTCCTGATTAAAATATCAGAGGAGTGTGAACCAGACACCGGTGATGACCCTGAGGTACAGGCGATTCTCGAGTCGGTGCTGAGTGTATTCACAACCCATAAAGATGACTGTGGAAACATGAGCAGACCTGAAGAAATCAATTGACCATTGCATGATCCATGAAGCAGTATTCATACCGAGCTGAGATTATATCATATATTCCAGACAACATCAGGTTATTGTTTTACCAGGGTGCAGTTCACAAAGACACATTCACTGCTAACTGCCCGATTTTGCCGGTTACAAAACCAGATGGCAGCTGGGGACTGACTATTGACCAGACAAACTCAACACAGTCACCTCTGTGTGAACTCGGTTGTCTGAGAGACACCAACCCTACTCTCCCGGATTCCCAGCGGCAGGGCTGACTTCACCACGCTGGATATCTCTAATGGTTATTGGAGTATCCCAGTAAAACTAGAGAAACAATTTAAATTCACATTAACTTCTGAGGACCAGAGATACCCCTGGACATGTCTGTCACAAGGGGTTCCACAATAACCCCACTATTTTCCACAAACGTATGGCCGGGGCCGTTAGGAACCTTTCACAGTCTTCCTGCTTGCTGAAATAAATTGATGGTCTCCTCCTCATCACCACAGACCGTGTCCACACATTTAACCCTTTTACAGGAACTACTGCAGTTACTTTGGGAGCTGGACTAAAAGACCATCCACGTAAGGACCAGCTGGTGTAACATCGTGTCATCGTTCTATATGTCCAAATTGGCTCATCCAACATCAGCCCAGACCAACATCAGGTCGAGACCATCCAGTGTATAACCCTGTCCACCTCAAAGACAGCCTAGTGTCCTATCCTCAGGCTGGTGGGGTATCAGTGGACCCTCATCCAGTGTCTACCCTTGTCCACCTCAAAGACAGCCTTGTGTCCTATCTTCAGGCTGGTGGGGTATCAGTGGACACAATTCCAGTGTCTACCCCTGACCACCTCAAAGACTGCCCAGTGTCCTATCCTCAGGCTGGTGGGGTATCAGTGGACCCTCATCCAGTGTCCACCCCTGACCACCTCAAAGACTGCCCAGTGTCCTATCCTCAGGCTGGTGGGGTATCAGTGGACCCTCATCCAGTGTCTACCCTTGTCCACCTCAAAGACTGCCCTGTGTCCTATCCTCAGGCTGGTGGGTATCAGTGGACCCTCATCCAGTGTCTACCCTTGTCCACCTCAAAGACTGCCCTGTGTCCTAACCTCAGGCTGGTGGGTATCAGTGGACCCTCATCCAGTGTCTACCCTTGTCCACCTCAAAGACTGCCCTGTGTCCTATCCTCAGGCTGGTGGGGTATCAGCGGACCCTCATCCCTCGTTTTGCTGAGACTGTGACTCCTCTTTATGAACCACCGAATGGTGATGATGACCAGGTTTATCCCATTTGGACTGAAGAGAACACAGAAACAGTAACAACTAAAGAAATCTGTCGCCCAGGCAACGTGTCTTACCTCACCGAACCCCGACAAGACTTTCCACATGGATGTGGGGACACAGTGACAGCCTGGCTGCTGTCCAATGCCGAGAAAACCAGGAGAAATTACTCCCCATTGTGAATGACTCCAGAATTGTGAGTGGGCCTGAACTGATTTACTCTGTTTGTGAAGGACATTTGTTAACCATGTTCTGGGGCATCAAACATTTCACTTACATCACGGGGTTCAACAGGGTGATACTGTCCAGTCCATTATAAACCTTCCCAGTATAGGAAAGTTGTTGTAATAGAATACCCATGTCATAGAGTCATAGAGCCTTAGTCAATTCTGGCACAGAATGGGACATTTCAACTCATCGAGTCCGTTCCAGCGCTTTGGAGATAAATCAAGTCTGTCTCATTCCCCAGCTCCATGGATGACAAGGAGCCTACAGGGTAAGATACAGCAGGAAGGGCAAGTTTATGTCCCACACCGAGAACTCAGTACAACAGAAAAACAAGAGGAGTATAGAAAGTGGAGGCTGATATCAAAAAGGAATTTACGAAAGCAAGGAGATATCATAAAAAAATATTGGCAAGCAAAATCAAGGTGAACCCATGTATGTTTTTTCTTTCAATACATTCAGGCTAAGAGGACAACTAAGGAGAGAGTAGAGCCCATTAATGACCGAAAAGGTAACCTATGTGTCGGGACAGTAGTTACTGACATGGTTCTTAATGAATACTTTGTGACTGTCTTCACAAAAGAGGGGAACGGTGCAGATATTGTAGTTAAGGAGGAGGAGTGTGAATTATTGGATGTGATAAACATAGGCAGAGAGGAATTACTAATGGAATTAGCCTCATTGAAAGTTGATACATCACCATGGCGTGATGAAATGTACCCCAGGTTGTTAAAAGAAGCAACAGAAGAAATAACCAAAGGTATGTCCATGATTTTCCAGTTCTCACTGGATACAGGTGTGGTGATGGAGGATTGGAGAACTGCTTACATTGAACCACTGTTAAAAAAGGGAGCGAAGGATAGACCGAATAACTACAGGACAGCCAGTCTAACCTCAGAGTGGGAAAATTATTGTAATCTATTCTGAGAGACAGGGTAAACTGTCACTTAGAAAGGCACAGGTTCATCAGGGATAATCACCATAGATGTGTTAAGGCAAGATTGTGTCTGACTAACTTGCATGATTATTTGATGAAGTAACAAGGACGATAGATGAGGTTAATGTCGTTGATGCGGTCTACTTGGATTTTAGCAAAGATTTTGGCAAGGGCGCACATAGCAGACTTGTTAAAAATAAAATCCCAGGCGATGCAGGTAAATGCAGCAAGGCGGATGCAAAGTTAGCTCAGTGACAGGAAAGAAAAAGTAATTGTTGACAGGCGTTTTAGCGACTGGACGGATGTTTCCAGCAACATTTAGTGGAGGCAGTGGTGTAGTGGCAATGTCACTGCACTTGTAAATCCAGCAAACCCAGGTTAACACTCTGGGGACGTGGATTCGAATCCCACCATGACACATAATGAAATTTGAAATCAATTAATAGTTCTGGAATTAAACAGCGACTCTAATGGTGACCATGAAACCATTGTCGATTGTTTGAAAAGCCCATCTGATTCACTAATGCCCTTTAGGGAAGGAGATCTACGGTCCTTACCTGGTCTGGCCACATGTGACTCCAGACCCACAACAATGTGATGGACTATTAAATGGCCTCACAAGCCACTCAGTTCAAGGGCAATGAGGGATGTGCAATAAATACAGGCCCAGACAGTGACGCCCAAATCCCACGAATGAATAAAAAAAAGCAAATTCCACACAGCTCAGTACTGGGACCCCTGCTTTATGTCGCATACATTAACGATTTGGAAGTAAAGGTAGGGGCATAATCAAGAAGTTTGCAGACGATACAAAGATTCACCGTGTGGTAGATTGCAAGGAGGATAGGTCAGATGGGCAGAGAAGTGGTAAATTGAATTCAGGCTGGATGAGTGCGATATGATGCATTTGGGGAGGTCAAATAAGGCAAAGGAATGCACGATTAATGGGAGAATACTGAGAAGTGTAGAGGAAGTGACAGGCCTTAGAGTGAATGCCCACAGATAGCTGAATGTAGCAGGACAGCTCGAGTAGGTGGTTAAGAGGTCATATGGAATCCTTTCCCTTATTAGCCGAGGTATTGAATATAAGAGCAGGGAGGTTATGCTGGTAACTACAGAAATCATTGGTTAGGCCACAACTTGAGTAATGTGTGCAGTTCTGGTCACCTCATTGCAGAAAAGATGTAATTGCACTGGAGAGGGGACAGAGGAGATTTATCAAACATGTTGCCGGGACTGGGAAAATGCAACTTTGAGGAATGATTGGATAGGCTGGGGTTGTTCGCCTTGGAGCAGAGAAGGCTGAGGGGAAATCTGATTGAAACGTACAAAACGTTGAGGGCCCTGGATAGAGTGGTGGTGAAGGGTCTATTCACCTTAGCAGAGAGATCAGTGACAAGAGGGCATGGATTTAAATGATTGGGAGAAAAATTAGAGGGGAGATGAGGAAAAAAATCACCCAGAGTGTGGTGGGGTGGGGGTCTGGAACTCAGTTTCTGAAAGGGTAGAAGAGGCTGAAAACCTCATCTGATTTTAAACGTGCCTTGCTACACCTCAAGTGATTTAATCTGCAGAGCTCGGGACCAAATGCTGGAAGGTGGGATTCGGCTGGGAAGGTCGTTTTTAGGATAGCAGAGACACAATGGGCCAAGTGGCCTCTTTCTGTGTTGTAAACATTCTATGATTTTTCTATGATTTTCTAGGTGCAGATAGGCGGTTTTAGTGAAGGTGTGTAGATGTGGTCAGAAGTTCATCTCGGGGTCAAATATGACACCAAGGTGTGAACAGTCTGGTTTAGTCTCACACAATTGCCAGGGAGAGGTATGGAGACGGTAGCTAGGGAATTAAGTTTGGAGCAGAGACTGAAAACAATGTCTTCAATCTTCTGAAATTTGAATTGTCACAGCAGAGATGTGAGGTAATACCTTTTAGAAGGATGTATGTGGAGAGACAACACAAGCTACATGTTACAACTGTGAAGGGAGTGCAAGAACAGAGAGACCTGGGGAGTTTATGTGTAAATCGTTGAAGGTCACAGGACAGGTTAGCACAACCGTTAAGAAAGCATATGAGATCTTGGGCTTTATAAATAGAGGCATAGAAAACAAAACTGGGAAGTTATGCTAAATCTATCTAAAACACTACAGCATATCCCAGTACATGACACATGGAATAGCAGAATTTGAAACATATTGTACCAGGGATCTGGGAATTCAGTTACATTGAGAGATTGGAAAAGCTGGGTTTGTTCTCTTTAGAGCAGTGAAGGGTAAGAGGATATTTAATATCGAATTCAAAATCATGAAGAGTTTTGATGGGGTAATTAATGTGAAACTGTTTCCAGTGTCAGAAAGTTCAGTATCAAGAAGACACAGATTGAAGGTAATTGACAAAGAACCAAAGGTGAAATGAGGAGAATTTTCCTTCGAAGCGAGTTGTTGGGATCAGAAATTCACTGCCCGAAAACATGATGGAAGCAGATTCAATAATATCTTTCAAAAGGGAATGATAATAAAAAAACTGGAAAAGGCGAAAAAAATAGTCTGGGGATAAAGGAGGAGAGTGGTAATAATTAGACAGCTCTTTCAAAGAAACAGCACTAACACAAAGGGCCGAATAGCCTCCTTCAGTGCTGCATTTGTCTCTAATTCTATGAGCAAGAGACATAGAGTGAAGGGAGAGAGAGTGAGAAAGGGGGAAAGAGGGAAAGGAAAATAGAAAGAGAGAGAAAACCGGGTTTGCATCGCTTTTTGAGCAGTGGGGTCATGATCTGCCAGTTGAGGCAGGTGACACAAAATTTCTGGGGCCTCCTCATTTCATTTCCGTAAATTTTAGGGGCCACCCAGGGTGACCCGCGCTGCTGTCTGTCTGCACGCTTAACAGGAGACTTAACTGTGTCTGAGTCTAGCATGTGTTTCAGCCAGGATTCAGCCCTTAAAGGCAGTCTGTCCCTCTTAAAGGGAAGCTGCACTGAATCACAGGAGGCTGCTGCTGCTGACTGTGAATGCTGCAATTGGAGAAAAGGTAGGTTGAATACTAGCACAGAGAGAGGGCTCTGTGATTCACGGATGTAGTGCTGGAGGCCTTAGTCATGGAGGGTGACAGGAGAAGAGAGGCCATGTATCAGTGGGGTGGGATGTAGACCCTCAAGAAACGCACCCCGAAGGGAATGGGAGCAGGTGGCCAGGGAGGTCAATGCAGGAAGCTTGGCCCCAGGACCTGGCAGCAGAGCCAGAAGAAGTAGAATGAGCTCACACGGGTGATCAATGTCAGTGAATTCATTTCCACATGGCATCTCCTAACCCCAACATCACCAACCTCTCACACTGCTCAATGTACCACACCCCCATCACTCACCCATCAGCAGTCCGTAACACTCAGGACTCACACCTAACATTCACATACTCCACATCACCTTTACATACCTTCCACTGATACCAGCCTCACATCCACCTTTCACTGCCTTCACATACCACCAGCTATTCAGCTGTTGCAGGCATATCTCCCAAACACAGTGCAACACAATCACTGACATTCTGCTCTCTCTCTTACAGGACAGGGAGCAGCAGTGAACTGTCGGGATCCAGGCTTACCTTCATCCCCTGAGCCTGAGGGAGGGGTTCATTCTCCACCTCATGGGAACGGCTGTGACAGAGCCCGTAGCATCCGGCATCACCGACAGCATTCAGGATGACGTTATGTTCCTGCCTTATGCCCCTTCTTAACTCCCACCTCCTCTTCATCCTGCTGTCTGGGATGATGTACAAGCTGCAGATGGTGGGACCATGGATGCCTCTGTGGTGTTTACGTGAGGTTGAGTAATTTGTGAAGAGCACGTTATAGATGTGGTCACACCACAGATTAAGGGAAGAAGAATTACAGTCACGAATAATCAGGCAGGTAGAACAGGAGACCCCAGAGTGCATCTCACTCTCCAACCAGTATTCAATACTGAGGAAAGTGATGTTGCATCTGGGGACTGCAGCCAGAGACAAGGCAATGGTACCCGGGCTGTCTCAGCTGTACTGGGGGTGGGAGGGGATACAGTGAAGACTAGAATGTTGACAGTGACAGGAGATTCGATAGTCACGGGAACAGACGAGCGTTTCTGAGGCCGCAGACATGCATCCAAGATGGTGTGTTTCCTCCCTGGTGTCAGGGTCAAGTTAGCCATCTCAAAGTCGTAATCTCCGGATTACTGCCAGTACCCCGTGCGAGTGAGTATAGAAATAGGAGGATAGTACAGATGGATGTGTGGCTGGGAGGATGCTGCAGAAGCGGTGAGGTTTGCATTGCTGGGACACCGGGACCAGTTCTGTAGAATGTGGGATCTGTACAGGCCGGACGGTTGCACCTGAACAGAGCTGGAACTAATTTCCTTGCAGGGTGATATGTTAGTGCTATTGGAGAGGGTTTACACTAAATTGGCAGGTGTGTGGGAACCAGGAACATCAGAGAGGAATTCTAAAGTGCACAGAATACTGGGAGAGATGGATAACACTATACTAGGGTTTAGAAAGTTATTATTTGGGGTCTGAGTAAGGGAGGAAGTAATAAAGTTTACATCAGGGTTGATGTGCATGTATGTGAATACGGAGTGTGGTTAATAAGACTGGTGAGGTACAGGTGCAGATTGCCATTTGGAAATATGATGTTGCGGCTATAACAGAGATCTGGCTCAAAGAAGGGCAGAACTGGGTGTTAAATATTCCTGGATACAAGGTGTTCAGGAAAAATAGGAATGGGAGAAAAGCAGTAATGGTGGTGATATTGATTAAGGAGAACATTATAGTGCTGGAGAGAGTGAAAGTCCCGGGGTCGTGTGTGGGGAGGTGGGAGTGGGGCTGGGTGGGTGCATGGGTGGGTGAAGGGCAGAATCTATTTGGATAGAGCTAAAGAACAAAAAAAGGTTCATTTACATTGCTCGGTGTTGTCTATAGGCCATCGGCTAATGGGAAGGATGTGGAGGAACAAATCTGCAAGAAAATTACTGAAAGATGCAAGAATTATAGAGTAGTTACAATGGGGGAACATTCATTATCCTAATATGGACTGGGATAGTTGCAATTTAACGGGCAGAGGGAGGCAGGAGTTACTGCAGTGTGTGCAGGAAACATTTCGACAACAGTATGTTGCTAGTCCAATGAGGAAGGAGACACTGCTAGACCTGATTCTCGAGAATGAGCTGGACCCAAGTGGATTAAGTATCAGTAGGAGAACATTTAGGGGACAGTGATCATTGTATCATAAGGTTTTTGTTGACTATGGGAAAGGACAAAGAGCAATCCAGAGTAAGAATAATTAACTATGAGAAAGTCAACTTCAACAAGTCATCCGGTGTAAAGCTTGAGCTGGGGCGAACAAATTAGAGTCAACGTTTGGCAGGAAAACAGGAGCTGAACAATGGGCTACCTTCAAAGAAGAGATAGTTCGGGCAGAGTTGTGGTAAACGGTTGTTTTTCACACTGGAGGACGGTAGACAGTGATGTTTTCCAAGGGTCAGTTCTCGGACCAACTGATTTTTTTTTGCTATATATATATAAATGAGATGGATCTTGGAATTCAGATTAGAATTTCAAAATTTTCCGATGATACCATACTTGGAGGAATGGTAAACAGTGAGGATGATGCAAAATGCATACAACAGGATATAGATAGGCTCGCAGAATGGACAGAGAAGTGACAGGTGGAATTTAATACAGAGGAGTGTGAGGTGATGTATTTTGTCAGATGGAATAGGAAAGCAATATAGACTTAATGGGACAGTTCTAAAGATTGTGCAGGAACTGAGGGACCTGGGGCTCTATATGCATCGATCATTGAAGGTGGAAGAACATATTTGGAGAGTGTTAAGCAAAGCCGATCAGATCTTGGGCTTCATAATTAGAGGCAAAGATACAAAAGCAGGGATGTTATGCTGAAACTGTACAAAGCTTTGGTTAGGCCCCAACTAGAGAACTGTGTCCAGTTCTGGTCAGCACACTTTAGGAAGAATGTGAAGTCCTTGAGGGGGTGCAGAGGAGATTTACCAGAATGGTTCCAGGGATTGGAGCGGGCGTGGCGGGGTGGGTGGGGGGTGGAGGGTGGTGGGGAGCGGGTTGGTTAGTTACAAGGTTAGATTGGAGAAGATGGAGTTGTTCTCCCTGGAGTAAAGGAGATTGAGAGAGGTATGATAAACGTGTACAAGATTATGATAGGCTTAGGTAAGATAGACAAGGAAAAAGTATTCTCATTATCTGATGAAACACGGGCTAGGGGACACAGATGGAAGGTTTTGGATAAGAGATGCAGGTGGATATGAGGAAGAAATATTTTACACAGTGGATGGTAATGAGCTGGAACTCACTGCCCATGAGGGTGGTGGAAGCCGAGATAATCAATGATTTTAAAAGGAAACTGGATGGACACCTGAAGGAAGTGAACTTGCAGGGATACGGGGATTGAGCGGGGGATTGGGACTGACTGAATTGTTCCACACAGAGCTGGCACAGAGGGGCAAAATGGCCTCCTTCTGTGTTGTACATGACTCCATGACTCCATCAATTTCTACCACTCTGCGTTGGATATGTCTCCTGCTCCTGCCTGGGAAGATCCAGATACATAGAAGTTCAATGAAACTGTGACCTTAACGGCCACTAACAGCTACGTCCTCACCCTGGTGTGAGGCTCCAGGTCGTGTTACAGGAGGTGACACAGCTCTGTGACCAGATCCTTATTGAATCAGAGTCACCTCACACATTGCTTCTGGGTTAGGTGTAGGTAGGAATAGTGCTCTTGGAAAACACTGGGTGGGTAGGGCAGATCCCTTTCCTCCTCCCTCTTTATAGAGCATCCCCTCACTGCAGCCTCTGCTCCATTTGTTGTTCATTTTACAGACCCAGAGACACTGTAAATACAGGCCCCAAACCTCGTTCAGAGTTGAAATGACAAACTCAGTTGAGTGATCATTGCACGAATGGGTAGGAGATTTGGAGACAGAGCAAGATTAGAATAGGTCAAAAACTTGGGGTTATTGCAGAGACTGGGCAGGGAGTTGTCACAGAGAGAGAGAATGTACAGTGAAACACGTGTGATCGTCATTGGGACTGGTTTGGGCATCTCGAGATAGATAGAAAGCTTACACCAGAACACGGTGTGCTCATCACTAAGAGCGGGGTGGGGTGCGGGGGGGGGGGGGGTGGTGGTGCCGGGGGGAGGGGGGGGGGAGGGTGGGGAGGTGCGGGCGGTGGGGGAGCTTTAAGAGAGTTTGAATAAGTAAAACCAGAAATACAATGTCATTAGCATATCACAGGAAATAGTCAATTGATAACCTGGCAGAGAAAAAAAAACAGGCACACCTGGGGAGACGGACATCCTAAGGATTATCAAGCAGTACGATGGGGATTACGATTTAATTCTCAATAGAATATCTGAGGATGTCCAGAAATACAAATTTAAGATAAAAAAGGTTTGAGATAAGTTGGTTAATGGGGCACATCTCTGCACCTGACGGTTAAATAAAAGACACAAAGAATTGAAGGATGAGATGGACAATTTACAGAAGGAAAATGAAGGTTGGTAGGAGAACATTGGCATCCTGTACAATCAGTTACTGTTGGATCAGGAGCCACATGATGGAGTATATTATCCAGAGAGAAAATTAGAACAAATACTGGACCAAAACACTGAGTTACAGGCAGAAACTCCCAGACTAGGGGAGGAGTTAGAAGATGTGAGGAGGGGCTATGAGGGAATTAGACCCGTGTTAAAGCTCTGCCTCCCCTGAAGCTGACCACACCCTGTGTTGAGATAAAATCCGACAGTTTCAGACACAATCTGTCAACAGTGGGCAGTAGTGGCTGCTGTCTCCAAGCACAAAGTCAGATATCCCGGTTCTTCTTCAGACAACATATTTGTGAGCCTCACAGCCTCTGCTCAATCTCCTCCATACAAGGACGACAAGATAACTGGAAATTACCAGGGTATGTACTAACCTGGGCCTAAACTGCAGACCAGTCTAAGAACAAGACTAACCACAGTCACTGACAGTGAGAGAGATGTCACCACCACAACCACACAGAGGCTCCTTACCGCTGTTGAGGCCAGGGCTCTAAAGCAGGAACTGGGAATGGTGCATATGAGCAGCAGCTCCCTCGATCTGTGTGTTCTGTGTTCCAATATCCAAATTATTTATATATATCAGAAAAATATCAGTGGTCCAAGCACTGCCCCTTGGGGAAACACCACTGTCGGCCTTCTTCCAGTCCGAAAAAAACAACTGTTTACCACAACTCACTGTTTTCTCTCATTAAGCCAGTTTATTTTTTATCCAAGCTGACACTGACCCTCTTATTCCATGAGAATCAATGAACTGTCCAGCTGTTACAAAGAAACTAGAAGTTCAGAATAAAATTAAGTGAAATGCTAAATGCAACAGTTAACTAACTTTATTGTATTTAGTACTCTGTACAAGTAGTACTCCCTAAAACTGGACTCTGTGCAACTTACTGGATTTAAGGTTTAGGAAGAGAATTCCAGAGCTCAGGGAAGAGAACAGAAAGTGCTGGAAATACTCAGCTGGTCTGGCAGCATCGGCGCAGAGAGAAACAGAGTTAATGTTTCAGATCTGTGACACTTCATCAGAACTGGTAAACGTCAGAAATGATGATGTACAAGCTGCAGATGGTGGGATCATGGACCTCCTGCTTTCCACCACCCCCAATCCCTCACCCCAACCCTCCCCTTCTGATGTTATACTTTCCAATGATAACCCAATAATGCCAGCTTCCCAGTCACAGCAGCTCCATGAGATAGAAAGAGAGCAGCAGCACAGCACTGATGGTGAAGTCCCATCACTTGGTCTGACCCTCACAGTCACCAGATCAAATACTTACACTGCGTGTACCTTAGAGGCTGGTATAGAGTCAGAATCTGCACGTGGTGAGTCACCGAGCACGAGTGAGCTGCAGCCAGTCCAGGGGGAAAGGATAGTCCATGTGTCAGATCACCGGAGGGCGAGGTCACAAACGAGTTATAATTCACAGGACTCAGATGTGAACATTGCTGGAGCTGCTGCCCATGTCGAGGTGTTGAAATCCGAATCCGAGCCTTCAAGTCACAGAGCTGCACGAGGACGTCCTGCAAGGCCATCTGCGGTCACCCCCAGTGAAACTCAGCCATGCTGCAGCCACTGGGGAAACACTATGTAGGAGAACTAGGCAAGTTGAGGAAACCCACAAGACAGGCACTAAGGGAATACACAAGGGTGAATAGATCAGTTTTGTTTGTACAATTGGATGTGTTGTTGGATAAAGATGTTAATGAAAAGGTTTTTGTTGGTGGTTGCAGGATGGTGATAAAGGGGACACTGTGATGGGGCGTCTCAGATGGGTGTAATGGTGGAGTATGGGGGATCCAAGATGGGAAAGGGAGGTTGTCCGATGCGAACTAGAATCTTAGCAGGGACTGTCCGAAAGTCTGTCTGGGTCGAAGGCATCCAGGAAGTATACTCCCTGCCTCCTCCTCCTCCTGAGTCGGCCTCCGGATTCCTGGTGCCAATGCCTGTGTCCTCATGATGGTGAGGATCATGAAGGGTGCAGCAGAACACCATGAACTTGAACACCTGATCCAGTGTGTACTGGAGGACTCCCCCCGAGCGGTTCAGACATCGGAACCATTGCTTCACCTGGTGGTTTTGTGTGGGGGAAGAGGTGTCTAGAGTTTAGAGGTCATGGGCCACATTCTGGCACTGCATGGAGGCCTGAAGTGTTGGGAATGGCTGACTGCTTCAGAATGAAGGTATGGTAGCTGCTGCCAGGATAGTGGACATTCACCAACATGATGTACTGGGCATGCTCACACACCAACTGTACATTAATGGAGTGAGAGTTGTTTCAGTTCCTGTGCCTCTCCCCATTGACATGGGGGCCCCGCAGAGATACCTACACCATCAGGAATTCTGCTATCCTGACAAAGCCACGGGACCTCTCATCCTGCTTCTCCCTGCTGAGGTAGCAGACGGTATAATTCACCTTACCCGACATAGGTGGTCTCCGTCACACAGCAGATACATCAATAGACAACATAGAGAGAGATAATGGATCCTTCAGCCGCTCTTGCCTGGATAAATCCAGATAAGAACATAAGAACTAGGAGCAGGAGTAGGCAGTTCAGCCCCTCGAACCTGTTCTGCCATTCAATATGATCATTGCTGATCTCATCTCGGCCTCTACTCCACTTTTCTGCCCGTTCTCCATAACGCTTCAACCCATTTCTAATAAAAATCTGTCTATCTCCTCCTTAAATTTACTCAATGTCCCGGCATCCACCGCACTATGGGGTAGTGAATTCCACAGACTCACGACTCTTTGAGGGAAGAAATTTCTCTTCATCTCTGTTTTATATCTGCACCCCCTTTATCCTAATACTATGACCTCTCGCTCTAGTTTGCCCCACGAGAGGAAACATCTTCTCTACGTCTACGTTATCAATCCTTTAATGATCTTATATACCCCATTAGATCTCATCTCATTCTTCTAAACTCTAGAGAGTAAAGGAATAAACTGCTTAATCTCTCTTCACAAGACAAACTCCTCATCCCTGGATTCAATCTCGTGACCCTCCTGTGAACTGTCTCCGATGCAACTACATCCATCCTCAAGTGAGCAGACCAAAACTGTCCGCAATACTCCAGCCGCGGTCTCATTAATGCCTTGTACAGTTGCAGCAACACTTCCCTACATTCTATTCCTTTAGCAATAAATGCCAACATTCAATTTGCTTTCCTTATCACCTGCTGTACCTGCAAACTAGTTTTCTGTGATTCATGCACGAGGGCACCCAGATCTCTCTGCACCGAAGTACTCTGAAGTTTCTCTCTATTTAGATAATAATTTACCTTTCTATTTTTCTGACCAAAATTGATAACCTCACACTTAACCACGTTAAACTCCATCTGCCAAATTTTGTCCCATTCCCCAAACCTATCCATATCAATTTGTAAATTTCTTATGTATTTATTGCAACTTACTAATCAATCTATTTTAGTGACATCTGCAAATTTGGCAATAGTACCTTCTATCCCTGCATCCGTCATTGAGATAGATTGTAAATAGTTGGGGCCCAAGGACCAAACCCTGTGGCACCCCACTAATTACATCTTGCCAACCAGAAAAAGACTCATTAATCCCGAATCTCTGTTTTCTGTTGGTTAGCCAATCATCTATCCAAGCTAACAAATTACCCCTAACACCATGTGATCTTACCTTGTGTATTGTCCTTTTGTGTGGCACCTTATCAAATGCCTTCTGGAAGTCTAGATAGAATACATCCACAGGATCCCCATTTTCCACATTTCTTGTCACAGCTTCGAAGCAATCTCGCAAATTCGTCAAACACGATTTACCCTTCATAAAATCTGACTCTGATGGGTTGCTTTTGACTTTCTTAATGTCCTGTTATTACTTACTTAAAAATGGATTGTGACACTTTCCCAACGATAGATGTTAAACTAATTGGTCTACTGTTTCCTACATTAAGCCTCCCTCACTTTTTGGATTAGGGCGTTATACAGGCATTTTTCCAATCCACTGGAACCTTTCCCGCATGCAGGGAATCTTGGAATATTATAACCAATGGATCCACTATCTCCACTGCTATTTCCTTTAAGACCCTAAGATGTAGGCCATCAGGCCCTGGGGATTTCTCTGCCTTCAATCACAATAGTTTGTTCAGTACCTTTTCCCTCGTGACTTTTTTTTATTCATTCATGGGATGTGGGCGTCGCTGGCTAGGCCAGCATTTATTGCCCATCCCGAATTGCCCTTGAGAAGGTGGTGGTGAGCTGCCTTCTTGAAACGCTGCAGTCCACTTGGGTTAGGTATACCCACAATGCTGTTAGGAAAGGAGTTCCAGGATTTTGACCCAGCGATAGTAAAGGAACAGCGATATAGTTCCAAGTCAGGATGGTGTGTGACTTGGAGGGGAACTTTCAGGTGGTGGTGTTCCCAATCATTTTATACCCTTATCCTTCTAGTTGGTAGAGGTCGTGGGTTTGGAAGGTGCTGTCTAAGGAGCCTTGGTGCATTGCTGCAGTGCATCTTGTAGATGGTACACACTGCTGCTACTGTGCGTCGGTTGTGGAGGGAGTGAATGTTGGTGGAAGGGGGGGCCAATCAAGTAGGCTGCTTTGCTCTGGATGGTGTTGAGCTTCTTGAGTGTTGTTAGAGCTGCACCCATCCAGGCAAGTGGAGAGTATTCCATCACACTCCTGCCTTGTGCCTTGTAGATATTGGACAGGCTTTGGGGAGTCAGGAGGTCAGTTACTCGCCTCAGGATTCCTAGCGTCTGACCTGCTCTTGTAGCCACGGTAATTCTATGGCTACTCCAGTTCAGTTTATGGCCAATGGTAGCCCCTAGGATGTTGATAGTGGGGGATTCAGCGATGGTAATGCCAGTGAATGTCAAAGGGAGATGGTTAGATTCTCTCTTGTTGGAATCGCTCATTACCTGGCACTTGTATGGCACGAATGTTATTTGACACTTAGCTCACGCCTGGATATTGTCCATGTCTTGGTGCATTTCTACACAGACTGCTTTTCAGTATCTGAGAAGTCACGAAGGGTGCTGAACATTGTTCAATCATCAGCGAACATCCCCACTTCTGACCTTATGATTGATGGAAGGTCATTGATGGATCAGCTGAAGATGGTTGGGCCGAGGACACTACCCTGAGGAACTCCTACAGTGATGTCCTGGAGATCAGATGATTGACCTCCATCAATCACAACCATCTTCCATTGCTCTAGTTTTGAATCCAGCCAGCGGAGGGCTTTCCCCTGATTCCCATTGACCTCAGTTTTGCTGGGGCTCCTTGATGCTATACTCGGTCAAATGCTGCCTTGATGTCAAGGGCAGTCACTCTCACCTCACCTCTTGAGTTCAGCTCTTTTGTTCATGTTTGAACAAAGGCTTTAATGAGGTCAGGAGCTGAATGGCCCTGGTGGAACCTAAACTGAGCATCACTGAACAGGTTGTTGCTAAGCAAGTGTCGTTTGATGGCACTGTTGAAGTCACCTTCCATCACTGTACTGATGATTGAGAGGAGGCTGATGGGGTGGTAATTGGCCGAGTTGGATTTGTCCTGCTTTTTGTGTCCAGGACATACCTGTGCAATTTTCCACATTGCAGGGTAGATGCCAGTGTTTTAGCTGTACTGGAACAGCTTGGCTAGGGGTGCGGCATGTTCTGGGCACAGGTCTTCAGTACTACTGCCAGAATATTGTCAGGGCACCATAGCTTTTTCAGTATCCAATGCCTTCAGTCTTTTCTTGATATCACGTGGAATGAATCGAATTAGCTGAAGTCTGTCATCTGTGATGCTGGGGACTTCAGGAAGAGGCCGAAATCAGCCTCAACTCGGCCCTTCTGGCTGAAGATTGTTGCAAATGCTTCAGCCTTAGCTTTCACAGTGATGTGCTGGGCTCCCTCATCATTGAGAATGGCGATATTTGTGGAGCCACTTCCTCCAGGTAGTTGGATAATTGCCCACCACCATTCAGGGCTGGATGTGGCAGGACTGCAGAGCTTAGGCCTGATCCATTGCATCTGGGTTCGCTTAGCTCTGTTCACTTAGCTTACGCAGTTTTACATGCAGATAGTCCTGGGTCGTAGCTTCATCAGGTTGACACCTCATTTTGAGGTATGCCTAGTGCTGCTCCTAGCATGCCCTCCTGCACGCTTCATTGAACCAGGGTTGGTCTCCTAGCTTGATGGTAATGGTAGAATGGGGAATATGCCGGGCCATGAGGTTACAGATTGTGGTTGAGTACAATTCTGCTGCTGCTGATGGCACACGACGCCTCATGGATGTCCAGTTTTGCATTGCTAGATCTGTTCGAAATCTGTCCCATTTAGCACGGTGGTAGTGCCAAACAACACGATGGAGGGAATCCCAAATGGGAAGTTGGGACTTTATCTCCACAAGGTCTGTGCAGTGGTCACTCCTACCAACACTGTCATGGACAGATGCATCTGCGGCAGGCAGATTGGTGAGGACGAGGTCACTAGAGGTGCTGCCGAGCCACTCTTGGTGATGGACATTGAAGTCCCCCACCCAGAATACATTTTGTGCCCTCGCCACCCTCAGTGCTTCCTCCAAGTGCTGTTCAACATTGAGGAATACTGACTCATCAGCTGAGCGAGGGCGGTAGGTGGTAATCAGCAGGAGGTTTCCTTGTCCATGTTTGATCTGATGCCATGAGACTTCGTGGGGTCCAGGGTCGTTGTTGAGGGCAAATCCGTCCCTTCTGTATGCCACTGTACCTCTGCTGGGTCTGTCCTGCCGGTGGGACAGGACATACCCAGGGATGATGATGGCAGTGTCTGAGACATTGCCCGTGAGTATGGCTTTGTCAGGCTGTTGCTTGAATAGTCTGTGGGAGAGCTCTCCCAACTTCGGCTGGGCTCCCAACAAGCCCCCAGATGTTAGTCAGGAGGACTTCGCAGGGTGGACAGGGCTGGGTTTGCCGTGGTCGTTCCCGGTCAATGCTGGGTGGTCCGTCCAGTTTCATTCCTTTTTATTGACTTCGTAGTAGTTAGTTACAACTGAGTGGCTTGCTCTGCCACGTCAGAGGGCATGTAAGAGTCAATCATATTGCTGTGGGTATGGAGTCAGGGTATGGAAAGCAGATTACCTTCCATTAAGGACATTAGTGAACCAGATGGGTTTTTACAACAATCGACAATGGTTTCATGGCCATCACCAAACTAGCTTTTAATTCCAGATTTATTAATTGAATTCAAAGTCCACCTTCTGCTGTGGTGGGATTCGAACCCATGTCCCCAGAACAATACCCTGGGTCCCTGGTTTATTAGTCCAGTGACAATACCACTACACCACCGCCTCCCCATATTATGATTGTTCTAAATTCCTCTCTTTCTGTAACTTCTGCATTACCTGTTACTATTGGGATGCTACTAGTGTCCTCCACCGTGAAAACTGAGGCAAAATACTGATTTAGTGTCTCCGCCATTTCTTTGTCCCCCTCTATCAACATCCCAGTCTCATCCTCCAAGGGACCAATATTCACTTTAGCTACTCTCTTACCTTTCATATACTTAAAGAAGCTTTTGCTATCCGCGTTTATATTTTGTGCTAATTTTCTTTCATAATGTACTTTTTCACTTTTTATTTATTTTTTAGTAACCCTTTGTTGATCTTTAAATATTTCCCAATCCTCCAGCCTGCCAGTGGCCTTTGCAATATGGTAAGCCTTAGTCTTTGTCTTTATGTTATCCTTAACTTCCTTGCTTAGCCATGGATGTCTTTCCCCCTCTTCAAATCTTTCTTCCTCTTTGGAATACATTTTAGTTGGGAGGAATTGAATTTCTCCTGAAACATCTGCCACTGCCCATCAACTTTCCTCCCTTTTAGTCTTCCTGCCCAGTCCACGAGGGCCAAATCAGTCCTCATGTCTATGTAATCACCTTTGTTTCACTCCAGAACGCTGGAGCGGGACTCCAGTTTCTCGCCCTCAAAATGGATTTGAAATTCCAGCAAGCTATGATCACTGTTCCGTAGAGGATCCTTAACTATGAGATCATTAATTAATCCCACCTCATTTCACAATGCCAAATCTAGAATAGCCTGCTCCCTAGTTGGTTCCACAACATACTGCTCCAAAAAACAATCTCTAATGCATTCAATGAACTCTCCCTCGGGGCTACCTTTGCCAATTTGACTAATCCAGTCTATATACATATTAAAATCACCATTGCCGTACCTTTCTCACAGGTTCTCACAGTATTTCTTGGTTTATACTGTTCCCCACTGCGGGACTACTGTTTGGGGAACTATAGATTACTACCACCAGGGACTTCTTCCCCTTTCTATTACTTATTTCTATGCACACTGAATCTACGTCTTGATCTCCAGCGCCTATATCATTTCTCACCATAGCACTGATATTTTTCTTTACTAACAATGCTACACCTCTTCCTTTTCCTTCCTGTCTATCCTTCCAAAATACTAAGTACCCTTGGATATTCAATTCCCAAACCTGAATTCCCTGCAACCATGTATCAGTCATCGCCAATAAATCATACCCATTCGTCTTCATTTGTGCTGTTAACTCATTTATTTTATTCCGAATGATTCCTGCATTCAGATACAAAGCTTTTAAGTTTGTTTGATTATCAATTTTCAAAGATACATAGAAGTTCAATGAAAGTCAGACCATATCAACCATTGACAGCTCCATCCTCATCCTTGTGTGAGGCTCCAGTTCATGTTACAGGAGTTGACACGGCTCTGTGACCACCTCCTTATTGATTCTGATTCACCTCACACACTGCTCCTGGGTTAGGTGTAGGTGGGAAAAGTGCTCTTGGAAAACCCAGGCTGGGTAGGGAAGAACCCCTTTGTCCTCCCGCTTTACAGAGCTTCCCCTCTCTGCAGCCTCTGCTCCATTTGTTGGTCATGTTACAGACCCAGAGGCACTGTAACTACAGTCCCCATACCTCGTCCAGAGTTGGGTCACAAATCCTCTTTTTTCACTGAATCTTTGCAGCAGCTCCCAACACGACCTCCAGAAAACCATCCACAGCACCGCCACTAACTTTACAATAGCAGAAGTAAGTCAAAAGCCCCTCACCTGTAAGTTGGATGTCTGGTCCTTTGAAATAACACTAGAGGAGGTTCTTCATGCTGCTGAATGTACTTTCAGCTGAGAGTACTAACACAGGCAGTCAGTGGCCATGCACAGACAAAGTGTCAAAGATATACATCAAAGCTGTCGGATTAGCTGATTGACGTCAATTCAAACCCTTCCTCACACTAACAGCACATGCATGGTATACCCAGGCTAGATCCCTTCCCAGCATGGGGCACTATGCTGGACACACGAGAAGTGGCTGGCTGTGCAGTGCACATCATTTTCTCTATCCAGGTTTCATCGCATTGGCACCAGTGCTGCCACAGAGTGAAAATCACAGCAGAGGAAGATATAGAGTGAAAGCAACTCACTTCAAAAAGGGAAATGGGAAAAGACTTGACGGCATAATGTTTTCAATAATATGTGAAATGGAAGGGAAATGGGACTAATTGGAAGGGTGAGACCATGAGAATATTAAAATTAAGGTGCTGCCAGACCGGGAGCCAATGTAGATCAGTGAGTACAGGGGTAATGGGTGATCAGGATTTGGTGTGAGTTAGGATACAGTCAGCAGAGGTTTATAACTGGG
This sequence comes from Heterodontus francisci, assembly GCF_036365525.1. Taxonomy (NCBI): domain Eukaryota; kingdom Metazoa; phylum Chordata; class Chondrichthyes; order Heterodontiformes; family Heterodontidae; genus Heterodontus; species Heterodontus francisci. Next base: position 495,230 of record NW_027141899.1, read on the forward strand.
AGGGTGACCAGGATAGAATTGGAATAGTCAAGTGTGGATTTAACAAAGGCACAGATGAGGGCTTATTCAGCAGATGGGCTGAGGCAGAGGTGATGATGGATGATGTTACAGAGGTGGTAGTAGGTCGGGTTGGTGTGGGGGGGAATATGGCGATGAACTCATCTCAGGTATAAATATAAAACAGAGGTTCCAAACAGTCTCTTTCAGCCTCAGACATTGGATAGGTAGGGGAATACAGATAGTGGATATAGTGTGGACTTTGTGACAGAGACTGAACACAGTGGCTTACGTCTTCCAAAGATTTACATGACAAGAAAACTCAATCAGTGAAATGTGGTTTATAGATCTAATGGTTGGATACAGAGACTTACCAGGGACACCAATAATAGCAAGGATGGGATAGTAAATCGTTTCAATCATTTTCAGAGCATAATAGATCCGAAATTCTAATATCATCCAAACATAATCAGCAGTAACCAAGCCAAACCAAAAGGAGAAAGTCCTGCTGTCCATTGTTGTAATATTCCAATCTATTGTCCTCAGATTCTGACCCATTGTTGCAATATTCCTATCTATTGTTCGGAGATTCTGATCGATCTTCTCGCTCTCTCTCTGCAGCCATGGCTCTCTGTTAGTGCCGGGGGTAATGCTCCCACTGACACTATGAGTTAACACATTGAAAGGACTCCCTTATTAATAGAACAGGGAAAACCTCCAGTGACACAATTAGTGTCCATAGTGACTGACATTAATTACAGTCAATGAACAAACAGGTTCAGTTAACCCCTTTTTCTCCAACAATTTTTGTACCACAATAGTGTGGAAGTGTTCCTATGTCTAGTTGGGATATATGAGGTTTGTTGAAAAAAGGAATGGTGGAAATAGCAGAGGCACTGGCCAGAAGCTTTCAATCCTCCTTGGACCTGGGAGTGCTGACAGAGGACTGGAGGGTTGTAAATGTTACAACCTGCTTACAAAAGGAGACATGAACTGAACCCTGCAACTACTGACCAGTCAGTCTAATGTCAGTGGTTGGAAATTTCTAGAGGCCATAACCCTGTACAAACATATATCTTTCTTGGAAAAACATGGTATAATAAATAACAAACAGCACGGATAGGTTAATGACCAACCACGTCTGATAATCATAATCAAGTTCGTTGATAACATAACTGAGTGTTGAAGAGGATAGTGTGTTTTATGTTATGTTTACGGACTTTCAAAAGGCCTGTGATCAAATGACATGTCATAGACTTGTTATGAAAATTTTGGAATAGCAATTTTTTAAAGTGTGAAAATAGATAAGTCCCCTGGGCCAGATGGGATTTATCCTAGGATTCTCTGGGAAGCCAGGGAGGAGATTGCAGAGCTTTTGTCCTTGATCTCTACATCGTTATTGTCGACAGGAATAGTGCCTGGAGGATACCAAATGTTGTCCCCTTGTTCAAGAAGGGGAGTAGAGACAGCCCTGGTAATTATAGACCTGTGAGCCTTACTTGGGTTGTGGGTAAAATGTTGGAAAAGGTTATAAGAGATAGGAATTATAATCATCTTGAAAAGAATAAGTTCATTAGCGATAGTCAGCACGGTTTTGTGAAGGGTAGGTCGTGCCTCACAAACCTTATTGAGTTTTTTGAGAAGGTGACCAGACAGGTGGATGAGGGTAAAGCAGTGGATGTGGTGTATATGGATTTCAGTAAGGCGTTTGATAAGGTTCCCCACGGTAGGCTATTGCAGAAAATACGGAAGTATGGGATTGAAGGTGATTAAGAGCTTTGGATCAGAAATTAGCTAGCTGAAAGAAGACAGAGGGTGGTGGTTGATGGCAAATGTTCATCCTGGAGTTTAGTTAATAGTGGTGTACCGCAAGGATCTGTTTTGGGGCCACTGCTGTTTGTCATTTTTATAAATGACCTGGATGAGAGTGTGGACGAGTGGGTTAGTAAATTTGCGGATGACACGAAGGTCGGTGGAGTTGTGGATAGTGCCGAAGGATGTTGTCGGTTACAGAGGGACATAGATAGGCTGCGGAGCTGGGCTGAGAGATGGCAAATGGAGTTTAATGCGGAAAAGTGTGAGGTGATTCACTTTGGAAGGAGTAACAGGAATGCAGAGTACTGGGCTAATGGGAAGATTCTTGGTAGTGTAGATGAACAGAGAGATCTTGGTGTCCAGGTACATAAATCCCTGAAAGTTGCCACCCAGGTTAATCGGGCTGTTAAGAAGGCATATGGTGTGTTAGCTTTTATTAGTAGGGGGATCGAGTTTCGGAGCCACGAGGTCATGCTGCAGCTGTACAAAACTCTGGTGCGGCCGCACCTGGGGTATTGCGTACAGTTCTGGTCACCGCATTATAGGAAGGATGTGGAAGCTTTGGAAAGGGTGCAGAGGAGATTTACTAGGATGTTGCCTGGTATGGAGTGAAGGTGTTACGAGGAAAGGCTGTGGGACTTGAGGTTGTTTTCGTTGGAGAGAAGGAGGAGGAGAGGTGACTTAATAGAGACATATAAGATAATCAGAGGGTTAGATAGGGTGGATAGTGTGAGTCTATTTCCCCGGATGGTGATGACAAACACGAGGGGACATAGCTTTAAGTTGAGGGGTGATAGATATAGGACAGATGTCAGAGGTAGTTTCTTTACTCAGAGAGTAGTAGGGGCGTGGAACGCCCTGCCTGCAACAGTAGTGGACTCGCATACTTTCAGGGGATTTAAGTGGTCATTGGATAGACATATGGATGAAAATGGAATAGTGTAGGTCAGATGGTTTCACAGGTCGGCTCAACATCGAGGGCCGAAGGGCCTGTACTGCGCTGTAATATTCTATGTTCTATGTTCTATGAAAAATGGAGCACATGGATTAATGTGACAGTCATAGCGTGGATATGACACTGACTCAGGGACAGAAAGTAGAGAGAAGTTATGAACGGTCCTTGTTCTGACTGGTGGAGGGGGAGTATTCAGTGTTGTTTCTCAGGGGTTAGTATTAGAATCAGTGCTTTTCCTGACTTGTAGATAGATGGACAAGTGATAGAGACTTGTACGTAAAAAAAGATAATTTCAATGCTTGCAGATGACATGAAACTCATAAATAAGGATGGCAATGGCGCAGACCACTGAATTATCCAATCTCACTGACTTAAATTTATTATAGACTCTAATACAAATTAAAAATTATTTATCACTCTCTCTTACTTATTTGTGTGATTTGCCTATGAGTGTGCGCTTCAATGTGTACCGTATATTTTTATTATTTTATTCTGATCCAGTTTAGATTGTTAAGTATAATAAACGCACCTCTTGTTTAAACTCAAGAAAACCTGTCCGATTGGTTCTTTCACGATCACAATAAAGGTAAAAGGTAAAATACTCACTGAGGTAGTCAGCACGTCCACTGCTAAAAAGGAACAAATCCAGTTGCGAACAAATGAAAGATAGGACAAGAGGGGAGACTGAGACCTCTCCTCACCAGCTGTAACTGAAATGTGGAGGTTCTCGAGATCGTAACCCAACGACAAACGAGAAATTGGAAGTGTCATAGAGTCACAGAGTTATACAGGACAGAAACAGTCCATTCGGACCAGTGTGTCCTTGCCGACCATCAAGCCTGTCCATTTTAATCCCATTTTCCAGCACCAGTCCAGTAACCTTGTATGCTATGGCACTTCAAGTGCTAATCTAAATACTTCTTAAATCTTGTAAGGGTCCTGCCTCTTCCACCCCTTCAGGTAGTGTGTTCCTGATTCCAACCACCCTCTCGGTGAATTTTTATCCCTCAAATCACCTCTCAACCGCCTGCCCCTTAACTTAAATCAATGCCCCATGGTTACTGACACCTCCACGAATGGAAAAGATTTCTTCCTATCTACCCTATCTGTGCCCTCATAATTTGTCGTGCTTTCCGTCTCTCACTCTTTTCGAATAAAGGAAGTAGATTCGCAATAAGGGAGTTACATATAGAGTGAAGTAACTTGGTGCAGGCGAAAACCCCTCTCTGTTGAAAAGTTGAGTAATGTAGCAGGACAGTTAGGGATTACTCTCCATCCAAAGCTAGGAAATCCGAAATCCTAAGACTTGTGGCCAACCATTTTTCACTTGAAGCTGAAGACTCAAACAGAGTTAGAATCACTAACAGATAGAGTAATGTTAGCTAAGGTAAAACTAGAACAGAAGAGACTAGAATTAGAATTCCAGAGAGCGTGAGAAAGAGCAGAGTGATTGTCAAGAAAGGGAAAAAGTAAGAGTGTTTCAGATGGAGAAGGAGGAAAGGGAGTTAAGGTGGCTCAAACAACTCGATGAAGACCCAGTGCATCTGGTGAAGGCACAGCTAGTGTGGGAGCTGCCCCCAGCTCAGGACCGTGTTCTGAACTCTTAAACTTCTCCCAGTTCATTCCAAAGTTCAATGAGGAGGTTGTGAGAGAATTTTTCATCACTTTTGATAAGCTTGCAAAGCAGCTGAAATGGCCGGAAGACAGCTGGATGCTGTTTTTACAAAACATAATAACAGGGAAAGCCCATGGGGTTTATTCACTGCTGCCAGATAAAAGTTCATTAGATTATGAGGTGACTAAAAATGCTATCCTGGGTGTACATGAGATAGTATCGGAAGTGAACCGCCAATGATTCTGAACCCTCAGAAAGCAGCCTGACTAAACTGACCTCGAGTTTGAAGGAGTTACGCAGCTAAGGAATATAGGAACATAGGAGCTGAATTCAACCATTCAGCCCATCGATCCTGCTCGACTATTCAATATGATCCTGGCTGATCATCCTCTTCAGTGCCTTTTCCCCACACTATCCTCATATCCCCTTCTGTCAGTGGTATATAGAAATCTGTCAATCTCTGTTTTAAACATACTCAATGACTGCGCTTCCATAGCCCTCTGGGGTAGAGAATTCCAAAGGTTCACAACCCTCTGAGTAAAGAAATTACTCTTCATCTCTGTCCTAAGTGGCTTTGAAATTGTGTCCCTTGGTTCTGGCTCCCCAACCAGGGGAAACATCTTAGCTGCCTTGTCTATCCCTTTAAGTATTTTGTAGGTTTCAATGAGATCACCGTTCATTCTTCGAAACTCGAGAGAATACATGTTCAGTTTCTTCAATCTCTTTCCGTAGAACAGTCCCGCCATCCCAGGAACAAGTCTGGTGAACCTTTGTTGCAGTCCCTCTATGGTCATAATATCCTTCCTCAGATAAGGGGACCAAAACTGCACACAGTACTCCAGGTGCGATCTAACCAAGGTCCTATGCAATTGAATCAAGACTTCACTACTCCTGTATTCAAATCCTCTAACGATAAAAGTAACACACATTAGCCTTCCTAAATGCTTGCTGCACCTGCATGTTAGCTTTAAGTGACCTATTGACAAGGACACCCAGGTCCCTTTGTACATCCACACTTTCTCATCTCTTACCATTTAAGAAATACTCTGCACATCTATTCATTCTACCCAAGTGGCCCACCTCACAGTTTTCCACATTATATTCCATCAACCATGTTCTTGCCCACTCACTAAGTCTGTCCAAATCCCCTTGAAGCCGTTTTGCATCTTCCTCATAACTCACATTCCCACCTAGTTTTGTGTCCTCTGCAAACTTGAACATATTTCTTTGGTCCCCATATCCAAATCATCGATATATATTGTGAACAGCTGGGGCCCAAGCACACATCCCTTTGGCACCCCACTAGTCACATCCTGCCAACGCAAGAATGGCCCGTTTATTCCTACTCTCTGTTTCCTGCCTGTTAACCAAGCCCTACTGCATGTCAGTATATTACCTCCTTTCCCATGTGTTTTAATTTTGCTTACCAAGCTCCTGTGGTGCACTTTATCAAATGCATTCTGAAAATCCACCGGCTCCCCTTTTCTATTCTGTGAGTAACATCCTAAAAAACTCCAACAGGTTCGGCATGAATGATTTCCTATTCATAAATCCATGTTGACTCTGCCCAATCAGATCCATTTATCACATACTTTAGAATAGATTCTAGCACTTTCCCTCGTACTGATGGAAGCCTAACAGGTCTGTAATTCCCAATTTTCTCTTTCCCTCCCTTCTTAAATAGTGGGGTGACAGTTGCGACCTTCCAATCTGCAGGAAGCGTTCCAGAATTGATGGAATTTTGAAAGTGGATCACCAATATGTCTACAATCCCCATAACTACTTCCTTCAACACTCTGGGATGTAGAATATCAGATCTTGATGAATTATCAACCTTCAGCACGATTAAATTCACCAATACAACTTCTTACTAATACTAATTTCCCTCAATTCCTCATTCTCCCAAATCCCTTGGATCTCTAATTCTGGGAGATTTCTTGTATCTTCCACAGTGAAGAAAGACACAAGATAATCATTTAGCTTCTCTGCCATTTCTCTATTCTCCATTATAAATTCTCCTGACTCTGCCTGTAATGGACCCACATTTGTTTTTGCTAAATGCTTCCTTTATACGTACCTATAGAAGATTTTGCAATGCATTTTTGAGTTTACTTTAGACCAGTAGATATGGTCACTCAAGACAGAGCCCACATATAAAAACCTTAGAATGGTGATCCTTCTCCAGGAGTTTCCACTGTATTAAGGCAGGCCACCTCCCATTAAAACCCACATAGAGGAACAAAAGGTTCAAAGAGCCAGACAGGTTGCAATTCTGGCCGATGACTTTTCCTTGGTACACAAGGCCTTACCCCAAATGTAAACACTTCCCCAGTCACTCCAAAGACCCGGGAATAAAAGGTGGGAGGGTGATAGGAGCCCGAACAGCCATGGGCAAGAAGGAAAGGCTGGACACACAGGGGACCCTCCTCAGGCCAAATTGGATATTACTGAGAGCAGGAGGAATGACCGAGACCTGTGTGTTTCCACTGTAATAAGGCAGGTCACCATCGAGCTGAATGCTGGAAGTTATGGGAAAACCTGTAGCGTTAATCAGGGTCCACCAGATCAGTGCAGGAAAAGGGGCCCTGATGGAAAGCACGGCAGATCAGGCTGTGTCTTTGCATCAATCAGACCCAGTAAACCTACCACTGAAATTGTGGGAAAACTTAACAAAATCCCTGAGAGTTACCAGAATGTTTTCCCAAGGAAAGGTGACCCCATACACCTCGACTGAGGCAAGCATTTCCATAGTCATTTTCAGGGATACAGGGGCCACCCAATCCCTTCTGCTGGGAAAATACATGACCTTTCCTCCAGAGAGTGCACTGAATGCTAGAGTGTTAGCGAATGGTATCGGAAGACAGTATATGCACCTTAATATGAGCTGCACTTGGAGTGTGACCCAGTTTCAGGACTGGTAACCATCGGGATTGTCCCTAGTTTATCAGTGTATGGGTCGACCTGCTCCTGGGTAATGCTCTGACAGGGGAAAAGGTGGTAGCTTCCCCAGTAGTTCTTTAGAGACCAAAAGAGGTCCGGGAGATAGAGCAGTTACAGAAGAAGGTCCCCGGCATTCTCCCTGATTGTGTGGTGACTCGGTCCATGGCCAAACAATCCCCTGACCTAACACTGCAGACGGATGACCCTACTGTCTGGTTGTCTGAAACCTTCTTTGGGATGTTAGAGGACCCAAAGGATGTGTTAAACAGATTTTCCTTAGTTGAGCCTCAACAACCTGACACAGTGTTAAAAAGTAGCACAGAATGTCCAAACTAAAACTGAAGCAGAGGGAGTTGCAGAGTGTTACTATTTAAAGAATGAGGTGCTGATGAGGAAGTGTAGACCTCCTGACAGACCTGTGGATGAAGAGTGGACAGTGGTTCACCAGATGGTGGTGCCGCTGAGGTACCTTAATATTTCTTCAAGAATCGCCCACGAGATTCCAATGACTGGACATGTCATTGCATGAAAAATCAAAGCCCGCATAAGACAGTATTTTGACTGGTCACAACTCCACAAAGATGTGGTGGAGTTCTGTAAAACTGCTCACACATGTCAGGTTCTGGGGAAGTCCCAAACTGCAATAAAACCTGCACCCCTAATTCCCATACCAACTTTTGGGGAACCCTTAAACATAATGCTGGTGAATTGTGTGGGACAACTACTGAAAACAAAACGGGATTACCAGTATCTTCTCACCATTATGGATGTGGTGACCCGATTCCCAGAGGCCATTCGCCCGAAGAACCATCTCTGCCAAGGTAGTGGTGGAGGGGCTAACCCAATTCTTTACTCGATATGGGCTGTCTGCTGAGATCTGGGTGGACCAGGGCACACATTTTACGTCCAGTATTTTTGAAAAGGTCATGGGTATTCTGGACATAACCCTGCTAAAGTCCGCAGCCTATCACCCACTGTCACAAGGGGCTTTGGAGCAGTACCACCCGATCCTAAAGACAATGATCAGGCCATACTGCTATGAGTTACCCCATGACTGGGACAAAGGGTTGGGATTTCTCCTGTTGGATACCAGGGACTTATCCAATGATTCCACTGGCTTTAGTCTGTTTGAATTAGTTTATGGAGACAAGGTGAGAGGTCCTCTTAAACGAATCAAGGAGAGGTTTTTGGGACACAGGGATGAGTCTTCCATTTTAGACGACATTTCCATGCTCTGGGAGCGGCTCACGAGAGCCTGTGCAATGGCTCAGGAACACCTAATGACCTCTCAGACAGCTATGAAAAGATAAGGAGACAGAAATGTCAAGGCTGGAACGTTTCATCCCAGAGACCATGTATTGTTACTACTCCATATTCAGGGTGAACCCCTGAAATCCCAGTTCAGTGGCCCATATCGAGTGACAAAAGGAAAATTCAGGTAAATTATTTAATTGACACCCAGACGAAAGGAAAACAAGTAAAGGCTGTGGAGGGGACAGACACGTACAGATCTGTCAGACAGTCAGGAGCGAAGGATTGGAAAGGACAGTGAGGACAGGTTAGAGGAGGGCCAGGAGTACTCCCAACTGGAACCCCCCGCTCTCTGATTAGTCAACCCTGAAATGCTAGATAGATTGGACCCCACGCTCTCCTCCTTAAATGCAAGGTCAAAGAGGCACCCTAAAAAGGCTCAGAACAGCATTTACAGAAAAGCGCAAGGGCAAGGAAAGTTCCCAAAAACGGTGGCAATGGTATGGGAGATGCCTTACCTAGTCAAAATGCCGCAAGAGAGTACAATGAAAGTTGGACAGACACTTGCGAGCGGTAATGTCCCCAAGGACATAGGGCAGATCAGAAAAAAGATGCTCCCCATTGTAAAGGGAAAAGTGAAGGGAAAATACCCTCAAGTAAACAGCACTTGTGTACCTCACCAGAAAGCTAAAAGTAAGGTCAGTGTGGATCTACCCATCTGAAGAACCCAATGATCAGGTCCCAAACCCAAAGCTCATCAAACCCAACAATTTCAAAGCAGAACTCAGCAAGAACAGCCAGGATCAAATCTGACACATAACCATCCTCGTCAAAACTCCAACACAATTAGATCAGTACACCTGTAACAGACAATGTCAGCTGCAGTAAATCCAAGATTAATGTGTGAATTTGTGAAGTTATTATTGAGAATGAATGTGGGTTTCCTTCTATTTCTTCCCACAATTCTGTCATGAAATGTTCCTATTCTCACTTTTCTTTCCATGTGCTGTGGCGGTGTCAAGATAACACGATGTGCCAAATGAGGAATTTTAATTCATCAGTTGGAAACTTACACTAAACATTTAATGGAGAAAATCCTGCAGTTAACCTTGAAAAAACAGGCAGCCAAGATGGCCACCACAATTGTTATCTGAAACACCTTTTCACATTCCAAGGCCTCCAACAGGAGACACATATATTATGAGCCTGGACCTAAATCACTGGCTTGCTCTAGTGCTTCATTTACCTAAGCTTACAATCATTAACACGGCATACGAGGCCATCCTGACACATTGACTTTGAAAGAGCAAACTTCTCCAACAGTAAATAGTGGTATTCTGAGCCCTCGGGAGATATAATTTCTAATCTTGAATCTCATTATAAGGGTACTTAGATTACACTGCGGCAGTCATGAGACCTTCTGTCCATCTCTGTGAAAGCTGGGAGTTTCCCCTGGACAAAGACAGACAAGCCAGTGATTCAAACTGTGCAGAAGCAGAAGGATTGTGCCCCCGCTGCACCCCCCCCTCCACCCCCGCACCTCTCAGTCCGTCTCTCTCTCCAGATAACATCACAAGTTTGAAAAAAACATGCGACTGTGGGCCCTCCAAGCCTTCCGATTGCTGCAGACAGAGTAACCAGTTGAAGAAAGCCACCTACAAATCTGCCTCCAAGAAAACACTGAGCTATGTGTGCCTGCCACAAATGCTCTTCAACCAGCCAAAAACTTCAGGAAAACAATTTCAGCCAGAAGACCACCGAATCGTCCAACCTCACAGAATAACAAAGAAGAAAGAACAAAAAACAGTGCAGCACAGGAACAGGCCATTCGGCCCTCCAAGCCTGCACCGATCTTGATGCCTGCCTAAACTAAATCCTTCTGCACTTCCGGGACCCATATCCCTCTATTCGCATCCTGTTCATGTATTTGTCAAGATGTCTCTTAAACGTCGCTATCGTATCTGCTTCCACCACCTCCCCTGACAGCAAGTTCCAGGCACTCACCACCCTCTATGTAAAAAACTTGCCTCGCACATCCCCTCTAAACTTTGCACCTCGTACCTTAAACCTATGTCCCCTAGTAACTGACTCTTCCACCCTGGGAAAAAGCTTCTGACTATCCACTCTGTCCATGCCGCTCATAACTTTGTAAACCTCGATCATGTCAGCTACCAGGAAGGTTATATAGTCTGGGGCTGTTCTCCTTGGAACAGAGAAGGCAGAGGGGAAATGTGATTCAAATGTACAAAATTGCGTGGGGCCTGGATAGAGTGGAGGTGAAGGGTCGATTCACCTTAGCAGAGAGATCAGTGACGAAGTGGCATAGATTTAAAGTGCTTGGTAGAAAGACTATAGGGGAGATGAGGACTTTACTTTCTCCCAGAGGGTGGTGGGAGTCTGGAATTCATTGCCCGAAAGGGTAGTTGAGGCAGGAACCCACAACTCATTCCAAACGGAATATGCACCTCATGTGCCGTAATCTATCAAATGCTGGAAGGTGGGATTAGAATGGCTGGATCGTTTTCAGCTGGCATTGACACGATGCGCCAAGTGGTCTCTTTATGTGCTATAAACGTTCTATGATTCTAAGATGCAACTCAGGCAATGTTGAAAGACGAGGTAGGTCAGATACTAGACTGGTTTAAAATTGAGAAAGAGGAAGTATTAGATTAGCTATCTGTACTTAAAGTGGATAAAAACCAGGACAAGATAACATGCATCCAAGGATACTGAGGGAAGTGAGGGTGGAAATCGCAGAGGTACTGACCATAATTTTTCAATCTTCCTTAGACTCGGGGGTTATGACAGAGGGCTGGAGAATTGCAAACGTTACACCCTTGTTCAAAAGAGGGTGTAAAGTTAAGCCCAGCCACTACAGTTAAACCAGTCAGTTGAACTACAGTGGTGGGAAAACTTCAAGAAAAAATAATTTGGCACAAAATCAATAGTCACATGGACAAATGCGAGTTAATAACGGAAAGCCAGCATGGATTTCTTAAGGGAAAATCTTGTTTAACTAACTTGCTGGAGTTTTTGAGGTGGTAACAGAGAGAGTTGATGAAGGCAATGGTGTTGATGGGGTTTACATGGACTTTCATATAACAGTCTATTCAGATTCAATTGAACCATTACTTCGATCTTGGAATTCAGAGTAGAATCTCAAAATTTGCCGATGACACCAAACTTGGAGGAGTGGTAAACAGTGAGGATGATCTAAACTGCCTACAACAGGATAGAGATAGGCTATCAGAATGGGCAGAGAAGTGGCAGGTGGAATTTAATACAGAGGAGTGTGAGGTGATGCATTTTGGCAGGAGCAATAGTGTGAGGCTATGCAGACAGAATGGTGCAGTTCTAAAGAGTATGCAGGAACAGATGGACCTGTGTGTGGATGTGCAGAGATCTCTGAAGGTGGCAGGACATATTGAGCGAATGACTACAAAGCATATGAGATCTTGAGCTTCTTAAATAGAGGCATAGAGTACAAAGCAGGAATTTATGCAGAAAATGTATACAACTCTGGTTAGGCCCAAAGTGGAGTATTGTGTCCAGCTCTGGTCATCCTACTTTAGGAAGGATGTGACTGTCCTTGAGAGGGTGCAGAGGAGATTTACCAGAATTGTTCCAGGGATGGGGTTTTTGTTACAATACTAGGTTGGAAAAGCTGGGATTGTTCTCCCTGGAGTAATTGCGATTGAGGGAATATTTCCCAGAAGTGTATAAGATTATAAGAGAATCACAGAGAATCACAGAGCTGTTACAGCACAGATGGAGCTCATTCAGCCCATTGCATCTGCACCTGTTCTCCGAGTGAGTAATTCACTTAGCGCCATTTACCTGCCTTTCCCCCATAATCCTACACATTCTTCCTTTTCAGGTGTCTAAATAATTCCCTTTCGAATGTGTCAAGTGAACCTCTTTCAATCACACTCTCTGACAGTGCATTCCAGATCCTAACCACTAACTGTGTGAAAATATTTTCCTCATGTTGGCATTGCTATTTTTAAAACCAAATACATTAAATCTAAACCCATCCGTTCTTGATCGTTTGACGAGTGGGAACAGTTTTTCCCTACCTACTCTGTCCAGACCCCACATTATTTTGAAAGGTTTAGATAAGATATAGACAAGGAAAAACTGTTCCCATTAACTGATGAAACACGGACCAGGGAACACAGATGGAAGGTCTTGGGTAAGAGATGCAGGGGGAATATGAGGAAGAGTTTTTTTACACAGTGGATGGTAATGAGCTGGAACTCATTGCCCATGAGGGTGGTGGAAGCCGAGACAATCAATGACTTAGGAACATAGGACCATAAGAGCAGGAGTAGGCCATTCAGCCCATCCAGCCTGACCTGCCATTCAATATGATCGTGGCTCATCATCCACTTCAATGCCTTTTCCCCACACTATCCTCATATCCTTTTATCTCATTGATATTTAGAAATGTGTCAATCTCTGCTTTAAACATAAACAATGACTGAGCTTCCACAGCCCTCTAGGTTAGAGAATTCCAAAGATTCACAACCCTCTGAGTAGTGAAATGTTTCCTCATCTCTGTCCTAAGTGGCTTCCCACTTATTTTGAAATTGTGTCTGCTAATTCTAGATTCCCCAACCAGGGGTAACATCTTAGCTGCATCTACCCTGTCTATCTCCTAAAGTATTTTGTAGGTTTCAATGAGATCACCTCTCATTCTTCGAAACCATAGAGAATAGTTTCCCCAATCTCTCTTCATAGGACAGTCCCGCCATCCCAGGAACAAGTCTGATGAACCGTCGTTGCACTCCCTTTTTGGCAATAATATTCTTCCTACGGGTGGCACAGTGGCGCAGTGGTTAGCACCGTAGCCTCACAGCTCCAGGGACCTGGGTTCGATTCTGGGTACTGCCTGTGTGGAGTTTGCAAGTTCTCCCTGTGTTTGCGTGGGTTTTAGCCGGGTGCTCCGGTTTCCTCCCACATCCAAAGACTTGCAGGTGATAGGTAAATTGGCCATTGTAAATTGCCCCTAGTGTAGGGAGGTGATAGGGAATATGGGATTGCTGTAGGGTTAGTATAAATGGGTGGTTGTTGGTTGGCACAGACTCGGTGGGCCGAAGGGCCAGTTTCAGTGCTGTATCTCTAAAGTAAGGGGACTAAAACTGCGCACAATACTCCAAGTGCGGTCTAACTAAAGTTCTGTACAATTGTAGCAAGCTTTCACTACTCCTGTACTCAAATCCTCTTACGATAAAGGCTAACATGCCATTAACCTTTGTAATTGTTTGCTGCACCTGCATGTTAGCTTTCAGTGACTTATTGACAAGGACACCCAGGACGCTTTGTACATCTACACTTCCTAATTTATCATTTAGGAAATACTCTGCACATCTATTCCTCCTACCAAAGTGGATTACCTTCTATTTTTCAATATTATATTCCACCTAACATGTTCTTGCCCACTCACTAAGTCTGAACAATTCCCCTTGAAGCGGCTTTGCATCTTCCTCACTGTACACATTCCCACCTAGTTTTGTGTCAGACGCAAACTTGGAAATATTACATTTGGTCCCCACATCCAAATCATTGAAATATATTGTGAACAGCTGAGGCCCAATCTCTGATCCCTGCAGTACCCCACTAGTCATAGCATGCCAACGCGAAAATGATCCGTTTATTCCTACTCACTGTTTCCAATCTGTTAACCAATCCTTAATCCATGCCAGTATATTACCTCCTACACCATGTATTTTAATTTTGCGAAGCAAGCTCCTTTGGGGGTTCTGAAAACCTTCTGAAAATACAAGTATACTATGTCTGCCAACTCCTCTTAATCAATTCTGTTGTTATCATTCTCAAAATCTCCAACAGGTTCGTCAAACATGATTTCCCATTCATAAATCCATGTTAACTATGCCCAATCAGATCATTATTATCCAAATGTCCATTTATAACATCATTTAGAATTGATTATAGCAGGTTCCCAACGATTAATGTAAGGCTAACAGCTTTGTAATTCCCTGTTTTCGCTCTCCCTCCCTTCTTATATAGTGGGCTGACATTTGCATCCTTCCAATCTGCAGGAACCGCTCCGGAATCTACAAAATGTTTGAAGATGATCAGCAATGCATCCACTATCTCCATAGCTATCTCGTCAACACTCTGGGACGTAGAATATCAGGTGCTGGGGACATAGCAACCTTCAGCCCCATTAATTTCTCCAATACAACCTTCTTAGTCATACTAACTTCCTTTAATTCATTGCAGTTCTGAAGAAGGGTCACTGACCTGAAACGTTAACTCTGCTTCTCTCTGCACAGATGCTGCCAGACCTGCTGAGTGTTTCCAGCATTTCTTGTTTTTATTCAAGATTTCCAGTATCCACAGTATTTTACTTTTAATTTCCTTCAATTCATCATTCCCCCAATCCATTGGATCTCTAATTCTGGGAGATTTCTTATATGTGTCTCGGTGAAGACAGACACAAAATAATCATTTAGCTTCTCTGCAATTTCGCTGTTCCCATTATAAATTCTACTGACACTGCCTGTGATGGACTCATATTTGTCTTAGCCAAATGTTTCCTTTTTACGTACCTGTAGAAGCTTTTTACAGTCCGTTTTTATATTTTATTCACCCTTTCTTTATCAGTTTCTTCATTCTCCTTTGGTGTATTCTAAAATCCTCCCAATTCTCAGGTTTACTACAATTTATGGCAACTTTATTGTCCTTTAATAGAGTCATAGCGTCATAGAGAGATACAGATACGGCTCTTCGGCCCACCGAGTCTGTGCCTGCCAACAAACACCCATTTATATTAATCTGACATTAATCCCATATATCTTACCACATTCCCACCATTCTCCTACCACATACCTACACTGGGGGCAATTTACATTGGCCAATTTACCAAGCAACCTGCAAGTCTTTGGTTGGAGGAGGAAACTGAAGCACTCGGCTGAAACCTACGTGGTTACAGTAGAACTTGCAAACTCCACATAGGCAATACTCAGGACTGAACCCGGGTTGCTGGAGCTGTGAAGCTGCAGTGCTAACCACAGTTTTAATCTTATACAATCCTTAACTTCCTTTGTTGTCCACAGTGACTGCCTTTACTTTTGGGATTTATGTGCCTGCAAGCAATGTATAGGTGCTGTAAACTATATAATATTTATTTAAAGACTATCGATTGCCTATGTACTATCATACCTTTCAATGTAGTTTCCCAATCCACCTCGGGCAATTTGCCCCTCATACCTTCATAACTTCTTTTGTTAAAATTTAACACCCTGGCTTAAGAGTGAACCACCTTACTTTCAAGCATAATGTAAAATTCTATCACATTATGGTAATTCATCCCTAAAGGTAACTTTACAATAAAATTATTAATTATCCTTGTCTCATTACATAATACTAGATCTACAATAGCCTGTTTTCTAGTCGGTTCCTCAACATACTGCTCTAGAAAACCATCCCTAACACACTCCAGAAACTCGTCATTCATAGCATTTGTTCTCATTAGGTTACCCAGTCTATATGAGGATTGAAGTCACTCATGATGACTGTATTGCCCATGTTATATGATTCTCTCATCTCCATTAATGCCATTCCCCACAAAAACACTACTGTTTGTTGGCCTACAAACAGCTCCTACCAGTGTTTTCTTCCCCTTGTTGTTTCTTAGCTCCTCCCAAATAGATTCCATATTTTGTTCTTCAGAACTGAGATCCTCCCTTACTAATGTACTGATACCATCCCTTATTATCAGAGCAACATTATGTCCTTTCCCTTTTTGCCTGTCCTTCCTAAAGGTCGAATCTGCTTGCGTATTCAGTTCTCAGTCTTGGTCACCCTGCAGCACATTTCCGTTATGACAATTGGATCATACTCATTTACCTCTATTTGGGCCTTTAAATCATCTACCCTGTTCTGAATACTGAGTGCATTCAGGTACAGTGCTCATAACCGTGTCTTATTGACATTCTGCATTCTAGTTGATGCTCACCTTTGTTTCACCTACCTTCGAATGTCACCTTCTACTTTTCTACCTCCTGTTACCAGCTTTACTTCCTTCCAATTTGATCCTTCCTCCCAATTTCAAAAGAAAACTGGATGGGTGCTTGAAGGAAGTGACCTTGCAGGGCTACGGGATTGAGTTGTGGAGTAAGACTGACTGAATTGCTCCACAGAGAACCAGCACGGTCTCGATGGGCCTAATGGAATCCTTCTATGTGGTAAGTGACTCTGACTCTATCACTGTCTATGACTGAATGTTGGATATCTCTCCCATTCCTGCCGGAAAGATCCGGATACATAAAATGTCAATGAAACTGTGACGTTAACAACCGCTGACAGCTCCGTCCTCACCCTGGTCTGAGGCTCTAGTTCTCGTTTCAGGAGGTGACACAGCTCTGTGACACATCCTTATTGAAACAGAGTCATCTCACATACTGCTCCAGGCTTAGATGTTGGTAGGAAAAGTGCTCTTGGAAAACCCGGAGTGGGTAGGGCAGAGCCCCCTCCTCCTCCTTCGTTACAGAGCTTCCTCTCTCTGCAGCTTCTGCTCCATTTGTTGGTGATGTTACAGAGCCAGAGACACTGTAACTACAGTCCCCATACCTCGTCCAGAGTTGGGGCACAAAATCCTCTGTCCTCCCTGAATTTTTGCAGCAGCTCACAACCCAACCTCCAGGAAACCATCCACAGCACCTTCCACTAACTTTACAAGAGCAGAAGTAAGTCAAAAGCCTATAACTTGCATGCCTGGTCCGTTTAAATAACACTAGAGGGGGTTCCTGCTGCTGCTGCTGAATGTATGTTCAGCTGAGAGTGACTAACACAGGGGTCAGTGAACATGTACAGACCAAGTTTCAAAGACGTACATCAAAGCTGTTGGAATGGTACATTGACATCCCATTCAAAACCATCCTCAAATAAACAACACGTACATGGAACGATTGACCTAGAGCCCTGCCCAGCGTGGGGCATTGTGCAGGCCACAGTAGAAGTGCCCATCTGCGCAAATCACACTAACAGCACATACATGGTGCTATTGACCGAGAGCCCTGCATCAAAGCTGCTGGAATAGCAGTTTGACATGACATTCCACAAAACCTCGTGCTACTGGTGCACACAATGTACACCCGGGCGAGAGTACTGCACAGCATGGGACAGTGTGCAGGCCACACCGGAAATGGCTGGGAGCTCAGCTCATACCCTTTTATAGATCCAGGTTTCCACAATGTGGGCAACAGTGCTGCTATAAGAGCTGAAAATCACCACCAAGAAGAGGTAGAGAGGGAAGGAAATTCACTTTAAAAGGGGACATGGAAATAGACTTGATGGAAGATTTTCAAGAATATGGGAATGGACAGGGGAATGGGACTAATTGGATGGGTGAGGCCATGGAGGGATTCAAGCACAAGAATGAGAATATTAAAATTAAGGGTGTTGCCAGACCGGGAGCCAATGTAGATCAGTGAGCACAGTTGTGATGGGTGATCGGGATTTGGTGTGAGTTAGAACACAGGCAGCAGAGCTCTGGATGGGCTGTGGTTTATAGAAGTTTATAACTGGGAAGGTGACCAGGATACAATTGGAAAAATCAAGTGAATAAAGGCACAGATGAGGGTTTATGCAGCAGATGGGCTGAGGCAGAGGTTGTGATGGGTGATATTACAGAGGTGGTAATAGGCAGGGTTGGTGATGTAGGGAATATGGAGATGAATTCAGCTCAGGTATAAATAGAACACAGATGTTGTAAACAGCCTCGGATATTGGGCAGGGTGGGGTAGGTGATTCACAGATAGGAGATGGAGTTTGTGATGAAGACCAATGGCACTGGTTTCAGTCTTCCTAATATTTACAAGACAGAAGACTATTTCAGTGAAATAGGGTTTACAGATCACCTAGCGGGAAATAGAGACTTATCAGGAGCAAAGGCAGGACCCAAGATGAAAGATGAATTTACAAGAACTGTAATACAATTAGCAATGGGTTGACAGCTAATAGCTGGAGGTAGAGATTCACCAGCAACAGTAGCAGCAGCAAGAAGGGTAGAGTAAACTACAGGAGCAGTAATGCAATTTAATATGGTTTATAGAATTAATAGCTGTATCGAGAGACTTACCAGGGATGCCAACAATAGCCAGGATGGGATAGTAAATATATTGAATTATCTCAAGTGCATACAAAATCCGATCGTCTAATGAGTACCAATCCCAATATGTAGAAAGATAGTAAAGATCCGAGGATAGACTCCTGTCCATTGTTGTAACATTCTGATCTATTGTTCTCAGATTCTGATCCATTGTTGTAACATTCCAATCTATTGTTCTCAGATTCTGATCCATTGTTGTAACATTCCAATCTATTGTTCTCAGATTCTGACCCATTATTGGAACATTCCAATCTACTGTTCTCAGATTCTGATCTATCCCTTCCCTCTCTCTGGAGCCACTGATCCTTGTCAGTGCCGAGTGTGATGTTCCCTTTGACGCTATGTGATAACACATTGAAAGAGTCCCTTATTAATGGAAAAGGAAAACCCTCCAATGACACAATTAGGGCCCATGGAGACTGACATTAATTGCAATTACTGAACAAATAGATTTAGTTAACCCTTTTCATTTCAACACTTTTTGTACCACAATCAACGATAACATTTGCCCAGCCTGAATGGGATGTATGAGGGAGGGAAAGGTGGGAATAGCAGATTCACAGGCCAGAATCTTCCAATACTCCTTGGATATGTGAGTGGTGGCAGAGGACTGGAGGGTTGTCAACGTTGCACCCTGATTAAAAAAGGAGAGGTGGAGTAAACTCTATATTTACTGTCACTGATGGGGACATTTCTGGAGTTCACATCCCAGGACAAACGTATTTGATGCTGGAGAAAAGAAAAAAAGCATGGACAACAAATGGCCAGCAGGAAGTATATGGTAAGACAAGTCATGTCTAGTAAATGTCAACAACAACAACTTATATTTATATAGTGCCTTTAATGTAATAAAACATCTCAAGATGCTTCACAGGAGCATTATGAAGCAACGTATGACACAGAGACACAACAGCAGATATGAGGTCAGATGACCAACAGCTTGGTCCAAGAGGAAGTTTTTATGTAGTATCTTAAGGGAGGAATGTGATGTAGCGTGGCAGTGACAGTGGGATACTGGCAATCTCACCAGAGGCGCAGGCTCATTCCCGGGGGACATGGGTTCAAATCCCACCATAGCAGATGGTGGAATTTAAAATTCAATTATGTAATGCATTAAATTGATGAATAAAAATCTGGAATTGAAATCTGGACTTAATAATGTTGCCATGAAGCCATCATCGATTTTTATAACAATCTATCTGGTCCATTAATGTCCTTTAGGGAAGGAGATTTACCATCCTTATCTGTTCTGGTCTCCATGTAACTCAATGTGGTTCACTTTTAACTGTCCTCTGAAATAGTCTAGCAAGCCAATCAGTGTCAAGAATAATTATGGATGGACAATAAAGATGTAGGAATGGTATTCCAGAGATTTTCATAAGGGTCGTTAACTAGTCCAGGACATAACTCTGGACACAGGTCTTTGTGTCTACATTCCTGGCAATGATAATGTAAAGCCACATGTCCACATATATAAACAAATGTTGTTTATAAACTGTCGAGGACATAACTCTGGACACAGGTATTTGTGCCTACATTCCTGGCAATGATAATGTGAAGCCTCACGTCCACATATATAAACAAATGTTGTTTATAAACTGTCATCTTTTTGATTGGTTACTCTATGGTTCAAACATGAGAATTACAAGAAAGAATGAGACAGCACTCAAAGTTTAAATTAAACACCAATGACTGTACTAGATTCAGTAGGAATACTACTAGTTAACAATTATACAAAATACCCATTCACAATGTACCGGTGAACAAAACACCCATTAGTCACAAACATGTTGCAAAGAGTCATGCATACATGATAACCCAGTGAGCATTTCCCTCCCTGCTAATCGTTCTGTCGCTGACCAAGCTCCTCGACCTTATCACAGAATCACTATTTTCAATGATTTTTACACCTTTCATATCAAGGTGGGTTGAATGTTTCACTGACAAGATCACACTGTCCTATCAAAATCCACCGTAGGCTACAGTTGTCCAATGAGATGTCTAATTCTTTGTTCAGACTATGAGATGAGATACTGCCTTGCTGGTGAGCATGTGTTTACATTTCCTTCAGTAATTTCATCACCCCTTGTGGATGTTACAGATGCATCAGGATTGTTATCAGAATAAAAAATAGCAGATTTCATTCATGGTCACAGACACATTTTGAACCACAGGACAATTAAACAATGCAAATCCCTTACATTCCTGACGTCTTACAAACTGTTACTTCGAGAATTTCTAGTTTATTTGCATTTCAAAACAAGACATTGTAAAGGAATTCACAGAGTTAAGGCAGCTGGAATCTGGAGGCCCCTCCCCTCCCCCCCCCCCACCCCCCACTGAACGACAATGACAATGACTTAAACCAGGCTCAAAGTACCATCATGGAAGGGTAGTTAGTTAATGACTGACCAATCAAATGAACAGAAATGGCCTTTTACCTAATATGGAACAGAACCAAGCTGGGAAATGTGTATAAATTAAGAGCTTGTAAGACCCCAAAAGGGCACATCATCATCAAGAAGAAGGCAGAAGATAGACTCCAATGAAGAGACAAGGTTCCAAAGTTAACCGGAGGTTGAGCACCGGGTGTTCCATTGTGAACACAACTGCTGACCACTTCCCTTTGCTCAATATTACCATGTTCTGCTTATTGTGCAGAACTTCATTCAGTCTGTGAAGCTTGTGAAAACAGCCTTGTATCCATGTAGTTTGATAGCTAGTCTGAGCTGCTAGTCCCTTTTAGATCTGATCTCCCAACATAGACTGTCATTGTAATTGACCTAAGTCTGACAATTACATTAAATCAAACCCCAGATCTTACAAGTGGTGCTGAAACCCGGGACTTTGACTACAATGCAAACCGAGGCAGTTGTAGCAAAGTTTTGCAAACATAGGAATATTCGTTTGACCAGTGAAAACTCTTGCAGGGATAAACTCTTTTGAGGGGCAGACGATTATACTGACCCAGTGATGTCTCTTTAAATACACAGTATGTCACAAAAAGACAATGGGAAGAAGGGTCTCTGGGAAACATATGAGGAAGAGTTAAGCACTAAGTGTAATATGGACAATATCCAGTCCCTGTTCGGAGACTGTCGATGGAAGCATGAACACGTTCCTTTTAAAATATAGTGAAGTTTATCCAGGCACACGTCTTGGCTAAACATCAGAAGGGTGAAAAGGCTTTAAATCTGACTCCATATCCAGCATCACACAGTGCACAGTGCGATGAGGAAGTGATACAGTCACAGGTGAGAGAAATGGTAGCTCAAAGTGAACAGACCCAGCAGCAGCAGCAGACACAGCTACATGAGTTACACAATAAGCTAGTGTACTTTACTGTCACTATACAACAACAGACACTTAATGCAGGACAGGCTTGTGCAGTTCAGCAGCAGTTAGAGTTAGCAGAGAAACATACTGTCACTGTCACACAGGATAATGTCCAGTTGACCCAGCAGTTAGAGGATTCTAGAGGTGTCCTTAGGGAGTTACAGGAGTGACCCCACCGGAAGACAGAGCATGCACAGTGCAGGTCCAACTTTCAGTGATTGCAAAGCCAGAGGGAAAGCAGCTCCCAGGCGGGTGTAGCAGCCGTCACAAAAAGCAGAGTATAACACAGGTGGTACTAAAACGGAGCAGGAGGCCTCGGAGGGGGACAATGTTGGAGCGGGAGATCGTTTACCAATCTGTCCCGTTAAGGTAACCTCCTTGACAGGCTGTCCCGTTAATGTGGTGACAACACCGAATGGAACAGTCTGTTACTCTCAATCCCACCAAGACACCTGTGAGGTTGAGATATAAAAGGAAAGGAAATCTTTCGGAGCAACAGTAAGGTTGAAACAATGTCTGAAGAGAACAGGAGGAAAAGCTTGTGTTTGAGTAAGTGGGTCTGTTTTTGTATTTGAAGTTTCCTGTTTGATTTCTTTGTCTGTCTCAACCAGTGTCTATTACGGTCAGTTACGTCTGGTCCTGCATGCTGTCTGAAAGTAGTTGGTTGTTTAACATGTGTGTATAGTTATATTTTAAATTGGTGTGAGTGGGGAGGACAAAAGTTTTGATAACATGGATGTTGGAGTGTTAAATAGCAATTGCTTTCTGCTGGGAAGGAGACAGAGAGAAAGAGAGACAGAGAGAGACAGAGAGAGAGAGAGTGAGAGAGAGAGAGAGTGAGAGAGAGAATGAGTGAGAGAGAGAGACAGAGAGAGAGAGGGGGAGAGAGTGAGAGAGAGAGTGAGTGAGTCAGAGAGAGAGAGAGAGAGAGGTGTTCCTCCAGGGGGGATAATGAGTAATGACACTCAGGGACAGAGGAAATGTGAGCTCTGGTACTTTGATTGTTCCTGTAGGTAAAAATCTTGAAAACCCTCTTTCCACCTCCTGCCGCTATGGGTGTGGATGACACGGACTGAAGTCCCTTTCTTTAACAGGGATCTATTCAGAATCTGGCACACTTGAGGCCTTCCAACATCGGTGGGTACCGCAGGGGCTGGGATGCATCAGTAATGCCGAGAATGACATTTTAATTTGAGTTTTTGGTTTCTTTATCTGTTTTTAATAAAATTAATTCAAAATTCAAATAAAGGGGGCCTGGGGAATAAAGTCGCCCTCGACAAAAAAACAAAACGGGCCTGAGGGTCAGATCGAGAGTAAATCTCCCTCCACACTGTTGAGGGTGTGGAGGTATAAACATAGACGTCTCGTGAGACTGAGGTCTCTGAAACTCCTCACCTCTCCCGGAATAAGAGGAGGAGGCATCCCTCCACAGCAGATTGCCGAGAGGAACAGGGTCAGTCTCCTGGCGGGTCCTCGGACTCCCCGCGCTACCAGCACCATTGGGGCTCGAGCCCTAAGTCACAGCTTTCTATCCCACAAAATGGAGTGGGTACGGAAGCCTCTGTACCTTTTGCAACACCCGAGGTGGGGGTGGGGGAGTGGTGAAGGGCCCCTCTCCTGATGGGGGAGCCTGTGGATCCACCAGGAGAAATCATTCCATCTCCCACTGGGTCCGGTGTCCTGGGTGGGGCTGAGATCTGTGAGGGTCAACGCTCTCGGCGCCTGTTGCTGTCATCCAGGATGGATCTGACTCGGAGGTTGATTTGAATAATGTTAACAGTGCTCTGTCTGCTGGTACTGTGCCGCTGGCAGGGTGGGAGATGGCCTCCTCTCTCTACCTCGGGTCCCGCTCCAGCTGGATTTCCAGAGTCAAGAAACAACTGCCTCCCCCGAGGCTGATCACAAGCCCGGGCACCAAGGGGGAGAGGGTGTCCTCAACCACAGGCACTCATATTCCCAGTTTCCCCGGAGGAATATAGGAATGACTCCTCCACCACCGACCCTGGGGATGTGATCATGAGGGAGGTGAGACTCGCTGGCGTGGCCGGGATGTCCACACCACATTGTGTGGTGGGTGTGTCGGCCACTGGCGTTGACGGCCCGGAGGAGGATGGAGTCTCGGTGAGGGGCACGGAGGACGACCTTGAATCCATTGCCAGTGAGGCGGTGGCCTCCCTCCCGCCTCCTACCGAGTCTCCTCTCATCCCCATTGCCGTACTCCGGGACTTCCTTGCTGCTTGCAGGGATTGTCACAATAAAGTTCAGCTGCCCCTTGACCAGTGGTTGAAGCTGGCGCTGATCATCAGATCTGTCCGTCTTGCCCACAAGGAGGGTTGTAAATGTGCAGACATGAAAAAGGTCGTGCGATGCCCGATCAAAGTGTTCCCCTCTGGGTTGCTGGGGGAGTTTAAGGCGATGAGCAGTTCCACTCTCTCCTCACAGTAAGATATTGGTGACAGGATGGTGGTATTTTTGACATGAAGATATCCATAGCCAGCCTCAACATCAACAGCAGCAGGGCGTCTCTCAGCGGTTTTCACAATCTCAGAATCCTCAGGGAAGGGAGATATGTGATGAGTTTTATGCAGAAAACCCACACCGTTCCGGGAGATGAAGCCACCTGGCTCCTGGAGCGACAGGGTGACTTGATGGATTAGCTCCCTCGACTTTGTCGACGCCTGGTGGAATCTCAATTCCGATTCCAGTGCTTTCATCAGGATTACTTAGGAGCAGGCTTCCGAATCGACAGCCTCTACATTTCACATCTCGGTGGCCTCCATGTGGCTGGTGCAGTGCTGGGACCACCAGCTGGTGAGGGCGGAGTTCACTCCGCTTGTCACGGGGGCAGGGTCAATGTACTGGCACTTTAACAACTTACTGCTGGAGGACGAGTGATTCCGGGACTCGTTACGTCGATACACGGCCGCCTGGAGAAGGAAGCAGAGGGGCTTCCCCTCCTTGAGGCTATGGTGGGATGTGGGCAAGACTCACATTCACGCCTTCTGTCAGGAGTACGTGAAGGGATCGACCAAGAGGTGGGAATCCGAGATCGGGCACCTAGAGAGGGAGGTACTTGACTTGGAGTCCTGTGTCGGTCAAGCCGTCGCGGAGCCTGCCTTGTGGCAGGCATGCAAAGAGAAGGACGTGCGGAGGGACCTGCAGCTCATAGGGTCCCAAGGAGTGCACGTGAGGTCGCGGATCCACATCCGGGAAGATTTGGACCGCGCCACACCCTTCTTCTACACACTGGAAAAATGGTGGGGGGTCGGTAAGCAGCTCATCGAGCTCCTGGCCGACGATGGATCCTCCATTATGGATCCAGAGGGAATGGAACTTTTGGTACGAACCTATTACAGTGCGTTGTTCTCTCTGGACCCGTCCAGCGAGGAGACGGGCAGAGTTCTATGGGAGGACCTGCTGAATGTCAGCCTGGAGAACGCCGAAGGATTGGGGGCTCTGCTCGCATTGGTGGAGCTGTTCGGATCAGTCCACCAGTTCTCGAAGGGCAAATCACCGGGGCTGTACGGGCTGACCGTGGAGCTCCGCAGGGCGTTCTGGGATGCCCTCGGGGACGACTGCGCCTGTGTCCTGGGGAAAGCCTGGCAACCAGGAGATGCCCCTCACGTGGCACAGGGTGGTTGTTGACCTGTTGCTGAAGAGGGATGATCTCTGCTTGCTTAAGAAATGGCGTCCAGCCTCCCTCCTCAGCACGGATTGGAAGATCTACCCCGTCCAGGAATTCCCAGAGAAACACACCTCCAGAGACACTGTAACTACAGTTCCCATACCTCGTCCGGAGTTGGGTCACCAAATCCACTCGTCTTACTGACAGTCTGTAGCAGCTCACAACACAACCTCCGGAAAACCATCCACAGCACCGCCACTAACTTTACTATCGCAGAAGTAAGTCAAAAGCTCCTCACCTGCAAGTTGGATGCCTGGTCCTTTTAAATAACACTAGAACAAAGAATAATACAGCACAGGAAAAGGCCATTCGGCCCTGCAAGCCTGCGCTGATCTTGATGCCTGTCTAAACTAAAACATTCTGCACTTCCGGGGACCGTATCCCTCTATTCCCATCCTATTCATGTATTTGTCAAGATGCCTCTTAAATGTTGCTATTGTACCTGCTTCCACCACCTCCCCCGTCAGCAAGTTCCAGGCACTCACCACCCTCTGTGTAATTAACTTGCCTCGCACATCCCCTCTGTACTTTGCCCCTTGCACCTTAAACCTATGTCCCCTAGTAACTGACTCCTCCACCCTGGGAAAAAGCTTCTGACTATCCACTCTGTCCATGCCACTCTTAACTTTGTAAACATCTGTCATATCGCCCCTCCACCTCCATCATTCCAGTGAAAACAATCCGAGTTTATCCAACCTCTCCTCATAGCTAATACCTTATAGACCAAGCAACATCCTGGTTAACCTCCTCTGTACCTTCTCCAAAGCCTCCACATCCTTCTGGTAGCGTGGCGACCAGAATTGCAAGCACTGCTCCAAGTGTGGCCTAACGAAGGTTCTGTGGACCTGTACGCCAAGAGCTCTCTGCCTGTCAATACTCCTAAGGGTTCTGCCATTTACTCTATACTTCCCACCTGTATTAGACCTTCCAAAATGCACCACCTCACATTTTTCCGAATTAAACTCCATCTGCCATTTCTCCGCCCAAGTCTCCAACCGATCTATATCCTGCTGTATCCTCTGACAATCCTCATCACTATCCGCAACTCCAGCAACCTTTGTGTCGTCCACAAAGTTACCATTCAGACCAGCTACATTTTCCTCCAAGTGATTTATACATACTACAAACATCAAAGGTCCCAGCAGTGATCCCTGCGGAACACCACTAGTCACATCCCTCCATTCAGAAAAGCACCCTTCCACTGCTACCCTCTGTCTTCTGTGACCGAGCCAATTCTGTATCCAACTTGCCAGCTCACCTCTGATCCCGTGTGACTTCACCTTTTGTATCGGTTTGCCATGAGGGACCTTGTCAAAGGCTTTACCGAAGTCCATGTCGACAACATCCACTGCCCTTCCTTCATCAATCATCTTTGTCACTTCCTCAAAAAACTCAGTCAAGTTTGTGAGACACGACCTACCCTTCACAAAACCATGCTTCCTCTCGCTAATAAGTTCACTTGTTTGCAAATGCGAATAAATCCTGTCCCGAAGAATCCTCTCTAATAATTTCCCTACCACTGATGTAAGGCTCACCGGCCTGTAATTTCCAGGAATTTCCTTGCTAGCCTTCGTAAACAGAAGAACAACATTGGCTATTATCCAGTCCTCTGGGACCTCACCAGGAGCCAATGAGGATACAAAGATTTCTGTCAAGGCCCCAGCAATTCCTCCCTCGCCTCCCGCAATATTCTGGGATAGATTCCATCAGGTGCTGGGGACATATCTACCTTAATGTTTTTCAAGACTCCCAACACACCCTTTTTGATAACGACATGAACCAGACTCTCTACACTCCCTTCCCTAGACTCATCATCCATCAAGTCCTTCTCTTTGGTAAATACTGATGCAAAGTATTCATTTAGTACCTCGCCCATTTCCTCGTGCTGCTGAATGTATGTTCAGCTGAGATTGACTAACACAGTCGGTCAGTGGACATGCACAGACCAAGTTCAAATGACGTACATCAAAGCTGCTGGAATGGCTGATTGACCTCATATTCAGACACCATCTCACGCTAACAGCACATGCTCAGATTGTCTGGTCTAGAGACTGGCCCAGAAAGGGACACCGTGCTGACCATACTAGAGCCCTGTCCAGCATGGGACACCGTGCTGACCACACTAGAGTCCTGTCCAGCATGGGGCACTGTGCTGATCACGCTAGAAGTGGTCGGCTGTGTTGTTCACATCATTTTATGGATCCAGTTTCCATATCATCAGCACCAGTGGTGCAGTTGAACAGAAAATCGTGGGCGGGGAGATATATACAGGGAAATAAATTCACTTTTAAAGTTGAATTGAGAAAAGATTGAAGGAAAATTATTTGCAGGAATATGGGAATGGTCAGGGAAATGGGACTAATTGGAGAAGTGAGGCCATGGAGCGATGCAAACACAAGAATGAGAACATTAAAATTAAGGTGCTGCCAGACCGGGAGCCAATGTAGGTCAGTGAGCACAGGGTTGATGGGTGATCGGGATTTGGTGTGAGTTAGGACTCAGTCAGCAGGGTTCTGGATGGGCTGTGGTTTATTGAGGTTTATAACAGGAAGGGTGACCAGGATAGAATTGGAGGAGTCAAGTCTGGATTTAACAAAGGCACAGATGAGGGTTATTCTGCAGATGGTCTGAGGCAGAGGTGGAGATGGGTGATATTACAGAGGTGGCAGGGTAGGATTGGTGATAGAGAGAATGTGGAGATGAACTCAGCTCAGTTATAAATATAACACAGAGGTTGTAAACAGTCTGGTTCAGTGTCAGACATTGGACAGGGTGGGGTATGTATTTCACCGATAGGGGATGGAGTTTGTGATGAAGACCAATGACACTGGCTTCAGTCTTCCCAAAATTTACATTACAGAACAGTATTTCAGTGAAACGTGGTTTACTGATCTCCTAGCTGGAAATAGAGACAGCAGCAGCGAAGATGAGAGAGTGGATGACAAGAACTATTATCCCATTACAATGGTTTCTAGAGCCAATAGCTGGAGATATTCACCAGAAATAACAGCAGCAGCAAGGAGGGCAGAGTAAATTACAGAAGCAGTAATGCAGTTAAACATGGTTTATAGAATTAATAGCTGTTTAGAGAGACTTACCAGGAACACCAACAATAGCGAGGATTGGATAGTAAATGTATTGAATGATCTTCAATACGAGATAGATCCGATGGTCTAATGGGTACCAATCATATGTAGAAAGATAGTAAAGATTGGAGGATAAACTTCTGTCCATTGTTGTAATATTCCAATCTATTGTTCTCAGATTCTGACCCATTGTTGTAACATTCCAATCTATTGTTCTCAGATTCTGATCCATTGTTGTAATATTCCAATCTATTGTTCTCAGATTCTGACCCATTGTTGTAACATTCCAATCTATTGTTCTCAGATTCTAATATATCCTCTCCCTCTCTATGGAGCCGCTGATCCTGTTAATGCCAGGGCTAATGCTCTCGCCCACTCTATGTGAAAGCACATTGAAAGGAGACCCTTATTAATAGAAAAGGGAAATTCTCCAGTGACACAATTAGGGTGCCTGGTGACTGACATTAATTACAGTCACTGAACAAACAGGTTCAGTTAACCTCTTTCAATCCAGCACTTTTTGTAGCACAATAAAGTAGAACATTTACCCAGTCTGCATGGGATTTGTGAGGGTTACTGAGGGAAGGAATGGTGGAAATAGCAGACACTTTCCAGAATCGTTCAATCCTCCTTGGATAGGGGAGTGGTGCCAGAGACTGGAGGGTTGTAAATGTTACACCCTATTTAAAAAAGGAGAGATGGGATAAACCCTGTAATTACTGACCAGCCAGAATAGTGTCACTACGAAGGAAATTTCTAGAGGTGATAACCCAGGATATAAATATTTTTTTGTTTGGAAAATCAGTGGATAGTAACTGGCAAGCAACCTGGATATGCGAATGACAAATGACGTCTGGCAATCTTCAACAGCAAGAGGATTTGAGTACAGGAGCAGGGATGTCTTGCTGCAATTATAAAGGGCCTTAGTGAGGCCACACCTGGAATATTGTGTGCAGTTTTGGTCTCCTTATCTGAGGAAGGATGCTCTTGCTATAGAGGGAGTGCAGTGGAGGTTTAGCAGACTGATTACTGGGATGGCGGGACTGACGTATGAGGGGAGATTGAGTTGGTTAGGATTATATTCGCTGGAGTTCAGAAGAGTGAGGGTGGATCTGATGGAAACCTACAAAATTCTAACAGGTCTTGACAGGGTAGATGCAGGGAGGATGTTCCCGATGGTGTGGGAGTCCAGAACCAGGGGTCATAGTCTAAGGATATGGGGTAATCCTTTCAGGACTGTAATGAGGAGATATTTCTTTACCCAGAGAGTGGTGAGCCTGTGCAATTCCCTACCACAGAAAGCAGTTGAGGCCAAAATATTGTATCTTTCCAAGTCGGAGTTAGATATAGTCGCCTTTAAACCTACTAAACCCCAGCTGATATAAGCCTAGCGTGTCCAGCCTAACCTCATAAGACAGCCCGCTCATTCCAGAAATTTGTTTAGTACACCTTCTCTGAACTGCTTCCGACACATTTATATCTTTCCTTAAATAAGGAGCCCAGTACTGTACACAACACTCCAGATGTGGTTTCATAAATGTCCTGTATAACTGAAACATAACCTGGCTACTTTTGTATTCAATTCCTCCTGCAATACATGATAACACTCGATTAGTTTCCTAATTACGTGTTGCACCTGTGTTATTCTGAGTTCTTTTTGCCTTCAGTCTGGTTCAGTAAATATACTGAGTCAGATGCGTAGGTAAAATCAATTACTTTATTTGCGCAGTCGCCAGCGGACTTCCTCTGAGAACAGCAGCACTGACTCCACCAGAGTCTGTCGGGTCCCCCCCCCCCACCCAGAGTAAGTAAAGTTTGTGATACAGGTACTACTGTTTATACATTAAGATTCATGCTACACCTCCTTGTTTAACCAATCAGTGCGGTACAATTCAACTTCACCCACGTGGTGACATGCAGTACATCTGTTACTGAGGTTACAATACACTCCATTCTCAATACATACTTGTTACTAATAAAATATTGTTTTGTACCAGCAAGATAAAACAAAGCGGATAAGCAAGCTAATTAGCAAGAGCATAGGAATCATCAATAACCATGCTGGTCTCACTCCCTACATAGATCATGAGTCTGTCTCTACCCTGTGACAAGTAATTGCGGCGCATCCTGCTATCTCTATTAGGTGTACATTCCTGAGTGTTTCGTGCCGTCTGCAGCAACATCAAGTAGTGGCAGTTCACGAAGATAAGAGGGGCCTAGCACTCCTTATCACTCACACAGGGATGGACATCATTTGATTCATATGAGTCCATCTACTTCAAACCACAGGGAGTCATACACTCAGGCCATAAAAAAACAGATGTCCTTGTAATTACCAGTGTCGGCTAGTCTTTACTGTCTCACACACTCTACCTTTACTTTTAACTATTTCATTGTGGTTTCTGCCACATAAAATCAAAGCTCAGCAAAGCTACTATTCCTAACTTGGCTATATTTCCCGTTAAGCATAGTGCCATGCCTTTCTGCTCACTTCCACATCTGCATAATAACCTTATACAATTCGTGCACTATGACATCCAGTTCCTCTGCATCTTCCAGCTCTGCAATCTCTCACCATTCAGATAATATGCTTCTTTTTTTATTCTACCTGCCAAAATGGGCAATTCCACATTTTATCACATTATACTACATTTTCTAGATCTTTGCCAACTTACCCAACCTATCTATATCCCTTTGTAGACCACTTATGTCCTCTTCACAACTTACTTTCCCACCTGTCTTTGTGTCATCAGCAAATTTAGCAACCATACCTTCGGACCCTTCATCCAAGTCATTTAGTTAAATTGTAAAATGTTAGGTCCCCAGCACTGATCCATGTGGCACACCACTCGTTACATCTGACCAAACCGGAAATGACCCATTTTTTCCTACTCTCTGTTACCTGTTAGGTAGCAAATCTTCTATCCATACCGAAATGTTACCCCCTACAGCATCAGTTTTTATTTTCCGCAATAATGTTTGATGTGGCACCTTAGCAAATGCCTTCTGGAAATCTAAATACAGTAAACCTACCGGCTCCCCTTTACTTCTTCAAAGAACTCCAATAAATTGGTTAAACATGACGTCCCTTTCACAAAACTATGTTGACTCTACCTGATCACCTTCAATTTTCTACCATCCTTAATAATAGCTTCGAACATCTGATCCATTAACAGAAAGCCTTTCTCGCATGTCACAGGTCGTATGTCTACTATGTCTATTCTGATGCTGTGCTGTATTTGAGCTATCACTCCTCAATAAACTGCTAGTTACCCTTATACCTCATTTTAGTTAATCTGTGACCCTGGATCAGATCTTACAGTGGTGCAGGAGAGGGAACAGAGTTCATGTCAAAGTCCTACCTCCCTTTTATATGATCCTGCATAATGGACAGGGACTACTGGGCAGTAATGTGCTCAAAGGTTATCAGCAGTAATTGATTATCTCTATATTTGTATATTTTAGAACATTAAACCATACCCCTGCTCTGGTGTCCATTGCATCCTCAATATTCATGATTAAAATATCAGAGGAGTGTGAACCAGACACCTCTGATCACCCTGAGGTACAGGCGATTCTCGAGTCGGTGCTGAGTGTATTCACAACCCATAAAGATGACAGTGGAAACATGAGCAGACCTGAAGAAATTAACTGACCATTGCATGATCCATGAAGCAGTATTCTTACCGAGCTGAGATTATATCATATATTCCAGACACTATCAGGTCATTGTTATACCAGGGTGTAATTCACAAAGACACATTCATTGCTAACTGCCCGATTTGGCCGGTTAGAAAACCGGATGGCAGCTGGTGACTGACTATTGACCACCACAAACTCAACTCAGTCACCCCTGTGCACCTCAAAGACTGCCCTGAGTCCTATCCTCAGGCTGGTGGGTTATCAGTGGAACCTCATCCCTCGATTTGCAGAGACTGTCATTCCTCTTTATAAACTACCTAATGGTGATGATGACCAGGTTTAACCCGGTTAGACTGAAGAGAACACGGAAACAGCAGCACAATTGAAGAAATCTGTCGCCCAGGTAACGTTTCTTATCTTACATAACCCTGACAACACTTACCACATGGAGGTGGGGGCACATTGAAAAGCCTGGCTGCTGTTATACGTAGAGAAAACCAGGAGAAACTACTCCCCATTGTGAATGATCCAGAATGGTGAGTGGGACTGAACTGATTTACTCTGTTTGTGAAGGACATTTGTTAACCATGTTGTGGGGCATCAAACATTTCACTTACATCACAGGGTTCAACAGGGTGATACTGCCCAGTCCATTATAAACTTTCCCAGTATAGGAAAGCAGTAGTAATAGTAATCCCCTGTCAGGGAGTCATAGTCATTTCAGCACAGAAAGAGGCCACTCGGCCCATCGAGTCCATGCCAGTTCTTTGTAGATAAATCCAGTCAGTCTCATTCCCCAGCTTTGTCTCCACATTCCTGAAAGTTTATTTCCCTCAAGTGTCCATCCAATATCCTTTTGAAATCATTCACCATCACTGCTTCCACCACCCTCGTAGGCAGTGATTTCCAGGCCATTCCCTCTCACTGTGTAAAAACGTTGTTCCTCACATCCCCCTGTATCTCTGTCCCACCACCTTAACTCTCTTCCTTGTACCATTAACTAATGGGAACATCTTTTATTGTCCACCTTATCCAAACACGTCATTACCTTGGATACCTCTATCAAATCTCCCCTCAATCTCCTTTACTCCAAGGAAAATATTACAGGCTTTTCCAGAGTAACCTTGTAGCTAAAATCCTCCATCCCTGGAACGATTCTGGTAAATCTCCTCTACACCCTGTCAAGGACACTCACATCCTTCCTAAACTATGGTGAATGGAACTGGATGCAGCACTCCAGTTGGGGGCGAACCAGAGCTTTATAAAGGTTCACAATAACTTTCCTTCTTCTCTACTCACCACCTCTATTTATTTTAGGATAGTCAGTATGGATCTGTTAAGGGAAGATTTTGTTTGACCAACTTGGTCGAATTTTTTGAAGAAGTAACAAGAAAGATAGATGAGGGTAGTGCAGTTGATGTGCTCTACCTGGATGTTAGCAAGGCTTTTGACAAGGTCCTACATGGCAGATTGGTTCATTAAAAAAAATCCCACGGGATCCAGGGAAATGCAGCAAGGTGGATACAAGATTGACTCAGTGGCAGGAAAGAAAGGGATATTGTTGATGGCTGTTTTAGAGACTGGAAGGCTGTTTCCACTGGCGTTCCGCAGGGCTCAGTACTGGATCCCTTGCTTTTTGTGGTCTATATTAATGATATGGACTTAAATGTAGGGGGCATTATCAAGACGTTTGCAGACGACACAAAGATTGACCCTGTGGTAGCTAGCGAGGAGGATAGCTGTGGACGACAGAAAGATAGTGATGGCCTGGTCAGATGGGCAGAACCGTGGCAAAAGGAATTCAACTTGGAGAAGTATGATCTGATGCATTTCGGGAGGTGAAGCAAGGCAAAGGAATACAGGATTGATGGCAAGATACTGAGAAGTGTAGAGAAAGTGAGGGACCTTGGATTGAATGTCCACACATCCCTGAAAGTAGCAGGAGAGGTCGATAAGGTGGTTAGAACATAGAACATAGAACATAGAACATACAGCACAGAACAGGCCCTTCGGCCCACAATGTTGTGCCGATCCTTTGTCCTCTGTCAAGGACAATTTAATCTATACCCCATCATTCTCCTTTATCCATATACCTATCCAAAAGCCTTTTGAAAGTCCCTAAAGTTTCTGACTCAACAACTTCCCCGGGCAAGGCATTCCATGCCTCGACCACTCTCTGGGTAAAGAACCTTCCCCTGACATCCCCCTTATATCTCCCACCCTTCACCTTAAATTTATGACCCCTTGTAACGCTTTGCTCCACCCGGGGAAAAAGTTTCTGACTGTCTACCCTATCTATTCCCCTGATCATCTTATAAACCTCTATCATGTCACCCCTCATCCTTCTCCTTTCTAATGAGAAGAGGCCTAGAATGTTCAGCCTTTCCTCGTAAGACTTATTCTCCATTCCAGGCAACATCCTGGTAAATCTCCTCTGCACCCTCTCCAAGGCTTCCACATCCTTCCTAAAATGAGGCGACCAGAACTGCACACAGTACTCCAAATGAGGCCTTACCAAGGTCCTGTACAGCTGCATCATCACCTCACGGCTCTTAAATTCAATCCCTCTGCTAATGAACGCTAACACCCCATATGCCTTCTTCACAGCCCTATCCACTTGAGTTGCAACTTTCAATGATCTATGCACATAGACCCCAAGGTCTCTCTGCTCCTCCACATGCCCAAGAACCCTACCGTTAACCCAGTATTTTGCATTCATGTTTGTCCTTCCAAAATGGACGACCTCACACTTTTGAGGGTTAAACTCCATCTGCCACTTTTCAGCCCAGCACTGCAACCTATCCAAGTCCCTTTGCAGACGACAATAGCCCTCCTCGGTATCCACAACTCCACCAACCTTTGTATCATCTGCAAATTTACTGACCCACCCTTCGACTTCCTCATCCAAGTCGTTAATAAAAATCACAAACAGGAGAGGACCCAGAACTGATCCCTGCGGCACGCCACTGGTAGGGAGGCATATGGAATCCTTTCCTTTATTAGCCCAGGTACAGAATAGAAGAACAGGGAGGTTAGGCTGGAACTGTATAATTCATTGATTAGGCCACAACTTGAGTGCTGTGTACAGCTCTGGTCTCCTCAGTACAGAAAGGATGTAACTGCACTAGAGAGGGTACAGAGGAGATTTTCGAGGATGTTGCCAGGACTGGAAAACTGCAGCTATAAAGAAAGATTGGATAGACTGGGGTTGTTCTCCTTGGAACAGAGATGGCTGAGGGGAGATCTGATTGAAATGTACAAAATTGCAACGGGCCTGGATGGACTGGAGGTGAAGACTCTATTCACCATAGCATCGAAGAGGAGGAATAGAGTTAAAGTGATTGGTAGAAAGATCAGAGGGGAGATGAGGGTGGTGCTGGGTCTGCAATTCACTACCTGAAAGGGTAGTTGAGTCAGAAACCCTCAACTCATTCAAACATAGTCTGGATATCCACTTTAAGTGCTGTAATCTGCAGCTCTACGCACCAAATGCTGAAAGATGGGATTAGAATAGATGGATCATTTTCTGGCTGGCGCAGACAAGATGGGCCAAGTGGCTGCTTTCTGTGCCTTAACTTTCGATGATTCTATGATTCTACTAGAATGCTTCCAGGGATAGGGGTGTTTTAGTTACAAGGTTAGTTTGGAGAAGATGGAGTTGCTGTCCCTGGAGTAAAGGAGATTGAGAGAGATTCGATAGAAGTGTACAAGATTATAATCGGTTTAGAGAAGATAGACAAGGAAAAACTGTTCACATTAACTGATGAAACACGGACTAGGGGACACAGATGGAAGGTTTTGAGTAAGAGATGCAGGGGGAATAGGAGGAAGAACTTTTTTACACAGTGGATGTTTATCAGCTGGAACTCACTGCCCGTGAGGGTGGTGGAAGCCGAGACAATCAATTATTTCAAAAGGAAACTGGATGGACATCTGAAGGAAATGAACTTGCAGGGATACGGGGATTGAGCGGGGGAGTGGGGCTGACTGGATTGTTCCACAGAGAGCTGGTACAGAGGGGCCGAATGGCCTCCTCCTATTTCGTAAATGACTCTGACTCTCTGTGACTCTGTTGGATATGCCGCCCACTCCTGCCTGGGGAATGATTCGGATGCAGTGAAGATCAATGAAACTGTGACTTTAACGGCCACTGACAGCTCCGTCCCCACCCTGGTGTGAGGCTCCAGGTCGTGTTACAGGAGTTGACACAGCTCTGTGACCACCTCCTTATTGAATCAGAGTCACCTCACACACTGCTCCTGGGTTAGGTGTAGGTAGAAAAAGTGCCCTTGGAACACCCCGGGTGGGTAGGGCAGAGCCCCCTCCTCTTTTCTCTTTACAGAGACTCCCCTCTCTGCAGCCTCTGCTTCATTTGTTGATCATGTTTCAGACCCAGAGACACTTTAACTACAGTCCCAATACCTCGTCCAGTGTTGGGTCACCATATCCTCTGTCCTCCCTGAATGTCTGCAGCAGCTCACAACACAACCTCCAGAAAACCATCCACAGCACCTCCACTAACTTTGCAATCACAGAACTAAGTCTAAAGCCCCTCACCTGTAAGTTGGATGCCTGATCCTATAAAATAACTTTGGGGGTGGTGGTGGGGATGGGGGGTCGGGGGAGGGTGCGGTGTTCCCCGTGCTGCTGAATCTATGCTCTGCTGAGAGTGACTTACACAGGTGGTCAGTGGACATGCACAGACAAAGTTTCAAAATCGTACATCAATGCTGCCAAAATGGCTGATTGACATCAGTACTAACGCCTCCTCACACTAACAACACATACATGGCACCCAGGCTAGATCCCTGCCCAACATGGGACACTGTGCGGACCACACTAAAAGTGGCCAGCTGTGCAGTTCACATCATTTTATGGATTTATAATTGCAGGGTGACCAGGATAGAATTGGAAGAGTC
Source organism: Heterodontus francisci (assembly GCF_036365525.1). Lineage (NCBI taxonomy): Eukaryota > Metazoa > Chordata > Chondrichthyes > Heterodontiformes > Heterodontidae > Heterodontus > Heterodontus francisci. The sequence goes on from NW_027141899.1 coordinate 532,609, forward strand.
AAGTGTGGATTTAACAATGTCATGATGAGGGTTTACGCAGCTGGTAGGCTGAGGCACATATTAAAGAGGTGTTATTGGTGTCAATGAAACACGATACGCCAATGAGGAATTTTAGTTCATCAGTTGGAAACTTACATTAAAGTTTTAATGGAAAAAATCCTGCAAAAAGCTGGCAGTCAAGATGGCCACTGCACTTTGTATCTGAAGCACCTTTTCACACTCCAACGTCTCCAATCGGAGACACATGTCTGATGAGCCTGGACCCAAAATAATGGCTTACTCTTGAGACTGACTTTGCTAAGATTGCGTTCATTAGCATGCAATTCAAGGACATCCTGACACACTGACTTTGAAAGCGTAAACTACTCCAAGTGTAAAGAATGGCATCCTGAGCCCTAGGGAGATGGAAATTCCTCACCTTGAATCTCATTAGAAGGCTCCAGAAAATATATTGAGGCAGCCATGAGACCGTCTGACCATCTCTGTGAAAGCTGGGAGCTTCCCCTGGGCAAAGACAGACAAACCAGTGATTCAAACTGGCAGAAGCAGAAGGGTGGTCTCCTTCCCCCCTCCCCTAGCCCCCCACCACCCCAAGTCCCGTTCTCTTTCTGTCTCTCATCAGATGACATCACAAGTTTGAAAACCACCAGCGACTGTGGACCCTCCAATCCTACAGATTACTACAGACTGAGGCACCAGGGTAAAAAGGCCACCTACCAGTCTGCCTTCAAGAACATCCTGAACCATGTGGATCAGTCACAACGGGCACTTCGACCAGCCAAAGACTTCAAGAGTACAACTTCAGCCAGAAGATCAGGGATTTATCAAACCTCACAGACTGCATATTATGTTTTAGAACATAGAACATAGAACAGTACAGCACAGTACAGGCCCTTCGGCCCACGATGTTGTGCCGAACCTTTAACCTACTCTAAGATCCATCTAACTACCTACACTTCATTCTACTATCATCCATGTATCTATCCAAGAGTCGCTTAAATGTCCCTAATGTATCTGCTTCGACCACCACCGCTGGCAGCTCATTCCACGCACCCACCACTCTCTGTGTAAAGAACCTACCTCTGACATCTCCCAGAAACCTTCCTCCACTCACCTTAAAATTATGCCCCCTGGTGATAGCCCTTTCCACCCTGGGAAAAAGTCTCTGACGATCCACTCTATCTATGCCTCTCATCATCTTGTCCCCCTCTATCAAGTCACCTCTCATCCTTCTTCGCTCCAATTAGAAAAGCCCTAGCTCCCTCAATCTTTCTTCGTGGGACATGCCCTCCAGTCCAGGCTGCATCCTGGTAAATCTCCTCTGCACCCTCTCTAAAGCTTCCACATCCTTCCAATAATGAGGCGACCAGAACTGAACACAATATTCCAATTGTGGACGAACCAGGGCCTTATGGAGCTGCAGCATAACCTCGTGGCTCTTAAACTCGATCCCCCTGTTAATGAAAGCCAACACACCATACGCCTTCTTTACAACCCTATCAACTTGGGTGGCAACTTTGAGCGATCAATGGACATGGACCCCAAGATCCCTCTGTTCATCCACACTACCAAGAATCCTGTCTTTGAGCCTGTATTCCGCATTCAAATTCGACCTTTGATTTATTCTGGACTCTAATCCAGCCACGATTTTACTTCTTATTCTGTAATCTTTTTGTGTACGTGAGATTCTTGTGTCAGTGGCAGCATAAATGTATAATGTATGTTTTTATTATTTTGTTTTGATTGGGTTTAGATGGTAAGTGTATTAAACTCACCTCTTTCATGGTTAAGCTCATGAAAACCTTTCCGATTGGTTCCTTCACTATTACACCAAAGGTAAAAAGCAAAACAACACAAAAATGGTAAATACATCCACGGTTAAAAAAGAACAAACACTATAGCAGTCAAATAAGAGGAAGGACAAGAGGACCGACTGTGAACCCTCATCACCTAGCTGTAACAATATGTCGGGTTGGAGGTGGAGTTAATATGGGGATCAACTGAGCTCAGCATTAAAGATACCAGAGGCTGGAAACTTCCTGGTTCAGCCTCAGCGAGGGGATCGCAGATCGTGGAGAGGGAATAGAGTTTGTGACAGAAAGTGAAGACAATGGATTCAGTCTTCTCACGATTTAAATGACAAGAACACTAATTCACTGAAATATGGTTTATGAATCTATTAGTTGGATACAGAGACTTACCGGGGACACCAATAATAGCAAGGCTGGGATAGTAAATTGTTTGAATCATCTTCAATGCATAATAGATCCGCCATTCTAATGTTAGCCAAGTATAATCTGCAGTAACTAAACCAAACCAAAAGGAGAAACTCCTGCTGTCCATTGTTGTAACATTCCAATCTATTGTTCTCAGATTCTGACCCATTGTTGTAACGTTCCAATCTACTGCTCACAGATTCTGATCTATCCTCTCCCTCTCTCTGGAGCTGCTGATCCCTGTAAGTGCCGGGTTTGATGCACCAGCTGACACTATGGGTAAGACATTAAATGAAGACCCTTATTGATAGAAGAGGGAAACCCTCCAGTGACACAATTAGTGTCCAAAGAGACTGACATTAATTACAGTCACTGAACAAACAGGTTGAGTTAACCCCTTTCAATCCAGTACTTTTGTACCAGAATAAAGTAGAACATTTAGCTGGTCTGGATGGGATGAGTGAGGGTTGCTGAGGGAAGGAATGATGGAAATACCAAAGGCACTGGCCAGAATCTTCCAATCCTCCTTGGATATGGGAGTGGTGACAGAGGACTGAAGGGTTGCAAATGTTACATCCTGTTTTAAAAAGGAGAGATAAGATAATCCCTGCACCTACTGACCAGTCAGTGTAATGTTGGTGGTTGGAAATTTCTAGAGGCCATAACCCAGTACAAAAATATATAATCCTTGGACAAACATGGGATAATAGTTGACAAACAGGCCGGATAGGTTAATGGAAAATCATGTCTGATAATCCTGATCAAGTTCGTTGATGACAGAACTGTGAGAGCTGATGAGGATAGTGTGTTTAGTGTTATGTATATAGACTTTCAAAAGACCTGTAATCAAATGACATTTCATAGACTTGTTATGAAAAATGTAACACATGGATTATTGTGAGAGTGATAGTGTGGATATGATACTGACTCAGGGAGAGAAAGCAGCGAAAAGTGGTGAACAGACATTGTTCAGACTGGGGGAGGGGGAGAATACAGTGCTGTATCTCAGGGGTCGATATTAGAAACAGTGCTCGTCCTGACATATAGATAAATATATAAATGACATAGAATTAGAGTAAAACAAAAACATAATTTCAACTATTGCAGATGACATGTAAATCATAAATGCTGTCACTAGTGTGGCAGACAGTAGCAGGATTAAGGAGGACATGGACAGTCTCATGGTGAAATGAGAATACACATGGTGAATGAAATTTAACACATAGTACTGGGGAAGTGGTTATTTTGTGAGGGATAATAAGGGGAGTGAATAGAAACTGAACTGCACCATTTAAAAGATGGTACAGGAGCACAGAGTCTGGGCGTGTATGTACAGACATCTTCAATGGTGGCTGGACAAGTGGTGAAGGATTTAAAAAGGCATAGGGGGTCGTTAGAATTATAACTAGAAGCAAAGAATTAAAAAAACAACACAAGAACATTCTGCTAAGACTAGGTAAATGACTGTTTAAGCCTCAGCTGGAATATTGTGTCCCATTCTGGACACCACACTTTATGAAGGATTCCAAGGCCTTGGCGATGCTGTCTCGGTGATATACTAGAATGGTAACAGGGATGAGGGACTTCAGTTATGTGGAGAGAAGATGAGATTGTTCTCCTTAGAGCAGAGAAGATAAAAGGGAGATTTAATCGACGGGCTGAAAATGATGATGTGTTTTTCTAGAATAAATAAGGAGAATCTGGTTTCACTGGATGAAGGGTCAGTAACCAGAGAACACAGTTTAATGTTGATTAACAAACAAACAGAGGAGAGATGAGGAGATTTTCTTTTCTTTACACGGCGAGTGTTTATGATTTGGAATTCCCTTCCTGAAAGGGTTGTGGAAGCAGATTTAACAGAAACTTTCAGTCTGGAATTGGATCAATACTAACAGGATGATTTACTGGACTGGGAGAAAAGAACAGGGGAGAGGAATAATTGGGAAATCTCCTTCAAAGTGCTGGAACTGGTACGATTTGTTAAATAGTCTCCTCCTGTGCTATGTGATTCTCTGATGTCTGATAACAGAAATCATTGAGTACGTATCTCATGTGGACAATTGTCATTCAGCAGTTTTTAATCCCGAGATTAATTGTTACTTGTTTTCTGATGAAGACAACAGCAGAAAGACAAGCACAAAGGGCTGGTGAGATAAATTGTGTTGACAATTTGTTTATCAGATTCTGACATCTCTCTCTGATCACAGACCTCGCCTGGTTTCAATCCGTCAATTACAAACTCATTGATTTTATTCCTATTTTATTTCCTGTCTATCTGTTCTCAGGATATGGGTGATACTGACAAGGAAGGCCAGCATTACTTCCCCATCCCTGGTTGCCATGAGAAAATGGTGGGCCTTCATCCTGAACCACAGCAGTCCGTGATGTGAAGGTGTTCCCTTAAACAAACCAACATTTAGTATTTTGAGGAGGCAGTTTCATTTCTGAGTAGTTCGGAATGAGTTGGGTCAGAAAGCTAGGAAGAGAATTTTAAAATCGAGGCATTACTGGACCAGGAACCAACGTAAGCCAGTGAGCATAGTAGTGATGGATCAACGGGACTTGGTGGAAAGGCCTGTTACCCGACCCGAACCCGATGGGATCCGATGACATGTGTCGGGCTATTCTTCCGAACTCGACCTTTGGGCTTGGGTCGGGTCGGGTCGGTCTCAGGGGAAAATGGAGGGACCTGGGCCGGGTCGGGCTCGGGTCCCATATTGCTCCGTCGGATTCAGGTCGGGTTTCTGTTTGTGACTTGAGCAGGCCTTTAACTTGGTGCGAGTTTGGATAGGAATTTTATTTGTGCTGAAGTTTATGGCAAGGGCAGCACGGCTTCGATACAGATTCAAGCTGCCTCTAAACTGTTCAGTTCAACACAAGTTTAAAAAACGGGGGAAAGAAAAGAAAAAAGAGGAAAAAAATGGGGTTAGATACAGAGTAAATCTTTCTCAACACTGTCCCCATCAAACACTCCCAGAAGAGGTACAGCATGGGGTTAGATACAGAGTAAAGCTCCCTCTGCACTGTCCCCATCAAACACTCCCAGGACAGGTACAACACTGGGATTCGCTGGGCAATTTGAAGCACTTCCTGCCAGCAATCAGGGGGAGCAGCTGCACCTGTGCTGCAGCAACTGCAGAGTGGAGACTGGAAAAAGTGGAGAGAGGTAGAACATAGAACATTACAGCGCAGTACAGAACCTTCGGCCCTCGATGTTGCGCCGACCTGTGAAACCATCAGACCGACACTATTCCATTTTCATCCATATGTCTTTCCAATGACCACTTAAATGCCCTTAAAGTTGGCGAGTCCACTACTGTTGCAGGCAGGGCGTTCAACGCCCTTACTACTATCTGAGTAAAGAAACTACCTCTCACATCTGTCCTATATCTATCACCCCTCAACTTAAAGCTATGTCCCCTCGTGTTTGTCATCACCATCCGGGGCAAAAGACTCTCACTATCCAACCTATCTAACCCTCTGATTATCTTATATGTCTCTATTAGTCACGTCTCCTCCTCCTTCTCTCTAACGAAAACAACCTCAAGTCCCCCAGACTTTCCTCGTAAGACCTTCCCTCCATACCAGGCAACATTCTAGAAAACCTCCTCTGCACCCTTTCCAAAGCTTCCACATCCTTCCTATAATGTGGTGACCAGAACTGCATGCAATACTCCAGGTGCGGCCGCACCAGAGTTTTGTACAGGTGCAGCATGACCTCGTGGCTCCGAAACTCGATCCCCCTAATAATAAAAGCTAACACACCATATGCCTTCTTAACAGCCCTATTAACCTGGGTGGCAACCTTCAGGGATTTATGTACCTGGACACCAAGATCTCTCTGCTCATCTACACTACCAAGAATCTTCCCATTAGCCCAGTACTCTGCATTCCTGTTACTCCTTCCAAAGTGAATCACCTCACACTTTTCAGCATTAAACTCCATTTGCCATCTTTCAGCCCAGCTCTGCAGCCTATCTATGTCCCTCTGTAACCTACAACATCCTTCGGCACTATCCACAACTCCACCGACCTACGTGTCATCCGCAAATTTACTAACCCACCCTTCTACACCCTCATCCAGGTCATTTATAAAAATGACAAACAGCAGTGGCCCCAAAACAGATCCTTGCGGTACACCATTAGTAACTAAACTACAGGATGAACATTTGCCATCAACCACCACCCTCTGTCTTCTTTCAGCTAGCCAACTTCTGATCCAAGGCTCTAAATCACCTTCAATCCCATACTTCTGTATTTTCTGCAATAGCCTACCGTGGGGAACCTTATCAAACGCCTTACTGAAATCCATATACACCACATTAACGGCTTTACCCTCATCCACCTGTTTGGTCACCTTCTCGAAAAACTCAATAAGGTTTGTGAGGCACGACCTACACTTCACAAAACCGTGCTGACTATCTCTAATGAACTTATTCTTTTCAAGATGATTATAAATGCTATCTCTTATAACCTTTTCCAACATTTTACCCACAACCGAAGTAAGGCTCACAGGTCTAAAATTACCAGCGCTGTCTACACTCCCCTTCTTGAACAAGGGCACATTTGCTATCCTCCAGACTTCCGGCACTATTCCTGTCGACAATGACGACATAAAAATCAAGGACAAAGGCTCTGCAATCTCCTCCCTGGCTTCCCAGAGAATCCTAGGATAAATCCCATCTGGCCCAGGGGACTTATCTATTTTCACACTTTCCAAAATTGCTAACACCTCCTCCTTGTGAACCTCAATCCCATCGAGCCTAGTAGTCTGTATCTCAGTATTCTCCTCGACAACATTTTCATTCTCTATTGTAAATACTGACGAAAAATATTCATTTAACGCTTCCCCTATCTCCTCTGATTCCACACACAACTTCCCACTACTATCCTTGATTGGCCCTAATCTAACTCTAGTCATTCTTTTATTCCTGATATACCTATAGAAAGCCTGAGGGTTTTCCTTGATCCTATCCGCCAATGGCTTCTCGTGTCCTCTCCTCGCTCTTCATAGCTCTCCCTTTAGATCTTTCCTGGCTAGCTTGTCACGCTCAAGCGCCCTAACTGAGCCTTCACGTCTCATCCTAACATAAGCCTTCTTCTTCCTCTTGACAAGCGCTTCAACTTCTTTGGTAAACCACGGCTCCCTCGCTCGACAACTTCCTCCCTGCCTCACAGGTACATACTTATCAAGGACACGCAGTCGCTGCTCCTTGAATAAGCTCCACATTTCATTTGTGCCCATCCCCTGCAGTTTCCTTCCCCATCCTACGCATCCTAAATCTTGCCTAATCGCATCATAATTTCCTTTCCCCCAGCTATAAGTCTTGCCCTGCGGTATATACCTGTCCCTGCCCATCGCTAAGGTAAACCTAACCGAATTGTGATCACTATCACCAAAGTGCTCACCTACATCTAAATCTAACACCTGGCCGGGTTCATTACCCAGTACCAAATCCAATGTGGCATCCCCCCTGGTTGGCCTGTCTGCATACTGTGTCAGAAAACCCTCCTGCACATACTGGACAAAAACTGACCTATCTAATGTACTCGAACTACAGTATTTCCAGTCAATATTTGGAAAGTTAAAGTCCCCCATAACAACTACTCTCGCTCCTGTCGAGAATCATCTTCGCTATCCTTTCCTCTACATCTCTGGAACTTAATTTTCGACTGTTTGGGGGGAGGGAGAAGAGGCCGGAAGACTTGGGCGGGGCTGCCAAATCCAGTAGGGGGCCCCTGTATTTGTATTGGTGCTTGCACACAGGGAGCACCGTTCCCACCCCAATTACCTGCTCGGGACAGCTGGAGTTGCCTGGGGAAGACTTTTTTTGTTAAAAGCAGAAGAGGAGAGTACCGGGCGGCTTCAGCCATCCCGGGCGAAGAAGCCTCCCCCAACTAGAAGACAACAAACAGTTTTGGACTAATTGTTACAAACGTGCTCCAACTGGCAGCTGGATCAAACATCCCTGTCAGCCTTTCTCTCCCTTCCTCCACTCAGTCGCCTCTTTTATCTATCCTCCCATTTTCTTTTACCTTCCTACCCCTATCCTCCTCAACTCCCACTCCACTTTGTTTACAGTTTGTTTGTTTATTGTTTCAATTGTAAATTTGCTTTGTTTCTTGGGGGTGGACGTGGCTCTTAGACCCCATGGCAAGCCCTCCTTCGCCGGTGGCGCGGCCTTCCCGTTCATATGCTGCTGCGGCTGCTGCAGCTGCACCTGTTGCCCCGTCGGCGTTTGCTTTATTAACATCGAAACATGGGGTCAATAGCGACATCCACCCGAACATGACTGTAGAGGCATGTGTGAAAGCAATGGCCGAGGTTGTCGGCCCTTCGGCCATTGTTGCAGCCTCTAAAATGTACGGGAAAGCAGTGTTATTCCTGAAGACCGAGCAGGCGGTGTCCCTGGCTCTGAGCAAGGGGCTCACCGTGGGCGGGACCTTCCTGCCAGTGGACCACCTGGAGGAAACTGTGCAAAGGCTCACTCCATCCAATGTCCCGCCCTTCATTCCTGGTGAGCTCCTCCTTCCCCACCTGCACCGTCTGGGGCAGGTAATGACGGGGCTCATCCCAGTCCCGCTCGGTCTTCGGCAGAACAGCCTCTGACACGTGTGCTCCTTCCGCCGCCAGTTATTCATGCAGCTGGCGTGGGAGGAGGTTACAGAGGGCCACTTTAATGTAGAGTTCCAGGGGATGGCCTACCGCGTCTTCTGGACCTTGGACGGGGTGCGGTGCCATGTCTGTAAGGGGGTGGGCCATGTTCGTAAGAACTGCCCCAACCTCCCTCCTGCCAACTCCAAATCGGCGGCCCAGGGTGGCACCGCTGCACCTCCTCCCACCCCCCCTACTCCTCTACCAGATACCATACAGTCGGTACCGGAGGCTGTGGTTTTCATGGTCTCCGGCAGGGAGGGGGTGACCGTCCAAGTGGAAGGAAGGCGCGGAGGAGAAATCAACATCGAGTGGCGCGTCCCCTGGACACAGAGACACTACCCGAGTCTGAGCTCAGCACAAAGCCCGATCTCGGGGAGTCAACTTGCCCCAGGGCTGGGCTCAGGCCCAGGGTGAATAAAAAAAAGGTGAGTGCTGAGGTGGAGGCCTCTGATAATATGGAGGTCTCTGAGCCTCCGCACCGAACTGGGAAAAAGAGGAGAAGGCAGCCTTCCACAGAGGTGACAAGGGGCCCTGAGGCGCAGGGCCCATCTGTTGAAGGTGAGCTGTCTCCGGTTTCGGGTCCCCAGGTTTCCCGTAACGCCACCACCAAGGCCACAAAGTCTGGGCAGGAGATCACTATTCCTCAGGATGGAGTGGAGGGGGAGACACCTGTACATGTGACCCCTCCAGGGGAAGCCAGTGGAGCCGTGCTTGTGATGGAGGAGCCTGGGGACGCCACCCATTCTGCCACTGCCACTGGGTCGGGTGCCCTGAGTAAAGGGGAGGGCGGGGCCTCAAAGTGTCGGCCCTCCCAGCTGGAGTCCACCACCAACCAGGATACACCCGACCAGGTTGTAACCGAGAACGCTGCCCCATCTGCTGGGCCTGTGGGTGCTGGCGGAGGGGGAGATGGCCTCCTCCCTCCGCCTCCTCAGGTCTCGGCTCCGGCTGGATTTCTGGAGTCGGGAACGCCTGTCTCCCCTGGACCACTCATTGGCCTGGGGATGGAGGTGAGGGGGGTTACTGAACTGCTGGCACCCACAGGCTCCAGTTTCACAATAGAACAAAGAGAGGACTCCTCCGCCATCGAACCTGGGGGTGGGATCCTGATGGAAGCGGGATCAGCTGGCGCTGCCGGGACGTCCGCCCCACAGTGTGTGGTGGGTGTGTCGGCCAGTGGCGGTGATGACCCTGAGGAGGATGGGGATTCGGTGTGGGGCACGGAGGATGATCCTGATTCCATCGCCAGTGAGGTGGTGGAGTCTCTCGTGCCTCCCACTGAATCTCCTCTCATCCCCACGGCGGAACTCCGGGATTTCCTCGCGGCTTGCAGAGGTTGCCGCAATAAAGTTCAGCTGGCCCTCGACCGTTGGTCGAATCTGGCGCTGATCATACAGTCCGTCCGTGCCGCCCTTAAGGTAGCGGGCAAGCGCGCGGGCGTGAAACTGCTTGAGAGGCGCCGTTTTAATGTGTTCCTCAATGGGTTCCTGGGGGAGTGGAGGGCCAGGTGCACTTCCACTCCCTCCTCACAGTGAGGTGTTTGTGACGGGTTTTAATTACCTTTGACATGAAGATAACCATAGCCAGCCTCAACATCAACGGCAGCAGAGGGGCTCACCGCAGATTTCACAATCTCTCAGTCCTCAGGGAAGGGAGATACGTGGTGAGCTTTCTGCAGGAAACCCACACCGTTCCGGGAGACGAAGCCACGTGGCTCCTGGAGTGGCACGGTGGGGTCTACATGAGTCACCTCACCCCTATTTCTAGTGGGGTGGCTATCTTGTTGGCCCCGACTTTTCAGCCGGAGATCTTGGGGGTCAAGGAGCTAGTGCCGGGCCGCTTGCTCCACCTCGCCGTTCGACTGGGTAGCGTGCCGCTCCACTTTGTGAACGTGTACGCGCCCAGGCCCGGCGCGTTGCAACCGCACTTCTTTGAAGAAGTGTCCGCTCTCTTGAGCTCCATCGATAGCGGCGAGTGCATCATCCTTGGGGGGGATTTTAAATGCACCCTCGAAGTGGGGGATCGCTCCGGTCCCCAGCGCGGCCAAGCGTCGGTGGAGAAGTTGAGGGGACTGATCAGCTCCCTTAACTTGGTGGACGTCTGGCGGAATCTCCATCTCGACTCCAGCGCCTTCACGTGGAGGTCTGGAGGAGGGGGGTCGCGAATCGACCGCCTCTACATTTCGCAGGCGTACGTCTCCCGCGTTTCGGCGGCCTCCATGCGGCTGGTGCCGTGCTCGGACCACCGCCTGGTGTGGGCGGAGTTCACTCCGCTCCGCACGCGGGCGGGGTCCGCGTACTGGCACTTTAACAACCGGCTGCTGGAGGACGTGCGATTTCGGGACTCCTTCTGTCGATTCTGGGCCGACTGGAGAAGGAAGCGGGGGGCTTCCCCTCCTTGAGGCTGTGGCGGGATGTGGGCAAGACTCACATCCGCGTCTTCTGTCAGGAGTACGCGAAGGGGTCGCCCAAGAGGCGGGAAGCCGAAATCGGGCGCCTTGAGAGGGAGGTGCTCGACTTGGAATCCCGCCTCGGTCATGCCGTCGTGGACCCGGCCCTGTGGCAGGCGTACAAAGAGCAGAAGGGCGCGCTGAGGAACCTGCAGCTCATAGGGTCCCGAGGCGCGTACGTGAGGTCGCGGATCCAGATCCTGGAAGATTTGGACCGCGCCTCACCCTTCTTCTACTCGCTGGGAAAATGGCGGGGGGTCCGTAAGCAGCTCGTAGAGCTGCTGGCCGACGACGGATCCTCCATCACGGATCTGGAGGGAATGGGCCTCCTGGTCCGGACGTATTACAGTGCGTTGTTCTCTCCGGATCCGTCCAGCGAGGATGCGCGCAGAGTTTTGTGGGAGGACCTGCCGCAGGTCAGCCCGGAGGGCGCCGAAGGATTGGAGGCTCCGCTCACGTTGGCGGAGCTGACTGGCGCCCTCCACCAGCTCTCCAGGGGCAAATCCCCAGGGCTGGATGGGTTGTCCGTGGAGTTCCTCAGGGCGTTCTGGGACGTCCTGGGGGACGATTACGCGCGGGTCCTGGGGGAAAGCTTGGCGACCGGGGAGATGCCCCTCTCGTGGCGCATGGCGGTCATCGTCCTGCTGCCGAAGAGGGGCGATCTCCGCCTGCTTAAAAACTGGCGTCCGGTCTCCCTCCTCAGCACGGATTATAAGATCTTTGCCCGGGCTATGTCTACCCGCCTGGGCTCCGTGCTGGCCCACATGATCCACCCCGACCAGTCCTACACGGTCCCGGGCCGGTTCATCCAGGACAACATCCACCTGGTCCGGGACCTGATCCATCTTTCCCAGAGGACTGGTCAGTCGGTCGCCTTTCTCTCCCTCGATCAGGAGAAGGCGTTCGACAGGGTGGATCACGATTACCTTTTCGGGACTCTGCGCGCTTTCGGACTCGGGCCGCATTTTGTGGCCCGGGTCCGACTTTTATACGCCGCCGCAGAGTGTCTAGTCAAAGTTAACGGGTCCTTGAAGGCACCCCTTCGATTTGGGAGAGGAGTGCGTCAGGGGTGCCCCATGTCCGGCCAATTGTATACCATCCGCGTGGAGCCCTTCCTGTGCCTGCTTCGCAGGAGGTTGACGGGATTGGCTCTGCGCGAGCCGGCCATGCGGGTCGTCCTCTCGGCTTACGCCGACGACGTGCTCCTCGCAATCACAGATCCCGTTGACTTGCGGAGGATGCGCGACTGCCAGCAGACCTTTTCTGCCGCGTCCTCTGCGAGGATCAATTGGGAGAAATGTTCCGGACTCCTGGTTGGTCAGTGGCGGGTGGACTCCCTGCCGGAGGAGATGACACCTTTTGCGTGGAGCACCACGCACCTCCTCTATCTGGGAGTCCACCTTAGCCCCGCTGAGGAAGCCTGGCGGCAAACTGGCAGGAGTTGGAGGCGAAAGTCACCGCTCGGCTGGGGCGCTGGACAGGACTGCTCCGAGTGCTTTCCTACAGGGGCCGAGCGTTGGTCATAAACCAACTGGTGGCCTCCATGTTGTGGTCCCGGTTGGTCACTTTGGCCCCGCCCCCTGTATTTGCCACCAAGATCCAGAAGAAACTCGTCGATTTCTTCTGGGGCAAGAGGAAACACTGGGTCTCTGCCGCGGTCCTGAGTCTCCTGATCGAGGAGGGCGGTCAGTCGCTGGTGTGCATCCGCACCCAGGCTGCGACTCTCCGCCTTTGGACCCTGCAGAGATACCTGTACGTCGAGCGTCCTCCCAGATGGTGTGCGCTGGCGACGTATTTTTTCCGCCAGTGTCACTGCCTTCAAGACGACATGCAGCTCCCGGTGGGGTGACTCCTGGCTAATTGGAGGTGCTGAGTGCATCAACGAGATGCAGCTGTGTGCAGATGCTGAAGGTTGGAGGCTGGAAGACTGCTGCAAGAGGGAGAGACTGAGATTGAAACAAAGGGTTTACATCTGTCTTTTTGAAAGAAGAAAGCAGGAGGTCAGAAGAACTGACAACTCATGTGAGTTTGGGTTTTGTAATCCTTTCATTGATTGTTGTGGGGAGGGGGAAAGGAAGAGATCATAAAACCTTGGGTGGGGTTGCTTGTTTGAACAGGGAGCTCCTGTGTTTAAAAGCATTGAATAGGAGCTCTTTCCCCACTCCAAAGATCTAGCCTGGGATAGCTGGAGCTGCCCAGTGAAGAGACTTTCTCTTAACTGTGTAAACCACATCAGAAGCAGAGTGTGCCGGGGCAACTACAGCTTTCCCAGTTGAAGACATCGCACCCCTCCCACCACCAACTGGAAGACCAGCACAAGGACATCCTGAATTAACACCGGCAAATAGATTGGTTCCTCCGGACCCTCCTCTCATTCAGCCTCTCACCCTAGCCATACCCTCCAGTCGATGCTTTTTGGGATAACTCATTATTTGTTATTCCTTTCTCTCGATTTCTATTTTTATTTTTTCTCTCAACGCTGGGTCTACCCCATGGCTTTACAGTCCTGTCCAGTGGCGGGGCCTTCCTATGCTGCAGCAGCTGCTCCTGTGGCCCTGTCACCATTTAAAATATTGACATCGAAGCATGGGGTGAAGAGTTACACCCATCCCAATATGTCTATAGAGGCCTGTGTGAAGGCAATGGCCAAGGTTGTCGGCCCCTCGACCATTGTGGCAGCCTCAAAAATGTAGGGAAAGGCTGTGTTCTTCCTGAAGACTGAGCAGACCATGTCCCTGACCCTGAATAAAGGGATCACTGTGGGTGGGAATTTCCTGCCGGTGGTCCCTCTTGGGTCCACTGCGCAGCGGATAATACTATCAAATGTCCCGCCCTTCCTTCCCGGTGAGCTCCTCCTCCCCCACCTGCACCATCTGGGGGAGGTAAGGTCGGGGCTCCCGCCAGTCCCGCTAGATCTTTGGGAGCACAGCCTCCGGCATGTCTACTCCTTCCGCCGCCAGCTATTTATTCAGCTGGCGTGGGAGGAGATCTTGGAGGGCGATTTCGATGTAGAGTTCCAGGGGACGGCCTACCGCATCTTCTGGACCTCGGACCGGACGCGGTGCCACATCTGCAAGGGGGTGGGGCATGTTCGTCCACCATTTCCACCTCGGCGGCCCAGTGTGGCGCCACTGCACCACCTCCAATTCCAACACACATCCTACAGACACTGCCCAGTCAGTTCCGGAGGCTATGGTTTTCGCAGCCTCCAGCGGGGAGGGAAATGCCCGTCCGGGTGGAAGAAAGGCGTGGAGGAAAAGTAAACACCGAGAGGCTCGTCCCCTAGACACCATGACACAACCCGAGCCTGAGCTCAGCCCAAGGTCCGCTCCCAGGTTCCTCCTGACACCATCACCAACATGAAGGCTGCAAAGTTTGGGCAGGAGCTCCCTATTCCTCAGGATGGAGGGGAGGGGGAGGCCCCTCTACATGCAGCCCCTCCTGTGGGAACAAGTGGAGCTCTACTTTTGGTGGGGGAGCCTGGGGACGCATCCCATTTTGCCATTGGGTCGGGTGCCCTGAGTGGAGAGGTGGGCAAGGCCCCAATGGGTCGGCCCTCCCTGCCAGAATCCACTCACTACCAGAAGACACCACACCCGGTTATAACCGAAAATGCTGCCCCATCTGCTGGACCTGTGGGTGCTGGCGGAGCGGGAGATGGCCTCCTCTCTCCGCCTCTGTTCTCGGCTCTGGCTGGATTTCCAGAGTCGGGAACTCCAATATCCCCTGGACCACACATTGGCCTGGGGACGGAGGTGAAGAGGGTTCCTGAACCTCTGGTGCCCACATGCTCCAGTTTCACAGTAGAACCCAGAGAAGACTTCTCTGCCATCGATCCTGGAGGTGGGATCGTGACAGAGATGGGAGCAGCTGGCGAGGCCGGGGCGTCCGCCCCACAGTCTGTGGTGGGTGATGACCAGGAGGAGGATGGAGACTCGGTGTGGGGCACGGAGGATGACCTTGATTCCATCACCAGTGAGGTGGTGGAGTCCCTCGTGCCTCCCAACGAGTCTCCTGTCATCCCCATGGTGGAACTCAGGGAATTCCTCAAGGCTAGCAGTGGTTGCTGCAATAAGGCTCAGCTGGCCCTCGGCCATTGGTCAAGTCTGGCACTGATCATCCAGTCCATCCGTGCCGCCCTCAAGAAAGCGGGAAAGCGTGCAAGCGTGAAACTGGTTCTGAGGCAGCGTTTTAATGCATTCCTCAATGGGTTGTTGGTGAATGGAAGGCCAGGTGCACTTCCACTCCCTCCTCACAGTGAGGTGTTGGAGACGGCTTTTGAGTACCTTTGACATGAAGATAACCATCGACAACATCAACATCAAGTGCAGCAGGGGGTCTCACCGCAGATTTCACAATCACTCAGTCCTTAGGGAAGGGAGATACGGGTGAGCTTTCTGCAGAAAACCCACACCGTTCCGGGAGACGAAGCCACCTGGCTCCTGGAGTGGCAGGGTGGGGTCTACATGAGTCACCACACCCCTACTTCTAGTGGGGTATCTTGTGGGCCCCGACTTTTCAGCCGGAGATTTTGGGTGTCAACGACCTATTGCCGGGCTGCTTACTCCACATCACCGTTCGCTTGGGTAGCGTGCCGCTCCACTTTGTGAACGTGTACGTGCCCAGGCCCGGCGCGTTGCAAGCTCGCTTCTTTGAAGAAGTGTCCGCTCTCTTGAGCTCCATCGATAGCGGCGAGCGCATCATCCTGGGGGGGCGTGTGGGGGTGGATTTTACCTGCACCCTCGAGTTGGGGGATCGCTCCGGTCCCCCGTGCGACCAAGCGTCGGTGGAGAAGTTGAGGGAACTGATCAGCTCCCTCAACTTGGTAGACGTCTGGTGGAATCTCCATCCCGACTCCAGCACCTTCACGTGGAGGTCTGGAGGAGAAGGGTCACGAATCGACCACCTCTACTTTTTGCAGGCATACGTCTCCCGCTTCTTGGCGGCCTCCATGCGGCTGGTGCCGTGCTCGGACCACCACCTGGTGTGGGTGGAGTTCACTCCGTTTGAAATCGGGCAGGGTCCGGGTCCTGGTACTTTAACAACTGGCTGCTGGAGGACGAACGATTCTGGGACTCGTTCCGTAGATTCTGGGCCGTCTGGAGAAGGAAGCACGGGGGGCTTCCCCTCCTTGATGCTATGGTAGGATGTGGGAAGACAACATCCGCGTCTTCTGTCAGGAGCACGCGAAAGGGGTCGACCATGAGGCGGGAAGCCGAGATCGGGCGCCTGGAGAGGGAGGTGCTCGAATTGGAGTCATGCCTCGGTCATGCCGTGGTGGACCCGGCTCTGTGGCAGACATATAAGGGCAAGAAGGGTGCGCTGAGGGACCTGCAGCACAAAGGGTCCCGAGGCGTGGATGTGAGGTCACGTATCCAGATCCTGGAAGATTTAGACCGCGCCGCATCCTTCTTCTACTCTCTGCAAAAATGGCAGGGGGTCCGTAAGCAGCTCATCGAGCTGCTGGCCGACGGCGGATCCTCCGTCACACATTTGGAGGAAATGGGCCTCCTGGTCCGTAGTTATTACAGTGCGTTGTTCTCTCCGGATCCGTCCAGCGAGGATTCGCGCAGGGTTTTGTGTGAAGACTTTCTGCAGGGCAGCCCGGAGGGCGTCGAAGGATTGGAGGCTCCACTCATGTTGACCAGCGCCCTCCAGGTGCGCTCGACAGGCAAATCCCGGAGGCTGAACGGGCTGACCATTGAGTTCCTCAGGGCGTTCTGGGACGTCCTGGGGGACGATTACACGCAGGTACTGGGGGAAAGCCTGGCGACTGAGTCATCGTCCGGCTGCCGAAGTGGGGCGATCTCTGCCTGCTTAAAAACTGGGGTCCAGTCTCCCTCCTCAGCATGGATTAAAAGATTTTTGCCCGGGTTATGTCAACTTGCCTGGGCTCCGTGCTGGCAATCATGATCTACCACCACCCCAGGCCGGTCCATCCAGGCCAACATCCACCTGGTCCAGGATTTGATCCATCTTTCCCAGAGGACTGGTCAGTCGGCCGCCTTTGTCTCCCGTCAATCAGAAGAAGGTGTTCAACAGGGTGGATCACGAATACCTTTTCGGGACTCTGCGTGCTTTCAGACTCGGGCCGCATTTTGTGGCCCGGGTCCGACTTTTATACGCCACCGCAGAGTGTCTAGTCAAAGTTAACGGGTCCTTGATTGCGCCCCTTCGCTTTGGGAGAGGAGTGCGTCAGGGATGCCCCATGTCCGACGAATTGCAAACTATCTGCGTGGAGCCCTTCCTGTGCCTGCTTCGCAGGAGGTTGGCGGGATTGGCTCTGCGCGAGCGGGCCACGCGGGTTGTCCTCTCGGCTTACGCCGACGACGTGCTCCTCACGTTCACAGATCCCATTGACCTGTGGAGGATGCACAGCTGCCAGCAGACCTTTTCTGCTGCGTCCTCCGCGAGGATCAATTGGGAGAAATGTTCCAGACCCCTGGTGGGTCAGTGACGGGTGGACTCCCTGCCGACAGAGTTGACACCATTTGTGTGGAGCACCACATACCTCCTCTATCTGGGAGTCCACCTTAGCCCTCGTGAGGAAGCCTGGCCGGCAAACTGGCAGGAGTTGGAGGCGAAAGTCACCACTCGGCTGGGGCGCCGGGCAGGACTGCTCCGAGTGCTTTCCTACAGGGGCAGGGCGCTGGTCATAAACCAACTAGTGGCCTCCATGCTGTGGTACCGGTTGGTCACTTTGGCCCCGCCCCCTGCATTAGACACCAAGAACCAGAAGAAATTCGTCGATTTCTTCTGGGGCAAGAGGAAACACAGGGTCTCTG
Source organism: Heterodontus francisci (assembly GCF_036365525.1). NCBI lineage: Eukaryota > Metazoa > Chordata > Chondrichthyes > Heterodontiformes > Heterodontidae > Heterodontus > Heterodontus francisci. Next base: position 550,717 of record NW_027141899.1, read on the forward strand.
CCGTGGTCCTGAGTCTCCTGATGGAGGAGGGCGGCCAGTCGCTGGTGTGCCTCCGCACCCAGGCTGCGACTCTCCACGTTCGGACCCTGCAGAGATACCTGCAGAGATACCTGGACATCGATCGTCCTCCCAGATGGTGTGCGCTGGCGACGTATTTTTTCCACCAGTGTCACTGCCTTCAAGACGACACGCAGCTCCCAGTGGAGTCCGTTAGCCGCGCCTCTCTGAGGGAGTTGCCTGTCTTTTATCGGGATCTATTCCGAGTCTGGAACATGGTCGCCTCCAGTCAGGGTGCTCCCTCGCCAGCTGAGGAGAGTGCCTCGGCTGTCCGGGCAGCATACTCCAGGGTCGGACCAGTAGGCAGAGGAGTAGCCGAAGAACCTGGGTTGCCCCTCTCTGTGGGTGGTGATTGGGCTGGGGAGGTCGGACCCAGGCCCCGAAACCCTCCTCCGGAGCCAGTCCCACACAGCCCAAGCCGCCTCTCGGAAAATGCCCTCTGTGCCATTCCAATCAGCGTAGAGGGGTTTCCTGTGCGGGCTGCTCCTGCACACTCTCCACTTCCTCGCCTTCGTCAGCCGGCCGGATACGCCCTGGTCGACTGCCTTGCCATCTGGAGGCGAGGGGAAACCCCGATGGAGGTCTCTTTACGCGGGTGTCTTACCCCTTTACCTCGGGAAACTGGGGTGGAGGGTGTTGCACAGGGCGGTCCCGTACAGCAGACTTTTACATAGGTTCACGGACACCCAGGCCGCCTATACTTTCTGCGTCCTGGACGAGTCCGTGTTTCACATATATACGGAGTGTGCGAGGTTGCAGCCCCTCTTTGAGTATTTGAATGGGCTGCACCATATGTTCTGGCTGCACTTCAGTCCCACGCTCCTGATCTTTCGACACCCGGTGTGGAGGGGCATAAGCCGGGAGGAGGATCTCCTCGTCGGTCTGCTCCTGGGCCTGGCAAAGGTGGCAATTCACAGGTCCAGGCTGCAGGCCGTCGGGGGGTCCGTCCTCCCCGATTGCCAGCCCATCTTCTGCGGTTACGCTCGCGCCCGGGTGTCCCTGGAGAAAGAGTAGGCAGTTTCCGCCGGTACGCTTGAGGCCTTCTGTGACCAGAGGACACCACAGGGACTGCAGTGCATCATCGACGCCGCGAATGGCACTTTAATTTGAGTTTTTGGTTTATTTATCTGTTTTTAATAAAGTTATTTAAAAAATTTAAATATGTATATAAAGCGGGCCTGAGGAATAAAGGGCCCCTCAATATGGGATATATAAAAGGGGAAGAAAAATAAACAGGGTTAGATATAGAGTAAATCTCCCTCTACACTGTCCCCATCAAACACATACAGTGCAGGAATGGCACTGGTTTACAAACAGAGCAAATGTCCATCTATGTGTGCTATCGATGTTACAAGGTTAGTTTGGATAAGCTGGAGTTCTTCTCCCTGGAGTAAAGCTGATTGAGAGAGATTTGATAGAGGTTTACAAGATTATGACAGAAGTAGATAAGATAGACAAGGAAAAACTATTCCCATTTACTGATGAAACACGGACAAGGGGACACAGATGGAAGGTTTTGGGTAAGAGATACAGGGGGAATATGAGGAAGAACTTTTTTTACACAGTGGATGGTAATGAGATGGAACTCACTGCCCGTGAGGGTGGTGGAAGATAAGACAATCAATGATTTCAAAAGGAAACTGGATGGGCACCTGAAGGAAATGAACTTGCAGGGATAGGGGGATTGAGAGGGGGAGTGGGAATGACTGGATTGTTCCAGATTGAGCTGGCATGGTGGGGTAAAATGGCCTCCATTTATGTCGGAAATTATTTTATGTCTACATCGATTTCTACATCCCTACGTTAGATTTGTCTCATGCTCCTGCCTCTAAAAATCCAGATACATAGACGTTCAATGAAACTGTGACCTTAACAGCCACTGACAGCTCCGTCCTCACCCTGGTGTGAGGCTCCAGGTCGTGTTGCAGGAGGTTACACAGCTCTGCGACCACCTCCTTATTGAATCAGAGTCACCTCACACACTGCTACTGGGTTAGGTGTAGGTAGGAAACGTGCTCTTGCAAAACCGGGGTGGGTAAGGCAGAGCCCCCTCCTTCTCCCTCTTTACAGAGCTTCCCCTCACTGCAGTCTCTGCTCCATTTGTTGGTCATTTTACAGACCCAGAAACAATGTAACTACAGTCCCCATACCTCGTCCAGAGTTGGTTCACCAAATCCTCTCTCCTCCCTGAATGTCTGCAGCAGCTCACAACACAACCTCCAGGAAACCATCCACAGCAGCTACACTAACTTTACAACAGCAAAAGTAAGTCACAAGCCCCTCACCTGTACGTTGGATTCCTGGTCCTTTTAAATAACACCAGTGGGGGTCCTTAGTGCTGCTGAATGTATGTTCAGCTGAGAGTGACTAACACAGGCGGTCAGTTGACATGCACAGATCAAGATTCAAAGACGTACATCAAAGCTGTCGGAATGGCATAACAGCACATGCACAGTATAACTAGGCTTGTTCCCTGCCCAGCACAGGGCACTGTGCTGGCCACACTAGAAGTGGCCGGCTGTGTGGTTGACATCATTTTATAGTTCCAGGTTTCCATAGCGTTGGAACCAGTGCCGTCATAGAGTGAAACGTCATAGAGTGAAAATCACAGCAGGGAAGAAATAGAGTGAAAACAGCTCACATCTAAAAGAGAATTGGAAAAAGACTTGAAGGCATAAGATTTACAAGAATATGTGAAATGGAAGGGAAATGGAACTAATTGGAGGGGTGAGGCCATGGAGGGATTCAAACACAAGAATGAGAATATTAAAATTTAGGTGCTGCCAGGCCTTTAACCAATGTCGATCAGATACAGAAGTAATGGGTGATCGGGATTTGGTGTGAGTTAGGCTATAGGCAGCAGCGTTCTGGATGGGCTGTTGTTTATGCAGGTTGATAACTGGGAGGGTGACCAGGATAGAATTGGAATAGGTAAGTGTGGATTTAACAGCGGCACAGATGAGGGTTTATTACCAGAAGGGCAGAGGTGATGACAGGTGATATTCCAGAGGTAGTAGCAGGTAGGGATGGTGATAGGCGGAATATGGCAATGAACTCAGCTCAGATAGAAATATAACAAAGAGGTTCCAAGCAGTCTGTTACAGGCTCAGACATTGGGTAGGGAGGGGAATGCAGATAGTGGATGCAGAGTGGAATGTGAGATAGAGACTGAAGACTGTGGCTTCAGTCTTCCCAAGATTTACATGACAAGAACACTGAATCAGTGAAATATGATTTATAGATCTTATAGTTGGATACAGAGACTTGCCAGGGACACCCATAATAGCGAGTATGGGATAGTAAATCGTTTGAATCATCTTCAGAGCATAATAGATCCGCAAATCTAATGTTATCCAAAAATAATCTGCAGTACCGAGGCTAAACCAATAGGAGAAACTCCTGCTGTCCATTGTTATAACATTCCAATCTATTGTTCTCAGATTCTGAACCATTGTTTTAACATTCCAATCTTTAGTTCTCAGATTCTGAACTATTGTTTTAACATTCCAATCTTTAGTTCTCAGATTCTGATCCATTGTTGTAACATTCCAATCTATTGTCCTCAGATTCTGATCCATTGTTGTAACATTCCAATCTATTGTTCTCAGATTCTGACCCGTTATTGTAATATTCCAATCTATTGTTCTCAGATTCTGATCTCTCCTCTCTCGCTCTCTGGAGCCGCTGATCTCTGTTAGTGCCAGGGTTGATGCTCCCACTGACACGATGAGCCAGCACATTGGAAGGAGTCCGTTATTAATAGAAGAGGGAAACCCTCCAGTGACACAAATAGGGTCCTTGGAGACTGACGTTAATTACAGTCAATGACCAAACAGGTTCAGTTAACACCTTTCAATCCAACACTTTTTAGACCACAATAGTTTCGAAGATTTACCCAGTCCAGATGGGATATATGAGGTTTGTTGAGGGAAGGAATGTGGAAATAGCAGAGGCACTGGCCAAAAGCTTTCAATCCTCTTTGGATCTGGGAGTGATGACAAAGCTGTTACAAGCTGTTTAAATAAGGAGACATTAGATAAACCCGATAACTACTGACCAGTCAGTCTAATGTCGGTGGTTGGAAATTTCTAGAGGCCGTGACCCAGTACAAAAATATATCATTCTTGGAAAAACATGTGATATGAAATGATAAACAGTACGGATAGGTTCATGGAAAATCATGTCTGATAATCTTGATCAAGTTAGTTGATGACCTAACTGTGAGTGTTGATGAGGATATTGTGTTTCCTGTTATGTATCTGGACTATCAAAAGGCCTGTGATCAAATGACATTTCATAGACTTGTTATGAAAAATGAAACACATGGATTAATGTGAGAGTGATAGAGTGGATATGACACTGACTCAAGGACAGAAAGCAGAGAGAAGTGGTGAACAGACATTGTTCAGACTGGGGGAGGGGGAGAATACAGTGCTGTTTCTCAGGGGTCAGTATTAAAACCAGTGCTCTTCCTGACATATAGATAAATATACAAGTGACATAAACTTATATGTAAAACAACATAATTTAAACCATTGCAGATGACATGACACTTATAAATAAGGGAGACAAAGGCGCAGACCACAGAATTACCCAATCTCACAGATTTTGGTTTATTTTTAATTTATTCTGGACTCTAATCTGAATAGAAATTTAGTTCTCACTCTATAATTTATTTCTGTGTGATTTGCAGGTCTGTGTTTGTGTGCATCAATGTGTGTATGTTTATTATTTTATTTAGATTCAGTTTAGATTGTTAAGTATAATAAACTCACCTCTTGTTTAAACTCAAGAAAACCTGTCTGATTGGTTCTTTCACGATCACAACAAAGGTGAAAGGTAAAATGCTCACTGAGATGGTCAGCATGTCCACTGCTAAAAAGGAATACGCCCCGCTGCACTGAAATAAAAGATAGGACAAGAGGAGAGCCTGGGACCCCTCATCACCTGGCTGTAACAGAAATCTGGAGGTTCTAGTGATCAAATCGCAACAACAAATGAGAAATTGGATGTGTCACAGATGCACAGAGTTTTACAGCACAAAAACAGTCCCTTCACCCCACTCTGTCTGTGCCGGCCATCAAGCCTGTCCATTTTAATCCCCTTTTCCAGCACTTGGCCTGTAACCTTGTATGCTATGGCATTTCAAGTGCTCATCTAAATACTTCTTAAATGTTGTCAGGGTTCTTGCCACCACCATCTTTACAGGTAGTGTGTTCCAGATTCCAGCCACCATCTGAGAGAAATATTTTTTCCCTCAAATCTCCTCGAAACCACTTGCCCCTTACCTTAAATCAATGCCCCCCGGTTATTGACACCTCTGCTAAGGGAAAAGTTTCTTCTTCTCTACCCTATCTATGGGCCTCATAATTTTTCCTGCCTTCTGTCTCCCTCCCTTTTTGAATAAAGGAGTTACATTGGCATAAAAGGAGTTACATACAGAGAGAAGTAACTCGGTACAGCTTAGAATCCCTCTCTGTTGAAAAGTTGAGTAATGTAGCTGGACAGTTAGGGATTACTCTCCGCCCAAAAGCTAGGAAACCCAAAATTCTAAGACCTGTGGCCAATCATTTTTCACTTGAAGCTGAAGACTCAAGCAGAGTTAGAATCACTAACAGATAGAGTAATGTTAGCTAAGTTAAAACTAGAACAGAAGAGACAAGAATTAGAATTCCAGAGAGATCGAGAAAGAACAGAGTGAGTGTCAAGAAAGGGAAAAATTAAGAGTGTTCCAGAAGGAGAAGGAGGAAAGAGAGTTAAGACGGCTCAAACAACTAGAGGAAGACCCAGTACACCCAGTGAAGGCACAGCTAGTGAGGGAGCTGCCCATAGCTCAGGACCATGTGCTGAGCTCTTACAGTTATCCCAGTTCATTCTAAAGTTCAAAGAGGAGGATGTGGCAGAATTTTTTGTCACTTTTGAAGAACTTGCAAAGCAGCTGAAATGGCTGGCAGAGAGCTGGACACTGTTTTTATAAAGCAAAGTAACAGGAAAAGCTCATGAGGTTTATTCACTGTTGCCAGATTAAAGTTCATCAGATTCTGAGATGACTAAAAACGCTATCCAGGGCGCATATGAGATAGTATCAGAAGCGTACCACCAAAAATTCGGAACACTACGAAAGTAGCCAGAGTGAACTTACCTCCAGTTTGAAAGAGTTAAGCAGCTTCGGAACATAGGAGCAGGAGTAGGCCATTCAGCCCATCTAGTCTGCCCCGCCATTCAATACGATTATGGGTTATCTTCTATTTCAATTCCTTTTTACCACACTATCCCCATATCCCTTTAAGTCATTTGTATTTAGAAATCTGTCAATCTCTGCTTCAAACATATTCAATGACTGAGCTTCCACAGCCCTCTTGGGTACAGAATTCCAAAGATTCACAACCCCGTAAGTAAAGAAATTTCGCCTCATCTCTGTCCTAAGTGACTTCCTCCTTATTTTAAATTTGTCTCTGCTGGTTCTAGACTCCCCAGCCAGGGGAAACATCTTAGCTGCATCAACCCGTCTATCCATTTAATTCTGTTGTAGGTTTCAATGAGATCACCTCTCATTCTTCGAAATTCTGGAGAATCCAGGCCCAGTTTTCCTAATCTCTTCATAGGACCGTCCTTCCATCCCAGGAACAAGTCTAGTGAATCTTTGTTGCACTCCCCCTATGGCAATAATATACTTCCAAAAGTAAGGGAGGCAAAGCTGCACACAGGATTCCAGGTGTGTTCTCACAAGGTTCCAAACAATTGAAGCAAGACTTCACTACTCCCTAACCCTAACTCAAATTCTCTTGTGATAAAGGCTAACATACTTTTTTTTTTTAGAATTAGAATTAGAATATTACAGCGCAGTACAGGCCCTTCGGCCCTCGATGTTGCGCCGAGCTGTGAAACCATCTGACCTACACTATTCCATTTTCATCCATGTGTCTATCCAATGTCCACTTAAATGCCCTTAAAGTTGGCGAATCTACTACTGCTGCAGGCAGGGCATTCCACGCCCTTACTACTCTCTGAGTAAAGAAACTACCTCTCACATCTGTCCTATATCTATCACCCCTCAACTTGAAGCTATGTCCCCTCGTGTTTGCCATCACCATCCGAGGAAAAAGACGCTCACTATCCACCCTATCTAACCCTCTGATTATCTTATATGTCTGTATTAAGTCACCTCTCCTCCTCCTTCTCTCCAACGAAAACAACCTCAAGTCCCTCAGCCTTTCCTCGTAAGACCTTCCCTCCATACCAGGCAACATCCTAGTAAATCTCCTCTGCACCCTTTCCATAGCTTCCACATCCTTTCTATAATGCGGTGACCAGAACTGCACGCAATACTCCAGGTGCGGTCTCATCAGAGTCTTGTACAGCTGCAGCATGACCTCGTGACTCCGAAACTCGACCCCCCTACTAATAAAAGCTAACACACCATATGCCTTCTTGACAGCCCTATTAACCTGGTTAGCAACCTTCAGGGATTTATGCACCTGGACACCAAGATCTCTCTGCTCATCTACACTAACAAGAATCTTCCCATTAGCCCAGTACTCTGCATTCCTGTTACTCCTTCCAAAGTGAATCACCTCACACTTTTCCGCATTAAACTCCATTTGCCATCTCTCAGCCCAGCTCTGCAGCCTATCTATGTCTCTCTGTACCCTACAACATCCTTCGGCACTATCCACAACTCCACCGACCTTAGTGTCATCTGCAAATTTACTAACCCACCCTTCTACACCCTCTTCCAGGTCATTTATAAAAATGACAAACAGCAATGGCCCCAAAACAGATCCTTGCGGTCTACCACTAGTAACTAAACTCCAGGATGAACATTTGCCATCAACCACCACCCTCTGTCTTCTTTCAGCTAGCCAATTTCTGATCCAAAGCTCTAAATCACCTTCAACCCCATACTTCCGTATTTTCTGCAATAGCCTACCGTGGGGAACCTTATCAAACGCCTTACTGAAATCCATATACACCACATCCACTGCTTTACCCTCATCCACCTGTTTGGTCACCTTCTCGAAAAACTCAATAAGGTTTGTGAGGCACGACCTACCCGTCACAAAACCGTGCTGACTATCTCTAATGTACTTATTCTTTTCAAGATGATTATAAATCCTGTCTCTTATAACCTTTTCCAACATTTTACCCACAACCGAAGTGAGGCTCACAGGTCTATAATTACCAGGGCTGTCTCTACTCCCCTTCTTGAACAAGGGGACAACATTTGCAATCCTCCAGTCTTCCGGCACTATTCCTGTCGACAATGACGACATAAAGATCAAGGACAAAGGCTCTGCAATCTCCTCCCTAGCTTCCCAGAGAATCCTAGGATAAATCCCATCTGGCCCAGGGGACTTATCTATTTTCACACTTTCCAAAATTGCTAACACCTCCTCCTTGTGAACCTCAATCCCATCTAGCCTCGTAGCCTGAATCTCAGTATTCTCAACAACATTTTCTTTCTCTACTGTAAATACTGACGCAAAATATTCATTTAACACTTCCCCTATCTCCTCTGATTCCACACACAACTTCCCACTACTATCCTTGATTGGCCCTAATCTAACTCTAGTCATTCTTTTATTCCTGATATACCTATAGAAAGCCTTAGGGTTTTCCCTGATCCGATCCACCAATGACTTCTCGTGTCCTCTCCTTGCTCTTCTTAGCTCTCCCTTTAGATCCTTCCTGGCTAGCTTGTAGCTCTCAAGCGCCCTAACTGAGCCTTCACGTCTCATCCTAACATAAGCCTTCTTCTTCCTCTTGACAAGCGCTTCAACTTCTTTAGTAAACCACGGCTCCCTCGCACGACAACTTCCTCCCTGCCTCACAGGTACAGACTTATCAAGGACACGCAGTAGCTGCTCCTTGAATAAGCTCCACATTTCGATTGTTCCCATCCCCTGCAGTTTCCTTCCCCATCCTACGCATCCTAAATCTTGCCTAATCGCATCATAATTTCCTTTCCCACAGCTATAATTCTTGCCCTGCGGTGTATACCTGTCCCTGCCCATCGCTAAGGTAAACCTAACCGAATTGTGATCACTGTCACCAAAGTGCTCACCTCCATCTAAATCTAACACCTGGCCGGGTTCATTTCCCAGTACCAAATCCAATGTGCGATCGCCCCTGGTTGGCCTGTCTACATACTGTGTCAGAAAACCCTCCTGCACACACTGTACAAAAACTGACCCATCTAAAGTACTCGAACTATAGTATTTCCAGTCGATATTTGGAAAGTTAAAGTCCCCCATAACAACTACCCTGTTACTCTCACCCCTGTCGAGAATCATCTTCGCTATCCTTTCCTCTACATCTCTGGAACTATTCGGAGGTCTATAAAAGACTCCCAACAGGGTAACCTCACCTCTCCTGTTTCTAACCTCAGCCCATACTACCTCAGTAGACGAGTCCTCAAACGTCCTTTCTGTCGCTGTAATACTCTCCTTGATTAACAATGCCACACCCCCCCCCCTCTTTTACCATCTTCTCTGTTCTTACTGAAACATCTAAATCCCGGAATCTGCAACATCCATTCCTGCCCCTGCTCTACCCATGTCTCCGAAATGGCCACTACATCGAGATCCCAGGTACCAACCCATGCTGCAAGCTCACCCACCTTATTCCGGATGCTCCTGGCGTTGAAATAGACACACTTTAAACCAGGTTCTTGCTTGCCAGTGCCCTCTTGCTTCCTTGTAACCATATCCCTGACCTCACTACTCTCAACATCCTGTACACTGGCACTACAATTTGGGTTCCCAATTCCCTGCTGAATTAGTTTAAACCCCCCCGAAGAGCACTAGCAAACCTCCCCCCCAGGATATTGGTACCCCTCTGGTTCAGGTGAAGACCATCCTGTTTGTAGAGGTCCCACCTACCCCAGAAAGAGCCCCAATTATCCAGGAAACCAAATCCCTCCCTCCTGCACCATCCCTGCAGCCACGTGTTCAACTCCTCTCTCTCCCTATTCCTCGCTTCGCTATCACGTGGCACGGGCAACAACCCAGAGATAACAATTCTGTTTGTTCTTGCTCTAAGCTTCCACCCTAGCTCCCTAAATTTCTGTCTTAAATCCCCATCTCTCTTCCTACCTATGTCGTTGGTGCCTATGTGGACCACGACTTGGGGCTGCTCCCCCTCCCCATTAAGGATCCCAAAAACACGATCCGAGACATCACGAACCCTGGCACCTGGGAGGCAACATACCAACCGTGAGTCTCTCTCGTTCCCACAGAACCTCCTATCTGTTCCCCTAACTATGGAGTCCCCAATGACTAATATTCTGCTCCTCTTCCCCCTTCCCTTCTGAGCAACAGACTCTGTGCCAGATATCTGTACCCCATTGCTTACCCCTGGTAAGTCGTGCCCCGCAACAGTATCCAAAACGGTATACCTGTTGTTGAGGGAAACAGCCACAGGGGATCCCTGCACTGCCTGCTGGTTCCCTCCCCTTCCCCTGACGGTAACCCATCTACCTACTTCTTTTACCTGAGGTGTGACTACCTCCCCATAACTCCTCTCAATAACCTCCTCCGCCTCCCGAATGATCCGAAGTTCATCCAGCTCCAGCTCCAGTTCCCTAACGCGGTTCTCGAGGAGCTGGAGTTGGGTGCACTTCCCACAGATGCAGTCAGCAGGGACACTCTTGGCGACCCTTACCTCCCACATTCTGCAGGAGGAACATACAACTGCCTTAATCTCCATTCCCACTATTCCAAATTCCCAACAAATCTACTGAAGAACCAAAAAAACAAAAAGTCAAAACTTGTTAGGTTAGCAATCCAACGGACAGAACTTCCCAAATAAAAAGTTTACCTTATCAACACACCAGAGTCCTTTTTTTTTGGTTAGAGGAGGAGGGTGGGTGGGAGACACTACACGTGTAGTGTCTCGGGTACAGCCACCACACAAATATATACCCTTTTCCTTACCCAGCAGTCCCCTGGTCCTCCGAAAACAAAAGGGAATTCACTTTTAAACTTACGCTGAAATTGACTTCTCAGCTGTAAGCCCGTTCACGCACCTCCGTTGCTATCAACGCTGCAGTCACCGAAACTAAAAGAAAGAGATTCTAAACCACACAAATATATACCCTTTTCCTTACCCAGCAGTCCCCTGGTCCTCCGAAAACAAAAGGGAATTCACTTTTAAACTTACGCTGAAATTAAGTGCTTGCTGTCCCTGCATGTCAGCTTTCAGTGACTTATTGACAAGGACACCCAGATCCCTTTGTACATCTACACTTTCAAATTTGTCACCATTCAAGCAATACCCTGCACATCTATTCCTCCTTCCAATGTGGATAACCTCATATTTTCCACATTATAATCCATCTGCCACGTTCTTGCCCTCCCACGAAGTCTGTCCAAATTCCCTTGAAGCCGCTTTGCACCTTCCTCACAACACATACATTCCCACATCTTTTTGTATCATCTGCAAACTTGGGAATATTACTCCGGTCCCCACATCCAAATCAATGATACATATTGTGAACAGATGGGGCCCAAGTACTTACCCAAATGTTTCCTTTTTACTTACCCCACTAGTCACAGTCTGCCAAAGTGAGAATAACCCATTTATTCCTACTCTCTGTTTTATGCTTGTTAACCAATCCTTAATCCATGCCAGTATATTACGTCCGATCCCATGTGCTTTAATTTTACTAACCAACCTCCTGTGGGGGACCTTATCAAAAATTCATCTGAAAATCCAAATAGACTACATCCACCGACTCCACTTTATCAATTCTGTTAGTAATATCCTCAAAAAACTGCAACAGGTCCATCAAACATGATTTCCCATTCATAAATCCATGTTGACTATGTCCAATCAGATCATTATTATCCAATTATCCATTTATCACATCCTTAATGATAGATTCTACCATTTTCTCTCTCCTGCCCTTCTTAAATCGTGGGGTGACATTTGCGACCTTCCAATGTGCTGGAACCGTTCCAGAAGGTGATCACCCATGCACCCACTGTCTCCATAGCTACCTCTGCCAACACTCTGGAATTTAGAATATCAGGTCCTGGGGACTTATCAACCTTCAACCCCATTAATTTCTCCAACACAAACTTCTTACTAATATTAATTTGCTTCACTTCCTCATTCCCCCTAATCCCTTGGATCTCTAATTCTGGGATATTTCTTGCATCTTTCTCAGTGAAGACAGACACAAAGTGATCATTTAGCTTCTCTGCAATTTCTCGATTCCCCATGATAAATTCCCCTGACTCTGCCTGTCATGGACACATACATGTCTTACCCAAATGTTCCCTTTTTACGTAACTATAGAAGATTTTGCAGTCCGCTTTTATGTTTGCCTCTGACTAGTAGATACGGAAAATCGGGATATAGCCCACATATGTAAACCTCAGAGTGGTGATCCTTCTCGAGGTGTTCAAAAACTCGCTCCCGCTCCCATTAAAACCCACACAGAGGAAAAAAAGGTTCTAAGAGCCAGGAAGGTTGCAATTCTGGATGATGATTTTTTTCCGTGTACACAAGGCCTTAACCCCAAAGGGAATGCATTCCCGAGTCACCCCAAAGACCCGGGAATAAAAGGTGGGAGGGTGATAAGAGCCTGAGCAGCCACGGGCAAGGAGGAAAATCTGGACACCCAGGGGCCCACGCTCAGGCCAAATAGGACGGTACTGAGAGCAGGAGTAAAGACCAATGATCTGTGTGTTTCCACTGCAGTAAGGCAGGTCATCATCGAGTTGAATGCTGGAAGTGATGGGGAAAACCTGCAGGATTACTCAGGGTCCACCAGATCGGTGCAGGAAAACGGGACCTGATGGAAAGCACAGCAGTCAGGCTGTGCCTTTAACTGTAACAGTCAGACACAGTAACAATACCACAGAGAGTGGGGGAAAACTTAACAAAATCCTTGAGCGTTACTAGAATTTTGAATCCCAGGGGAAAGTGACCCTATACCCCTTCATTGAGGTTAGCAAGCCCTGGTCATACTCAATGATAAAGGTGCCGCCCAATCCCTTCTGCTGGGAATAGGCATGACCTTTCTCCGAGAGTGCAGTGAATGCTAGATTGTTAGCGAATGGTATTGGAAGGCAGTATATGTCCATACCTTTATATTGGGTGCACGTGCAGTGCGACCTATTTTCAGGACCAGCAGCCATGGGGACCTGCTCCTGGGTATTGATCTGGCAGGGAAAAGGTGGCAGCTTCCGCAAAGGTTCTGGAGAGACCACAAGAGATCAGGGACACAGAGCAGTTACAGGGGAAGTTCCCCGGCATTCTCCCTGATTCTGTGGTGACTCGGTCCATGGCTAAACAATCCCCATCAGAGGTGGCTGAACTGACACTGGAGATGGATGACCCTACTGTCTGGTTGTCTGAAACCTTCTTTGGGAAGGTAGAGAGCACAAAGGATGTGTTAAACAGATCTTACGTAGTTTAGGCTCAACAACTCGACCCAGTGTTAAAATATAGCACAGACTGTCCAAACCAAAACGGAAGCAGAGGGATTTGCAGAGTGCCACTATTTAAAGATTGAGGTGCTAGTGAGGAAGTTGAGACCTCCTCACAGACCTGCGGATGAAGAGTGGACAGTGCTTCACCAGATAGTGGTGCCGCTGAGGTCCCTTAAAGAAATATTAATGGCCCACGAACTTCCAATGACAGTACATGTTGATGTATGAAAATTTAAAGCCCACATAAGGCAACATTTTGACATGGCCACAACTCCACAAAGATGTGGTGGAGTTCTGTAAAACTGGTCACACCTGCCATGTTGTGGGGAAGCCCCAACCTGCAATAATACCTTCACCCTAATACCCATACCAGAATTTGTGGAACCCTTCAGCAGAATGCAGGTGGATTATGTGGGACACCTGCTGAAAACAAAACGGGACAACCAGTATCTTCTCACCATTATGAATGTGGTGACCCGATTCCCAGAGGCCACTCCCCCGAAGAACTATCTCTGCCAAGGTAGTGGTGGAGGGGCTATCCCGTTATGGACTGCCTGCTGAGATTCAGATGGATCAGGGCACACATTTTACGTCCAGTATTTCTGAAAAGGTCATGGGTATTCTAGACATAACACAGCTAAAGTCTACCACCCAGTCACAAGGAGCTTTGGAGCAGTACCACCAGACCCTAAAGACAATGATCAGGCCATACTGCTATGAGTAACCCCATGACTGGGACAAAGGGATGGCATTTCACCTGTTGGTTACCAGGAAAATATCCATTGAGTCCACTGGCTTTAGTCTCTTTGAATTAGTTTATGGACACGAGGTGAGAGGTCCTCTTAAACTAATCAAGGAGAAGTTTTTGGGACACAGGGATGAGTCTTCCATGTCAGACTATATTTCCATGCTCCGGGAGTGGCTCACGACAGCCTGTGCAATTGCTCAAGAACACCTAAAGATCTCCCAGGCAGTTATGAAAAGGTAAGCAGGCAAAAATGCCAAGGCCAAAACATTTCAGGACAGAGACCATGTATTGTTACTATTCCCAATGCAGGGTGAACCCCTGAAATCCCGGTTCAATGGTCCATATCGAGTGGCAAAATGAATAGTCAGGTAAATTATTTAATTGACACCCCAGACCAAAGGGAAAAAGCAAAGGCTGTGGAGGGAACAGAAAAGTACAGATCTGGCAGACTGTCAGGAGGGAAGGATTGAAAAGGGCAGTGAGGAGAGGTTAGAGGAGGGCCAGGAGGATTCACAACTGGAATCCCCTACTCTCCGATTAGCCAACTCTGAAATGTTAGTTAGATTAGACCACACACTGTCCTTCTTAAATGCAGGTCAATGAGGCAACCTAAAAAGTCAGCAAACAGCATTCACTGAAACATGCAATGACAAAGGAAAGTTCGCAAAAAGGCAAGCCAATAGTGAGGGAGATGCCTCACCGAGTCGAGGTGCCAGAGGAGAGTGCAGTGAAAGATGGACAGCCACCTGCGAGCCATAAAATCCCAGATGACATGGGGCCAGTTAGCAAAATGATGCTCCCCGTAGTACAGGGAAAAGGGAAGGGAAAATACCCTAAAGTAAACAGCACTTGTGTACTTCACCAGAAAGCTAAAAGTAAGGTCAGTGTGGATCTACCCACTGAAGAACACAATGATCAGGTCCCAAACCCAAAGCTAATCAAACCCAACAATTTCAAAGCGGAAATCAGCAAGAACAAAGGCCCAGAGGAAACCTCAGACACCTCACAGGGTCTAAAATAACAATTTATTACACACTGTCGGTTTAGGGAGAAAGATTATCAAGCTGCAGGAACCGGAATGGTAAAAGCTTCATTGCAGGAGAGAAAAAAATAAACAATGTAATCGCTGATGCAATGTCCAGCGTCGAGCCCGACACATAACCATCCCAGACAAAACACCAAAACATTAGATCAGTACAACTGTAACAGACTATGTCAGCTGCAGTAATTCTAAAATTAATATGTCAGTTTGGGAAGTTATTATTGAGAATGAATGTGTGCTTCAGTAACAGTTACAGAGATGCAACACTGAAACAGGCCCTTCAGCCCACCGAGTCTGTGCCGACCATCAAACACCCATTGATACTAATCCTACACTAATTCCATATTCCTAACACATCCCCACCTGTTCCTATATTTCCCTACCACCGACCTATACTAGGGCCAATTTATAATGGCCAATTAACCTATCAACCAGCAAGTCTTTGTCTTGTGGGAGGAAACCGAATCACCCGGAGGAAGCCCACGCAGACACAGGGAAACCATGCAAACTCCACACAGGCAGTACCCAGAATTGAACCCGGGTCGCTGGAGCTGTGAGGCTGTAGTGCTAACCACTGCGCCACTGTACCGCCCCACTGTGCACAATTCTGCAATGAAATGTTCCTGTTATCACATTTTTCCCCCGTGTGCTGTGGCGGTGTCAATATAACACAATATGCCAAATTATGAAATTTAATTCATCGTTTGGAAACTTACAGTAAACTTTTAATCGAAAAACAACCTTGCAGTTAACCTTGAAAAAACTGGCAGCCAAGATGGCCACCGCAATTGGCATCTGAAACACCTTTTCACATTCGAATGCCTACAATCGGAGACACATGTCTGATGAGCCTGGACCCAAATCATTGGCTTGCTCCAGTGATTGAATTACCTAAGATTACATTCATTAACACGGCATACAAGGTCATCCTGACACATTGACTTTGAAAGAGCAAACTCCTCCAAGAGTAAATACTGGTATCCTGAGCCCTGGAGAGATAGAAGTTCCGAACCTTGAATCTCATTGTAAGGGTCCAGCGAATGCACTGAGGCAGTCAGGAGACTGTCTATCTCTGTGAAAGCTGAGAGCTTCCCCTGGACAAAAACAGACAAGTCAATGATTCAAAATGCACTGAATCAGAAGGGCTGTGTTCCCCCCACACCCTTCCCTTTCTCTCCGTCTCTCTCTCCAGATAACATCACAAATTTGAAAACCTCATGCGACTGTGGGCCTTCCAAGCCTACAGATTGCTACAGACAGAGTAACCAGGGGAACAAAGCCACCTACAAGTCTGCCTCAAAGAAATCCCTGAGCCATGTGGACCATGTGACAAACTGCACTTTGACCAGAAACAGACTTCAAGGATACAACTTCAGCAGGAAGACCACGGAATGGTCAAACCTCACAGAATGAGTTTTTAAAAAATATTTATTCTGGACTCCAATCCAACCACAAATTTACTTCTCACTCTGTAATCTATTTCTGTGTGATTCTCGTGTGTGTGTGTGCATAAATGTGTTCTATTTATTTTAATGATTGTATTTAGATCGGGTTTATATTGTTCAGTATAATAAACTCACCTCTTTCATGTTTAAACTCAAGAGAAACAGTCCTATCGGTTCCTTCACCATCACACCAAAGGTAAAATGTAAAACACTCACTGAGACATTAAGCATATTCAACGTTTATAAAGGACAAACACTGTTGTGGTCAAATAAAGACGAGCGACTTTGACCCCTCCTCCCCTGGCCATAACAATAGGCAGGGTTGGGGATGGAGAGAATATGGGGATGAACTCAGCTCAGCATTAAATAGATACCAGAGGTTGTAAAGTTCCTGCATCAGCCTCCGACAACGGCCAGCAAGGGGGATGCAGATTATGGACAGGGAATGGAATTTGTGACAGAAACTGAAGATAATGCTTTCAGTCTTCTTACGATTTAAATGACAAGAACACTAAATCTGTGAAACATGGTTTATGAATCTAATAGTTGGATACAGAGACTTACCAGGGACACAATAATAGCGAGGATGGGATAGTAAATAAATTGAATCACCTTCAGAGCATAATAGATCCGCACTTCTAATGTTATCCAATAAAAATCTGCAGTAAGATAGTCAAACCAATCGGATAAACTCCTGTCCATTGTTGTAACATTCCAATCTATTGTTTTCAGATTCTGACCCATTGTTGTAACATTCCAATCTATTGTTCAGATTCTGATCTATCCTCTCCCTCTCTCGGCAGCCGCTGATCCCTGTTAGTTCGGCAGCTGATGCTCCCGCTAATACTATCGGAAAACACATTGAAAGAAGTCCTGTATTAATAGAAGACGGAAACCCTCCAGTCACACCATTAAGGTCCATGGAGACTGACATTAATTACAGTCACTGAACAAACAGGTTCATTTAACACCTTTCAATCCAACATATTTTGTATCGCAGTAAAGTAGAACATTTATCCAGTCTGGATGGGATGTATGATAGTTACTGAGGGAAGGAATGGTGAAAATAACAGAGGCACTGGACAGAATCTTTCAATCCTCCTTGGATATGGGAGTGATGCCAGAGGACTGCAGGGTTGTAAATGTTACACTGTTTAAAAAAGTAGAGGGTGGGCGGCACAGTGGCGCAGTGGTTAGCACCGCAGCCTCACAGCTCCAGGGACCCGGGTTCGATTCCGGGTACTGCCTGTGTGGAGTTTGCAAGTTCTCCCTGTGTCTGCGTGGGTTTTCTCCGGGTGCTCCGGTTTCCTCCCACAAGCCAAAAGACTTGCAGGTTGATAGGTAAATTGGCCATTATAAATTGTCACTAGTATAGGTAGGTGGTAGGGAAATATAGGGACAGGTGGGGATGTTTGGTAGGAATATGGGATTAGTGTAGGATTAGTATAAATGGGTGGTTGATGGTCGGCACAGACTCGGTGGGCCGAAGGGCCTGTTTCAGTGCTGTATCTCTAATCTAATCTAATCTAAACCCTGTAACTATCAGTCTCACGTTGGTGGTAGGAAAATTCTAGAGGTCATAACCCAGCACAAACATATATCTTGCTTGTAAAAACATGGGTTAATAAATGACAGGTAGCATGGATAGGTTAATGGAAAATCATTTCTGATAATCTTGATTGAGTTCGTTAAGGACATAACTGTGAGTGTTACTGAGGATAGCGTGTTTCATGTAATATAATCATAAAAAGTTTAAGACACAAAAAGAGGCCACTTGGCTCATTGTGTCTGTGCCGGCCGATAAATGATCCACCTATTCTAATCCCACCTTCCAGCATTTGATCCATAGCCCTGAAGATTATGGCACTTGAGTTGAACATCCAGACTCCTTTTGAATGAGTGCAGGTATTCTGCCTCAAATATCCTTACAGGTAGTAAGTTCTAGACCCTCACTAAAAACAGGGGACCCAGGACTGAACCCTGTGGAATGCCAATGGAAGCAGTCCTCCAGTCACTAAAATACCCCTCAACAATTACACTTTCATAAAAACAAGAAAGGCTGGAAATACTCAGCAGCTCTGGCAGCATCTGTGGAGAGAGAAGCAGAGTTAGCGTTACAGGTCACTGACCCTCCTTCACTGACCTGAAACATTATCTTTGCTTCTCCCTCCACATATGCTGCCAGACCTGCTAAATATTTCCAGCATTTCTTGTTTTTACTTCAGATTTCCAGCATCTGCAGTATTTTGCTTTTATTATAACAATTACCCTTTGTTTCCTGCCACGGAGCCAACTTTGTATTTTTGGGTGAACAAGTTTTTCCTCAACTCCCCGCTAATCCTTCTACCAAGCACTTTAAGTCACTGCCCCCTAGTCACTGATCTCTCTGCTAAGGTGAATAGACTACTTCACCTCCACTCTATCCAGACCCCACAAAATTATGCCCATTTCAATCAGATCTCCCCTCACCTCCTCTGTTCCAAGTAGAACAACCCCAGCCTATCTAATCTTTCTTCATAGCTGCATTTTTCCAGTCCAGGCAACATCCTTGTAAATCTCCTCTGTACCCTCTCTAGTGAAATTACATCCTTTGTGAATGAGGTGACCAAAACTGCACACAGTACTCAGGTTGTGACCTAACCAATGATTTATACAGTTCCAGCATAACCTCCCTGCTCTTGTATTCTATACCTCAGCTAATAAAGGAAAGGATTCCATATGCCTTCTTAACCACCTTATCGACCTGTCCTGCTATCTCAGGGATCAGTGGACATTGACTCCAAGGTCCCTCACTTCCTCTACACTTCTCAGTTTTTTCCGATTAATCGTCTATCCCTTTGCCTTGTTTGACCTCCTCAATTGCATCACCTTACACTTATCCAGGTTGATTTCCATTTGTCACTTTTCTGCCATCAATATCTTCCTGCAGCCTTCAGCTATCCTCCTTGCTGTCGACCGCACGACCAATCTGTGTACCATCTGCACAAATCTTGATCATGCCCCCTACATTTACGTTCAAATCGTTAATATATGCTACAAAAAAGCAGGCGACCCACTACTGAGCCCTGTGGAATGATACTGGAAACAGGCCTCAAGTCAGTGAACCACCCATCAACAATCACCCTTTGTTTCCTGTCACTGAGCCAATTTTGCATCCAACTTGCTGAATTTCCCTGGATTCCATTAGATTTTATTTTTTTAACTAGTACGCCACATGGGACCTTGACAAAAGCCTTGTCAAAATCCATGTGGACCATATCAACTGCACTACCCTCATCTATCATCCTTGCTACTTCTTCGAAAAATTCAATCAATTTGGTCAAACAATATCTTCCCTTATCAAATCCATGCTCAATATCCGTGATTAACCTGTGCCTTTCTAAGTGACACTTTATCCTGTATTTCAGAATAGATTCCAATAATGTGCCCACTACTGAGGTTAGACTGACTGGCCTGCAATTATTCGGTCTATCCCTTCCTCCTTTTTTAAAGAGGTACAATGTTAACAGTTCACCAATCCTCTGGCACTACACCTGTATCCAGTGATGACTGGAAAATGATGGTCAGACCCTCTGCAATTTCCACTCTCACCTCGTTTGACAGCCGAGGATACACTTCAACCGGCCCTGGTGATTTATCAACTTTCAAGGATGCTAATCCCTTTAATACTTCCTCTCTCCCTATGTATATCACATCCAATCATTCACGCTCCTCCTCCTTAACCACAATATCTGCATCGTGCGCCCCTTTTGTGAAGAAAGATACAAAGTATTCATGAAGAACCATAACAACATGTTCCGCCCCTACTCGTGTATATCCAATTATTTACATAGAATTTCAAAAGACCTGTGAACAAATAACATTTCATAGACTTGTTATGAAAAATGGAAGACATGGATTAATGTGACAGTGATGGCGTGGATATGACAGTGACTCAGGGACAGAAAGCAGAGAGAAGTGGTGAACAGTCATTGTTCAGACTGGAAGTGGAGGGGAGTATACAGTGCTGTTTCTCAGGGTTCGATTCACTCCGCGTGATATCAAGAAACGATTGAAGGCACTGGATACTGCATAGGCTATGGGCCCTGCCAATATTCCGGCAATAGTACTGAAGACCTGTGCTCCAGAACTTGCCGCGCCCCTAGCCAAGCTGTTCCAGTACAGCTACAACACTGGCATCAACCTGGCAATGTGGAAAATTGCCCAGGTATGTCCTGTAGACAAAAAGCAGTACAAGTCCAACCCGGCCAATTACCGCCCCATCAGCCTACTGTCAATCATCAGTAAAGTGATGGAAGGTGTCACCGACAGTGCTATCAAACAGCACTTGCTTAGCAATAACCTGCTCAGTGACGCTCAGTTTAGGTTCCGCTACAGCCACTCAGCTCCTGATCTCATTACCTCATTATTTCAAACCCTCCGCTGGCTGGTGTCATACCTAGTGCAAAAGGAAGATGGTTGTGGTTGTTGGAGGTCAATCATCTGAGCTCCAGGACATCACTGCAGGAGTTCCTCAGGGTAGTGTCCGAGACCCAATCATCTTCTGCTGCTTCATCAATGACCTACCTTCAATAATAAGGTCAGAAGTGGGGATGTTCGCTGATGATTTCACAATGTTCAGCACCATTCCTGACTCCTCAGCTACTGAAGCAGTCCGTGCAGAAATGCAAGCAAGACCTGGACAATATCCAGGCTTGGGCTGATAAGTGGCAAGTAACATTCGTGCCACACAAGTACCAGGCAATGACCATCTCCAACGAGAGAGAATCTAACCATCTCCCCTTGATATTCAGTGGCATTACCATCGCTGAATGCCCCACTATCAACATCCTAGGGGCTACCATTGACCAGAAACTGAACTGGAGTAGCCATATAAATAGCGTGGCTACAAGAGCATGTCAGAGGCTCGGAATCCTGAGGTGAGTAACTCACCTCCTGATTCTCCAAAGCATGTCCACCATCTACAAGGCACAAGTCAGGAGTGTGATGGAATACTCTCCACTCGCCTGAATGGGTGCAGCTCCAACAACACTCAAGGAGCTCGACACCATCCAGGACAAAGCAGCCCGCTTGATTGCCACCCCATCTACAAACATTCACTCCCTTCACTACAGACGCACAGTAGCAGCAGTGTGTACCATCTACAAGATGCACTGCAGCAATGCACCAAGGCTCCTTAGACAGCACATTCCAGACCCGCGACCTGTACCAACTAGAAGGACAAGGGCAGCAAATACATGGGAACACCACCATCTTCAAGTTCCCTTTCAAGTCACACAGCATCCTGACTTGGAACTATATCGCCCTTCCTTCACTGTCGCTGGGTCAAAATCCCTTCCTAACAGCACTGTGGGTCTACCTACTCCAAATGGACTGCAGCGGTTGAAGAAGGCAGCTCACCACCACCTTCTCAAGGGAAACAAGGGCAATAAATGCTGGCCAAGCCAGTGACGCCCAAATCCCATGAATGAATTAAAAAAAGAGCCAGGGTGTGGGACTAACTGGAAGATCTTCAAAAGGGCCAGCACTGACATGTTGGACCGAATGGCCTTCTTCAGTGCAATGCTATTCTATGTTTCTATGATTGTTCTTGCCTCTACTTTCCTAATATTCCTATCCTTTAAACAGGCATTTGATAAAGTACCACATAACAGCCGTGTTACCAAATTAGAAACACATAGGATTAAAGGACCAATGTCAGCAGTGGCTCAGTTTGTCGCTCTCTCCCCTTTCAGTCACAAGCTTCGAGGATCAAGTGTCACTGCAGTACTTGTTCACAAGAATCAAGGCTGACACTGCAGTGACATTACTGTGGGAGTATTGCACTGTGAGATGTGCCGTCTGTCGAATGAAACATTAAACCAACATCTGCCCTCCCAGGTGGATGTTAAAGATCTGATCATTATCACATTGCTGCTTGTGGGATCTTGCTGTGCGGAAATCTTCTGCCATCTTTCCTACATTACAATAGTGACTAGGGTTTAATAAGCACTCATTGATTGTAAATCGCTTTGGGACATGCAGTGGTCATGAAGGCGCTACATAAATGGAAGTTTTTAAAACATTTACAATGGCAGCCTGCAGGAAATTAGCTATGTGACAGAAAGCAGGGAGTAGTGTAGAATGGTTGTTGTTCGGTCTGGAGGGAAGTACACAGTGGGGTTCCCCAGGGTCACTGTTGGGATCACTGTTGCTGTATG
Organism: Heterodontus francisci; assembly: GCF_036365525.1. Taxonomy (NCBI): domain Eukaryota; kingdom Metazoa; phylum Chordata; class Chondrichthyes; order Heterodontiformes; family Heterodontidae; genus Heterodontus; species Heterodontus francisci. Next base: position 573,648 of record NW_027141899.1, read on the forward strand.
TTAAAGCAATAGGCTTGTGTACAGCGGGGATAATGTCAAAGTTTTCAGATGGCAGGAAACTCAGAAATGTTAATAAACAGTGAGAAGGATAGTAACAGACTTCAGGAAGACAGAGACTGACTGGTGAAATGGACAGGAACATGGCAGATGTAATTTAACTCAGTGAAGTGTGAAGTGAGACATTTGGGTAGGAAGTATGTGGAGGAACAATATAAACTAAATGGTACCATTATAAAGTAGGTGCAGGGTTAGAGAGAACTGGGGTGTACACACACAGATCATTGAAGGTAACATGTAGTGTTCTTGGCATTCGAGAGAGAGAGAATCAGAGTAATACAATTCAGGAGGAAATGCTGATTTTTATACATCATTGGTTAGGTCCCAGCTGGAGAATTGTGTCCAATTCTGATCCCCACACCTTGGTAAGGATGTCAAGGATTTAGTGAAGATGCAGAGCTGATTTACTAGAATGGTAGCAAGGATCTGGGAATTCAGTTACATGGAGAGATTGGAAAAGTGGGGATTGTTCTCTTTAGAGCAGTGAAGGGTAAGAGGAGATTTCATATAGAATTCAAAATCATGAAGGGTTTTGATAGAGTATTTAATGTGAAACTGTTTCCAGTGTCAGGAAGTTCAGTGTTAATAAGACACCGATTGAAGGTAATTGACAAAGAACCAGAGGTGAAATGAGGAGAATTTTCTCACACAGCAAGTTGTTGGGATCTGGAATTCACTGCCTGAAAACATGAAGGAAGCAGATTCAATAATATCTTTCAAAAGAGAATTTAACAAATAGTTGAAAAGTATTTTCAAGTGGTCAGGGAGGTCAATGCAAGAAGTCTGGCCCCGAGGACCTGGCAGCAGAGCCAGAAGAAGTTTAATGACCTCTCTCGGGTGGTCAATGTCAGTGAATTCATCTCCACATGGCATCTCCTACCCCCAACATCACCAACCTCTCACACTGCTCAATGTACCACACCCTCATCACTCACTCATCAGCAGTCCGTAACACTCAGGACTCACACCTAACATTCACATACTCCACCTCACCCTCACACCTTCCACTGATACCAGCTTGACACCCACCCCTCACTGCCTCCACATACCTCCAGCTATTCAGCTATGGCAGGCACATCGCACAAACACAGTGCAACACAATCACTGACATTTTGCCCTCCCTCGTACAGGGCAAGGTGGCCCTTAATCACAGGGAGCAGCAGTGAACCAGCGGGATCCAGGCATACCTTCATCCACTGAGCCTGAGGGAGGAGATGGTTCTCCACATCATGGGACAGGCTGTGACAGAGTTCGTAGCATCAGGCAACACCGAGAGTATTCGGGATGATGTTATGTTCCTGCCTTATGTCCCTTCTTAACTCCCACCTCCTCTTCATCCTGCTGTCTGGGATGACGTACAAGCTGCAGATGGTGGGACCATTGATGTCACTGTAGTGTATATGTGAGGTTGAGTAATTTGTGGAGAGCACGTCAAGAAGAATCAGCAGGTAGCACAGGAGACCCCTGAGTGCATCTCATTCTCCAACCAGTATTCAATACTGAGAAAAGTGATGGTTCATCTGAGGACTGCAGCCACAGGCAAGGCCATGGTACCAGGACTGTCTCAGCTGTACTGGTGCCGGGGGGGGGGGGGGGATTACAGGGAAGACTGGAAAGTTGATAGTGATAGGAAATTCGATAGACAATGTTTTCTGAAACCGCAGATGTGTATCCAGGATGGTGTGTTCCCTCCCTGGTGTCAGGGTCAAGGATATCACTCCAGCAGCAACAGAGCATCCTGAAGGTGGAGGGTAAACAGCCAGCAGTCGTGGTCCACATCAGAAGCAACGACAGAGACAGAAAGAGAGAGGTTGTCTTGTACTCAGAATTCAGGGTTTTGGGAAAGTTAGCAAGCAGGATTACTCTCAGTACCCCATGCGATTGAGTACAGATATAGATGTAGAGTACAGATGGATGTGTGGCTGAATGAATGCTGCAGAAGCGGGGAGGTTTAGGTTCCTGGACACTGTGAGCTGGTATGCAGAATGTGGGATCTGTACAGGCTTGTCGATTTACACCTGAACAGAGCTGGGGCTAATTCCCTTGAGGGGCGATTTGTTAGTGATATTGGAGAGGGTTTAAACTAAATTGGCAGGGTATGGGAACCAGGAGTAAACATCAGAGAGGAATTCCAAGGTGCACAGAATACGGGAAGAGTTGGATAGCACCATAGCAGGGTTCAGAAATGTATTAGGTGGGATCAGAGAATGGGAGAAAGTAATAACATTTACGTGAAGGTTAATGTGCATGGATGTGAAAGCATGGAGTGTGGTGAATAAGACTTCATTTTGGAAGGTCGAATTTGAATGCGGAATACAGGCTTAAAGACAGGATGCTTGGTAGTGTGGAGGAACAGAGGGATCTTGGTCTCCATGTCCATAGATCGCTCAAAGTTGCCATCCAAGTTGATAGGATTGTTAAGAAGGTGTATGGTGTGTTGGCTTTCATTAACAGGGGGATTGAGTTTAAGAGCCGCGAGGTTATGCTGCAGCTCTATAAGGCCCTGGTTCGACCACACTTGGAATATTGTGTTCAGTTCTGTTCGCCTCATTATAGGAAGGATGTGGAAGCTTTAGAGAGGTGCAGAGGAGATTTACCAGGATGCTGCCTGGACTGGAGGGCACGTCCTACGAAGAAAGATTGAGGGAGCAAGGTCTTTTCTCATTGGAGCGAAGAAGGATGAGAGGTGACTTAATAGAGGGGTACAAGATGATGAGAGGCATAGACAGAGTGGATAGTCAGAGACTTTTTTCCCAGGGTGGAAAGGGCCATCACTAGGGGGTATAATTTTAAGGTGATTGGAGGAAGGTTTCAGGGAGATGTCAGAGGTAGGTTCTTTACACAGAGAGTGGTGGGTGTGTGGAATGCACTGCCAGCGGTGGTAGTAGAAGCAGATACATTAGGGGCATTTAAGCGATTCCTGGATAGGTACATGGATGATAGTAGAATGAAAGGTAGGTAGTTAGTTTGATCTGAGAGTAGGTTAAAGGATCAGCACAACATCGTGGGCCGAAGGGCCTGTACTGTGCTGTACTGTTCTATGTTCTATAACAAGTGCAGATTGCCATGTGGAAATATAGTGTTGTGGCTATAACAGAGACCTGGCCCAAAGAAAGGCAGGACTGGGTGTTAAATATTCCTGAATACAAGGTATTCTGGAAAGATAGAAGGAAGAATAGCAATAGTATTGGTGGTATTGATGGTGGTATTGATTAAGGAGAATATTATAGTGCTGGAGAGAGAGAATGTCCCGGGCGGGGGTGGCGGTGGCAGGGGATCAAGGACAGAATCTAAATGGCTGGCGCGAAGGAGCAAAAAAGTTGCAGTTACATTGCCCCGTGTTGTCTGTAGGTCACCAGCTAGTGGGAAGGATGTGGAGGAACAAATCTGCGTTACTCGGTAGGGTTTAAACTAATGCGGCGGGGGGTGGGAACCAGAGCTGTGGGTCAGCAAGTGAAATAACTGAGGGGAACTAGTGAGTAAGGCCAGTAAGACTGAGAGGAAGAGCAGGCAGGGAGATGTTGCTGAGCACAGCGGGACTGGTGGTCTGAAGTGCATTTGTTTCAATGCAAGAAGTATAACAGGTAAGGCAAATTACGTAGATCTTGGATTAGTACTTGGATCTATGATGTTGTTGCTGTTCCAGAGATTTGGTTGAGGGTAGGACAGGATTGGCAGCTACATTTTCCGGGATTTAGAAGCTTCAGGCGGGATAGAGGGGAAGTAAAAGGGGTGGGGGAGTTGCATTACTGGTTAAAGAGAATATCACAACTGTACTGCGGGAAGACACCTCGGAGGGGTCATGCAGCGAGACAATATGGTTACAGCTCAGGAATAGGAAGGGTGCATTCAAGATGTTGGGGGTTTACTACAGGCCTCCCAACAGCCAGCAGGCGATAGAGGAGCAGATAGGTAGACAGATTTTGTAAAGATGTAAAGGTAACAGGGTTGTTGTGATGGGTGATTTTAACTTTCCCTATATTGACTGGGACTCACTCAGTGCTAGGGGCTTGGATGGGGCAGAATTTGTAAGGGGCATCCAGGAGGGCTTCTTGAAACAATATGGAGATAGTCCAACTAGGGATGGGGTCGTACTGGACCTGGTATTGGGAAAAGAGCCTGGCCAGGTGGTCGAAGTCACCATCGGGGAGAATTTCGGGAACAGTGATCATAATTCCATAAGTTTTAAGGTACTTGTGCATAAGGATAAGAGTAGTCCTCGGGTGAAGGTGCTAAATTGGGGGAAGGCTAATTATAACAATACTAGGCGGGAAGTGAAGAATTTAGATTGGTGTCGGCTGCTTGAGGGTAAATCAACATCTGACATGTGGAAGTCTTTCAAACGTCAGCTGATTAGAATCCAGGACCGGCATGTTCCTGTGAGGATGAAGGATAAGTTTGGCAACTTTCAGGAACGAGGGATATTGTGAGCCTAGTCAAAAAGCAAAAAGGAAGCATTCGTAAGGGCTGGAAGGCTAGGAACAGACGAAGCCCTTGAGGAATATAAAGAAAGTAGGAAGGAACTTAAGCAAGGAGTCAGGAGAGCTAAAAGCGGTCATGAAAAGTCATTGGCAAACAGGATTAAGGAGAATCCCAAGGCTTTTTATACGTATATAAAGAACAAGAGGGTAACCAGGGAAAGGGTTGGCCCACTCAAGGACAGAGGAGGGAATCTATGCGTGGAGCCACAGGAAATGGGTGAGGTACTAAATGAATACTTTGCCTCAGTATTCACCCAAGAGAAGGACTTGGTGGATGATGAGTATAGGGAAGGGAGTGTAGATAGACTGGGTCATGTCGATATCTTAAAGGAGGAGGTGTTGGGCGTCTTGGAAAACATTAACGTAGATAAGTCCCCAGGGCCTGAAGGAATCTACCCCAGAATACTGAAGGAGGCAAGGGAGGACATTTTTGGGGCGTTGACAGAAATATTTGTACCCTCATTGGCTACAGGTGAGGTCCCAGAGGACTGGAGAATAGCCAATCTTGTTCCTTTGTTTAAGAAGGGTAGCCAGGATAATCCAAGAAATTACAGGCCGGTGAGCCGTACGTCAGTGGTAGGGAAATTATTGGAGAGGATTCTTCGGGACAGGATTTACTCCCATTTGGAAACAAATGGACTTATTAGCGAGAGACAGCATGGTTTTGTAAAGGGGAGGTCGTGTCTCACGAACTTGATTGAGTTTTTTGAGGAATTGACGAAGATGATTGATGGAGGAAGGGCAGTGGATGTTGTCTACATGGACTTCAGTAAAGCCTTTGACAAGGTCCCTCATGGCAGACTGATACAAAAGGTGAAGTCATATGGGATCAGAGGTGAGCTGGCAAGATGTATACAGAACTGGCTCAGTCATAGAAGACTGAGGGTGTCAGTGGATGGGTGTTTTTCTGAATGGAGGAATGTGACTAGTGGTGTTCCACAGGGATCAGTGCTGGGACCTTTGCTATTTGTAGTATATATATATATATAAATGATTTGGAGGAAAATGTAGCTGGTCTGATTAGTATGTTTGCAGATGACACAAAGGTTGGCGGAGTTGCGGATAGTGATGAAGATTGTCAGAGGATACAGCAGGATATAGATCGGTTTTGACTGGGTAATTAATGTGAAACTGTTTCCAGTGTCAGAAATTTCAGTATCAAGAAGACACAGATTGAAGAACCAGAGGTGAAATGAGGAGAATTTTCTTACACAGCGAGTTGTTGGGATTTGGAATTCACTGCCTGAAAACATGGTGGAAGCAGATTCAATAATATATTTCAAAAGGGAATTTAACAAATACTTGAAAGGGAAACAAAGCAGGAGTCTGGGGAAACAGGAGGGGAGAGGGACTAATTGGATAACTCTTTCAAAGAGACAGCACTGACATAATGGGCCGAATATCCTCCTTCTGTGCTGCAGCAATCTCTGATTTTATGAGCAAGAGTCACAGAGAGTGAAGAGAGATGGAGAGAGAGAGAGAGAGAGAGAGAGAGAGAGAGAGTGAAAGAGAGAGAGAGAGAGAGAGAGAGAGAGAGAGAAGGTGAAATAGTGAAAGGGAACTAGAAAGAGTGATAAAATCAGATTTGCATCTTTTTTGGGGCAGATGGTTCATGATCTTCCCGTGCCCGTTTTTGTTGAGGCAGGTGACACACAAACTTCCTGCGGCCTCAACATTTCCATGAAATCTACGTGCCGCCCAGGGTGACCCACGCTGCCGTCTGTCTGCACGCTTAACAGGGGCCTAACTATGTGTGCGGATGGCTCATTTTTCAGCCAGATTTCAGCTCTTTAAGGCAGTCTGTCCCTCTTAAAAGGGAAGCTGCACTGAATCACAGTAGGCTGCTGCTGCTGGCTGTGAATGCTGAAATTGGAGACATGCTAAATGGAGAGTAATGGTGAACAGTTATTTCTCAGATTGAAGGAAGGTTTATATTGGTGTTCCTCAGGGGTCAGGATAGGGCCACTGTTGTTCTTGATCTACATTAATGACCTGTATTTCAGTCTAGAGGGAACAATTTCAAAATTTGCAGCTGACAGAAGACTCGGCATTATTGTGAACAGAGAGGAGGATAGTGATAGACTTCAAGAGGACAGAGGCAGGCAGGTAGAATGGGAGGACACATTGCAGATGAAATTTAATGTGGAGACATGTGAAGTAATTCATTTTGGTAACAAGACCGTGAAGAAGCAAGAGAAAATAAAGGATCAAATTCTAATGGGTATGCAGGAGCAGAGAGACCTGAGGGGTATACGTGATCCTATTGTTGGAGGTGGCAGGCAGGTTGAGAAAGCAGTTAGTAAGGCATGCAGAATCCTGGGTTTAATAAATAGAGACAGAGAGTACAATAGCAAGGATGTTATGATGAAACGTTATAAAACACAGCCTCAGTCTCAACTGGAGTATTGTGTCCAGGCCTAGACACCTCAGTTCAGGAAGGTTATAAAGGAATTAGAGAGGGTGCAGCAAAGATTTACGGGAATGGTTCCATGGATGAGGAATTCCGTTATACAGATAGATTGGGGAAGCTGGGGCTGTTCTGCTTGAAGAAAAGGTGAAGATGAGATTTGACAGAAGAGATTTAAATGATGTGGGGTTTGGACAGGGTGAATAGGGAGAAACTGTTCCCATTGGCGGATGGATCAAGACCAGAGGACACTGATTTAAGGTGATTGGTAGAAGAACTAAAGGTGACATGAGGATAAACACAGTGAGTGGTTAGAATCTGGAATGACCTGCCTGAGAGTGCGGTGGAGGCAAATTCAAACGTAATTTTCAATATGTAATTGGATAATTATCTGAAGATTAAAAAAATGCAGGACTTTGGGAAAAGGCAGGGGCAGTGGGAGGAGCTGCGTGATTTTCACAGAGATCCAGCACGGACACAAAAGGACGAATGGCCTCCTTCTGTGCTCTAACAATCCTATGATACTATGACTCACCACGTGCAGATTCTGGTTCTACACCAGCCTCGAAGGTACACGCAGTGTTAATATTTGAGCTGGTGACTGTGAGTATCAGACCTAGTGATGGGACTTCACCTTCAGTGCTGTGCTGCTGCTCTCTCTCAGTCTCCTGGAGCTGCTGTGACTGGGAAGCTGGCAGTTTTGGGATATCATAGGAAAGTATAAAACCATCTGCTTCATGAATGTCCTTTAGGGAAGGAAATCTGCTGTCCTTACCTGGTCTGGACTACATGCGACTCCAGACCCACAGCAATGTGGTTGACTCTTAACTACACTCTGAAAAGGCCTAGCAAGCCACTCAGTTCAAAGGCAAATCGGGATGGGCAGAACATGCTAGTCTTGACAGTGAGACACAAATCCATGAAAGAATAAAAACAATCAGAAGGTTTGGGTTGAGGGATTGGGGTGGGATGGATCACAGGGCGGCCATTGTCCCATGAGTACAATCTCAAAATGTTCCGATGACACCAAATTTGGAGGAAGAGCAAAGAGTGAGGATGATATGAACCACCTTCAACAGGACACTGATAGGCAGACAACTGACAGATGGCATTTAATAGAGAGGAGTGTGAGGTGATGCATTTTGTCAGTCGGAATAGAATAGCTATATTGACTAATGTCACAGTTCTAAAGAGTGTTGAGAAACAGAGAAACCTGCGGGTGGATTAATCTGTGAAGATAACAGGACATTTTGACAATTGACAGCAAAGCCAATGGGATTTGGGTTTAAAACAGAGGCATTGAGTACGAAAGCAGGGAAGTTATGCTGAACATTTATAGAACAGTGGTTAGGCTCCAAATGTAATATAGCGTCCAGTTCTGCTCAGCACACTTTGGGAAGTGTGTGAGTGTCCTTGGGAGGGTACAGAGGAGGTTTACCAGAATGGATCTAGGGAAGGGGAGGAGGATTAGTTACAAGGTAAGATTGGAAAATGTGCCTTTGTTCGAAGGGGAACAAAGGAGATTGAAGGGTGATTTAATCGAGGTGTACTCGATTATGACAGGCTTTGATAAATTAGAAAAGGTAAACTGTCCGTATTAACGAATAGTACAAGGACTAGAGACACAGATTGAAGGATTTGACAGGAAATGCAGGGGGAATCTGAACAAGAACTTGTTTTTTGTTTTACGCTGCGATTTGTAATGAGCTTTAACTGACCACCCACAATGGTGGTGGAAGTAGAAATGATCAATGATTTCCAGAAGAAACTGGATGGACAGTTGAAGGAAAGAAACTTGCAGGAACACAGGGATTGAGTAGGGGAATGGGCCTGACTGGATTACTCTGCAGAGAGCCAGCATGGTCTCAATCTGTACCATAAATGACTCCATGACTCCAGCACCAGTCACAGTGACAGCAGTGTGTACCATCTACAAGATGACCTGCAGCAACTCACCAAGCCTCCTTAGACAGCACCTTCCAAATCCGCGACCTCCACCACCTGGAAGGACAACGGCAGCAGATACATGGGAACACCACCACCTGCGCATTTCCCTCCAAGTCACACACCATCCTGACTTGGAAATATATCACCGTCCCTTCACTGTCGCTGTGGCAAAATCCTGGAACTTCCTTCCTAACAGCACTGTGGGTGCGCCTACCCTACATGGACTGCAGTGGTCCAAGAAGGCAGCTCACTATCTCCTTCTCAAGGGCAAGTAACGATGGACAATAAATTCTGGACTAGTCAGCGATACCCACATTCCATGAATGAATATAAAATGCTACAGCCACTGGGGTAGCACTGTATAGGAGCAGTCAGCAAGTCTCTGTGGAAGGCATCCAGGAAATACCCTCCCTGCCTCCTCCTCCTGAGGTGGCCTCCGGATTCCTGGTGCCAATGCCTGTGTCCTCATCAGGGTGATGATATGAAGGGTGCAGCAGAACACCATGAACTTGGGCACCGCTCCAGTGTGTACTGGAGGGCACCCCACACCCCCCCCTCCCCCACCCGCCCCCCGAGCGGTTCAGGCATTGGAAGCATTGCTTCATCAAACGAATGGTCTATTCCACCATGTTCCTGGTGACTCCATTGCTCACGTTATACACATGTAAATCGCGTGAGGTTGGTTGGCGACGGGAGGTGGTTTGGGATGCAGAAACATGAGCTGTCTCTAGAAGGGGTTTTACTTTATCTCCGAGGAGCCACCTTCTGGTTTTGCATGGAGAACTGAAGATGGTGGGAACAGCTGACTGCTTCAGAATGAGGGTATCGGGGCTACTGTCAAGATAGTGGACATTCACCAACATTATGTCCTGGGCATGCTCACACACCAACAAAGGCATACATCAAAGCTGAAGGAATGGTGCATTGATGCCACTTCCTGCTACATTCTACATCCAGGCTGGAGCCCTGCTCAGAATGCGGCGCTGTACAGGCCATGCTGGAAGTGGACAGGAGCTCAGATTGTATCATTCTATGGATCCAAGCTTCTGTGGCATTTGGCCCAGTGGCCTTGTAGAGATGAAAATCGTGGTCAGGGGTAGATACAGAGGGAAAGAATTCACTTTAAAAGGAAAATTGAAAAAAAAAACGTGTTAATGGCGAAAGATGAAGTAATGGGACTAATTGGAGGGGTGCGGCAATGGAGGGATTCAAACACAAGAACGAGATTATTAAAATTAAGGTGCTGTCAGACTGGAAGCCAATGTAGATCAGTGAACACAGGGGTGATGGGTGATCTCGATTTGGTGTGAGTTAGGATACAGGCAGCAGAATTCTGAGTAGGGTCTGGTTTATGGAGGTCTATAACTGGGAGAGTGACCAGGATAGAATTGGAATAATCAACTGTGTTTTAACAACAGCACCGATGAGGGATTATGCAGCAAATGGACTGAGGAGGAGCTGGGTGATATTACAGAGATGGTAGTAGGCAGGGTTGGTGATGGAGAGAATAGGAGATGAACTCAGAGGATGTAAACTGTCTGGTTGAACCTCAGACATTGCCCAGGGCAGGCTAAGTGGATCTGGGATAGGGGACGGAATTTACAATAGAGACCAATGACATTGGTTTTGGTCTTCCCATAATTCAAATTGCAAGAACTGTATTTGAGTGAACCAACGTTTACAGATCTTATAGCTGGAAATACAGACAGCGACAGCAGCAAAGATGAGAGAGTAAATTACAAGACCTGCAATATAGTTAGCAATGGTTTAGAGAGCTAATAGCTGGAGATATTCACCAGGGATAACAGGAAAAAGTAGGACAGAGTAAATGACAAGAACAGTAATACAGTTAAACATGGTTGATAGAATTAAAGGCGAGGTAGAGAGACTTACCAGAGACACCAATAATAGGCAGGATGGGATAGTAAATTTATTGAATAACAGTCAGTGCCCAATATATCCGAGAGGCCAAAGATAGTCAATCATACATAGAAATAATGAAAAGATCTGAAGGAAAAACTCCTGTCCACTGTTCTAACATTCCAATCTAACGTTCACAGTATCTGACCCATTGTTGGAACATTCCAATCTAACGTTCTCAGATTCTGACCCATTGTTGGAACATTCCAATCCATTGTTCTCAGACTCTGAACCATTGTTTTAACATTCCAATATAACGTTCAGTATCTGACTCATTAAGGAAAATCCCAAGGCTTTTTATTCATATATAAAGAGCAAGAGGGTAACCAGGGAAAGGGTTGGCCCACTCGAGGACAGAGATGGGAATCTATGCGTGGAGCCAGAGGAAATGGGTGAGGTGCTAAATGAGTACTTTGCATCAGTTTTCACCAAGGAGAAGGACTTGGTGGATGATAAGCCTAGGGAAGGGAGTGCAGATAGTCTCAGTCATCTCATTATCAAAAAGGAGGAGGTGTTGGGTGTCTTGCAAAGCATTAAGGTAGATATGTCCCCAGGGCCTGATGGGATCTACCCTAGAATACAGAGGGAGGCAAGGGAAGAAATTGTTGGGGCCTTGACAGAAATCTTTGCATCATCATTGGCTACAGGTGAGGTCCCAGAGGACTGGAGAATAGCCAATGTTGTTCCTTTGTTTAAGAAGGGTGGCAAGGATAATCCAGGAAAAAATAAGCCGGTGAGCCTTACGTCAGTGGTAGGGAAACTATTAGAGAGGATTCTTCGGGACAGGATTTACTCCCATTTGGAAACAAACGAACTTATTAGCGAGAGATAGCATGGTTCTGTGAAGTGGAGGTCGTGTCTTACTAATTTGATTGAGTTTTTTGAAGAAGTGACGAAGATGATTGATGAGGGAAGGGCGGTGGATGTTGTCTATATGGTCCCGCATGGCAAACTGGTGCTAAAGGTGAAGTCACACTGGATCAGAGGTGAGTTGGCAAGATGGATACAGAACTGGCGCAGTCACAGAAGACAGAGGGTAACAGTGGATGGGTGTTTTTCTGAATGGAGGGATGTGACTAGTGGTGTTCCACAGGGATCAGTGCTGGGACCTTTGATGTTTGTAGTATATATAAATGATTTGGAGGAAGATGTAGCTGGTCTGATTAGTAAGTTTGCGGACGACACAAAGGTTGGTGGAGTTGCGGATAATAGAACAAAGAGAACAAAGAACAAAGAAAATTACAGCACAGGAACAGGCCCTTCGGCCCTCCAACCCTACGCCGATCCAAATTATCTATCTAAACCTGTCGCCTATATTCTAAGGGTCTGTATCTCTTTACTTCCTGCCCATTTATGTATCTGTCTAGATACATCTTAAAAGACGCTATCGTGCCCGAGTCTACCACCTCCACTGGCAATGCGTTCCATGCACCCACCACCCGCTGCATAAATAACTTTTACGCATATCCCCCCCTAAACCTTTCCCCTCTCACTTTTAAATCGTGTCCCCTTGTAATTGAATCCCCCACTCTGGGAAAAAGCTTCTTGCTATCCACCCTGTCTATACCTCTCATGATTTTGTACACCTCAATCAGCTCCCCCCTCAACCTCCGTCTTTCTAATGAAAATAATCCTAATCTGCTCAACCTCTCTTCATAGCTAGCGCCCTCCATACCAGGCAACATCCTGGTGAACCTCCTCTGCACCCTCTCCAAAGCATCTACATCCTTTTGGTAATGTGGCGACCAGAACTGCACGCAGTATTCCAAATGTGGCCGAACCAAAGTCCTATTCAACTGTAACATGACCTGCCAACCCTTGTACTCAATACCCCGTACGATGAAGGAAAGCATGCCGTATGCCTTCTTGACCACTCTATTGACCTGCGTTGCCACTTTGAGGGAACAATGGACCTGAACACCCAAATATCTCTGTACATCAATTTTCCCCAGGACATTTCCATTTACTGTATCGTTCACTCTTGAATTAGATCTTCCAAAATGCATCACCTCGCATTTGCCCTGATTGAACTCCATCTGCCATTTCTCTGCCCAACTCTCCAATCTATCTATATTCTGCTGTATTCTCTGACAGTCCCCTTCACTATCTGCTACTTCACCAATCTTAGTGTCGTCTGCAAACTTGCTAATCAGACCACCTGTACTTTCCTCCAAATCATTTATGTTTATCACAAACAACAGTGGTCCCAGCACGGATCCCTGTGGAACACCACTGGTAACACGTCTCCATTTTGAGAAACTCCCTTCCACTGCTACTCTCTGTCTCCTGTTACCAAGCCAGTTCTTCATCCATCTAGCTGTTCCACCTTGGACCCCATGTGCCTTCACTTTCTCCATCCATAATGATGATGATTGTCAGAGGATACAGCAGGATATAGATCGTTTGGAGACTTGGGCAGAAAAATGGCAGATGGATTTTACTCCGGACAAATGTGAGGTAATGCATTTTGGAAGGTCTAATGGAGGTGGGAGGTATACAGTAAATGGCAGAACCCTTAGGAGTATTGACAGGCAAAAAGATCTGAGCGTACAGATCCACAGGTGACTGAAAGTGGCAACGCAGGTGGATAACGTAGTCAAGAAGGCATACGGCATGCTTGCCTTTATCGTTCGGGCCATAGAGTATAAAAATTGGCAAGTCATGTTGCAGCTGTACAGAACCTTAGTTAGTCCACACTTTGAATATTGCGTGCAATTCTGGTCGCCACACTGCTAGAAGGATGTGGAGGCTTTGGAGAGGGGACAGATGAGGTTTTCCAGGATGTTGCCTGGTCTGGAGGGCATTAGCTATGAGGAGAGGTTGGAAAAACTCGGATTGTTTTCACTGGAACGACGGAGGTGGAGGGGCGACATGATAGAGGTTTACAAAGTTATGAGCGGCATGGACAGAGTGGATAGTCAGAAGCTTTTTCCCAGGGTGGAAGAGTCAGTTACTAGGCGACATAGGTTTAAGGTGCGAGGGGCAAAGTTTAGAGGGGATGTGCGAGGCACGTTTTTTACACAGAGGGTGGTGAGTGCCTGGAACTTGCTGCCAGGGGAGGTGGTGGAAGCAGATACGATAGCGACGTTTAAGAGACATCTTGACAAATATATGAATAGGAAGGGAATAGAGGGATATGGGCCCCGGAAGTGTAGAAGGTGTTAGTTTAGGCAGGCATCAAGATCGGCGCAGGCTTGGAGGGCCGAATTGTCTGTTCCTGTTCGTTGTAGGGTATTCCCAAGCGCAGAGGCACCTGCCAGAAATATCATAATGTTTAAATATTATTTGAGTAACCAGTAACATATAATATTAGTGAACAGTAAGGAAGTTTCAAAGCACCATGGGGCTCAGTTAACCTGACCACAATCCACAGGAGCTGAGTAATCCAATCTCAAACAAAAGGCTAATTAAAATGAAAAGCAGAAACCTTTGTGGAATGCTGACAAAGTAGCTAGCCTGTAACGAGGTGAAAACATCATGAGTAATCCCCGATCTGTGTCTGGGCCGGTAATGAGGTGAAGATAAGGGGGTATGGAAAACATCATGAGTAATCCCCTATCTGTGTGTGGGCCGGTAATGAGGTGAAGATAAGGGGGTATGGAAAACATCATGAGTAATCCCCTATCTGTGTATGGCCCGTTCATGCAGCCCCTCTATGCCTAGTAACCGCTTCTATTGGCTCTAATAATCAATGTATATAATCGATAATCGTTGTGATTGGACCATGTCCGGCCGGGATGGGCTGAGTAACTGTTTGAAAATGTATAAGTATGGATGATTTTCCTTTGTTCAGTAGAGAGGCATCTGGACAGCCCAGTAACCTGCTCCCCACTGGCGTAACTAAATAAACTGTTTGACCTTGGAGCAGACCTGAGTGTCGAGTGATTCATTCCCGCTAACACTGTTCTTTGTTCATTGTTGTAACATTCCAATCTATTGTTCTCAGATTCTGACCCATTGTTGTAACATTCCAATCTATTGTTCTCAGATTCTGACCCATTGTTGTAACATTCCAATCTATTGTTCTCAGATTCTGACCCATTGTTGTAACATTCCAATCTATTGTTCTCAGATTCTGACCCATTGTTGTAACATTCCAACCTATTGTTCTCAGATTCTGACCCATTGTTGTAACATTCCAATCTATTGTTCTCAGATTCTGACCCATTGTTGTAACATTCCAATCTATTGTTCTCAGATTCTGACCCATTGTTGTAACATTCCAATCGATTGTTCTCAGATTCTGACCCATTGTTGTAACATTCCAATCTATTGTTCTCAGATTATGATCCATTGTTGTAACATTCCAATCTATTGTTCTCAGATTCTGACC
This sequence comes from Heterodontus francisci, assembly GCF_036365525.1. Classification (NCBI taxonomy): domain Eukaryota; kingdom Metazoa; phylum Chordata; class Chondrichthyes; order Heterodontiformes; family Heterodontidae; genus Heterodontus; species Heterodontus francisci. The sequence goes on from NW_027141899.1 coordinate 588,793, forward strand.
CATTGTTGTAACATTCCAATCTATTGTTCTCAGATTATGATCCATTGTTGTTACATTCCAATCTATTGTTCAGATTATGATCCATTGTTGTAACATTGCAATCTATTGTTCTCAGATTCTGATCTATTCCCTCCCTCTCTCTGTAGCCACTGATCACTGTTAGTGCCCCGGATGATACTCCCGCTGATATTGTGGGGTGACACATTGAAAGAAGTCCCTCTATTGATAGAAGGGGGAAACCCTCCAGTGACACAAGTATCATCGATGGAGACAGGCATTAATTACAGTCACTGAACAAATAGGTTCAGTTAACCACTTTCAATCCAACACTTTTTGCACCACAATGAAGGAGAACATTTACCTGGTCTGGATTGGACGTGTGAGGGTTGCTGAGGGACGGAAAGGTGGAAATAGCAGATGCACTGGCCAGAACCTTTCAATCCTCCTTGGCTATGGGAGTTATGAGAAGGGATTGGAGGGTTGTAATTGTTATTCCCTGTTTAAAAAGGGACAGATGGAGTAAACACTATAATTACTGACCAATCAGTCTAACCTCGCTGGTGGGGAAATTTCTGGCGGTCACAAGCAGGAGAAAAGTATTCATTGCACGTAAAAACATGGGATAATAACAGGCTAGCAGCACGGATATGCGAATGCAAAAAAGAAAAAAGTCTAGCAAACATGAACAACAGCAACTCATTTTATATAGTGCCTTTGTCATAAGACATCCGAAAATGCTTCACAGGAGCATTATGAAACAATGTATGACTCGGAACCAATTATAAAGATATTGGGTCAGATGACCAACAGCTTGGTTAAAGAGGTAGGTTTTAAGGAGTGTCTTAAGGAAGGAAAGTGATTGGAGAGGCGGAGCGGCAGAGATCTGTAGGGAGATTATTCCAGAGCTTGGGGCCTAGGCAACCGAAGGTGCAGCTTCCAATGGTGAAGTAATTAAAATCAGGGACACACAAGAGGGCTGAAGCAGAGGAGTGCAGATATCTTTAAGGGTTGTGGGGCTGGAAGATATTACAGATATAGGCTGGGGGCGATGTCATGGAGGACAAACAAGGTGGAGAAATTTAAAATAAAGGCATTGCTGAATCAGGAGTAAATGTAGGTCAGTGATAGGTGAACAGGGAATTAGGGCACGGGCAGCAGAGTTTTGGATGAACCTCAAGTTTACAGAGAGTAGAATGTGGGAGATCAGCCAGGAGTGAGTTGGAATAATCACATCGAGAGGTGAAATAAACTCACTTTAAAAAGGGAATTGGAAAAAGACTTGAAGATGAACAAGTTTCAGGAATATTGGAAATGGACAGGGGATTGGGATAATCAGAGGGGTGAGGCCATGAAGTGATGTGATCACACGAGTGAGAATATTAAAATTGAGGTTTTACTGGATACAGGAACATAGAACTCAGGAGTAGGCTATTCGGCCCATTGAGCCTAATCCACCATTCGATAAGAATATATCTTATCTCCTATTTTTAACTTTATCCCCTTGTTCCAGTCTCCCCCACAAGAGGAAACATCCTCCAGTATCCACTCTATCAAATCCGCTCAGGATCTAATAGGTTTCAATAAGACACCTCTCATTCTTCTAAACTCCAACCTGTTCAAACCTTCTTCATAAAATAAGCCCTTCATTCAGAAAATGAGTCAAGTTCACTTTCGTTGACCTGCTTCTTATGCAATTATATCATTTTTGTCAAATAAGGAGACCAAACTGTACACAATACTCCAGATTTGGCCTTCCCAAGGCCCTGCACAGCTGCAGTAAATCTTCTCCACTTTGATGCTCGATTCCCTTTTCAATAAACACTGACATTCCATTTTCCTTCCTAATTACTTGTTGTCCCTGCATACTAACTCGTTCTGATTCATGTACCAGGATACCCAGATCTCTCTGTACCACCGAGTTCTTCAATCTGTATTTAAATAGTATACTGCTTTTCTATTCTTCCTGCCAAATTGGACAAGTTCACATCTTCCCACATTCTGCTCCATCTGCCAAAGTTTTCCGACCTCACTTAACCTAATTACATCCCTTTGTAAACTCTTTCCCTCCTCTTGACAAAGTACTTTCCTTCCCATTCTGTCACTTCATCCAAGTCATTGATATGCATTGTAAATAGCTGAGGCCCCAGTACTGGTCCCTGTGGCACTCCACTAGTTACTGCTTGTAAACACAAAAAGATCAATTTATCCCAGTCACTGTTTCCTGTTAGATAACCCGTCCTTTATCCATACAAATATGTTACCCCCTGTATAATGCCTTTTGGAAATCCAAGTACACCACATCTACAGGTGCCCCTTTATCCACCTTGCTTGCCACTTCCTCAAAGATCTCTAATAAATTAGTTACATATTATTTCCCTTTTTAAAAACCATGTTGATTCTGTCTGATCCCATGATGATTTTCGAGGTATGCTGCTACAAGCTCCTTATTAATGGATTATCGGAATTTCCCTATGCCAGATTTTAGGCTAACTCACCTAGAGTTTCCTGTCTTCCTCCTTTCTTGGAGAAATGAGTTACAATTTTTATTTTCCGATCCGCTGGAACTCTTTCACAAACTAAGTAATTTTGGAAGATTATAACCAATGCCTCTACTGTCACTGCAGCCACTGACTTTAAAGACCACGGATGCAGGCCATCTGGTCCTGGGGACTTGTTATCCGAACATACGTAGTAGGAGGTGGAGTAGGCCACTCGGCCCCTCGAGCCAGCTCCACCATTCAATAAGATCATGGCTGATCTGATTGTAACCCCAACTCCACATTCTCACCTACCACAATAATCTTCCACCCCTTGCTTATCAAGAATCTATCTACCTCTGCTTTAAAAATATTCAAAGACTCTGCTTCCACCACCTTCTGAGGAAAAGTGTTCTAAAGACTCACAACCCTGTCTAAAATGGGCGGCACCTTATTTTTAAATAGTGACCCGGAGTTCTAGATTCTCCCACAAGAGAAAATCTTATCTTCCGGGAGTGGAGTGGACCTGTAGGGAGAACGCCGAGAGCGGAGCCTATAACCCGAGCCCAAGGATCAAGTTCCAGTCTCTTACCTTCTGGGAGTGGAGAGGAGCTCTTTCAGCTGCCGGAGTTTTGAAAATAAAAGAAAACAACAACAGTGACATCACAAGAGAGCAGAAAGTTGATTTACTGCTGTTAGGGAATACCTCTAAACAGCTGGGTAAGTATCTAAGGCAAAAAAAAGTTCAAAAGTTTAAAGTTTATTTCAATGAAAGTAAGTAGTTATTTTTTTAAAGGGAGTTCTGTAGTACCGAGGACCAGGGGAAAAGGGATCTAGAGTAATTGATATTATTGGACTTTAAGATCTTCCAGAAGATTTATTTTAATTGAAAGGGTTAAGTCATGGCAGGAGAGCTCAAAGCCGTAGTGTGCTCCTCGTGCTCCATGTCGGAAGCCGGGAACAATTCCAATGCCTGGGACCAGCATGTGTGTAGGAAGTGTGTCCAACTGCAGCTCCTGGAAGCCTTGGTTTCGGAGCTGGAGCGTCAGCTAGGAATACCGTGGGGCATCCACGAGGTGGAGAGTATCGTAGATAGCATGTATAGAGAGGAGGTCACATCGTAGGCTCAGACTCCACAGGCAGGAGGGGAGTGGGTGATCACCAGGCAGAGCAAGAGGACTAGGCAGGTAGTGCAGGAATCCCCTGTGGCGATTCCCCTGCGAAACAGGTATACTGTTTTGGATACTGTTGGGGGGAATGGCCTCTAAGGGGAAAGCAGCAACAGCCCATTTCGTTGCACCATGGTTGGCTCCGCTGCACAGGGGAGGAGTAAAACATCTGGGAAGGCAATAGTTTCAGGGGATTCAATAGTAACAGGAATAGATAGGCGTTTCCGTGGCCGCAAAAGAGACTCCAGGATGGTATGTTACCTCTCTGGTGCTAGGGTCAAGGATGTCTCAGACTGGTTCCAGGACATTCTGAAGGGGGAGGGTGAACAGCCAGTGGTCGTGGTACACATTGGTATAAACGACATAGGTAATAAAAAGGACGAGATCCTAAAAGCAGAATATAGGGAGCTTGGAAGTAAGTTGAAATGTAGGACCTCAAAGATAGTGATCTCAGGATTACTGCTAGTGCCACGTGCAAGTCAGAGTAGAAATGGCAGGATATATCGGATGAATACGTGGATGAAGAGATGGAGTGAGGGGGAGGGGTTTAGATTCCTGGGACATTGGGACCGGTTCTGGGGGAGGTGGGACCAGTACAAACTGTGTAGGCTACACCTGTGTAGGACCAGGACTGATGTCCTCGGGGGAGTATTTGCGGGAGTGCTTGAGGAGAGTTTAAACTAAAATGGCTGGGGGATGAGAACCTTTGCAAGGAGCCAGAGGAAGGAGATCAAAGAAAAGAGCAAACGACATTAAGGGGAATAAGAATAGTGATAGGCAGAGAAATCAAGGGCCAGAATCAAACAGGTACACAGTGGAAAATATTGGGAAGAGGAAAAGTAATGTTAAAAATGTAAGCCTTAAATCTTAGTGCCTTAATACACGGAGCATTCAAAATAAAGTGGATTAATTAATCATGCAAATAGACGTAAACGGGTATGATATAGTCGGGATTATAGAGACATAGTGACCAGGGATAGGAAATGAACATCCAGGGATAGTCAATATTTAGGAAGGACAGATAAAAAGCAAAAGGCGGTGGAGTTGCATTGCCGGTTAAAGTGTAAATTAACGCAATAGTGAGGAAAGATATTAGCTCTGACGATGTGTTATCTGCATGGGTAGAGCTGAGAAACACTAAGGGGCATAAAACATTAGTGGAGGTTGTATATAGACCCCAAAACTGTAGTGGTGATGTTGGAAATGGCACTAAATAGGAAATTAGAGATGCATGCGATAAATTATGGGTAATTATGTAATTATGGGTGACCTTAATCTGCATATAGATTGGGCAAATCAAATGAGTCACAATACTGTAGAGCAGGAATTCTTGGAGTGTATACGGGATGGTTTTCTGGACCAATACGTTGAGGAACCAACTAGAGAACAGGTCATCCTAGACTGGGTATTTTGTAATGAGAGTGGAATAATTAGCAATCTCGTGGTGCGACACCCCTTGGGGATGAGCCACTATAACATGATAGAATTCTTCATCAAGATGGAGAGTGGCGGAGTTGATTCTGAGACCAGGGTCCTGAATATTAGTAAAGGAAACTACGAAGGTATGAGGCGTGAGTTGGCCATGACGCATTGGGAAATGTTACTTAAAGGGATGACGGTGGATAGGCAATGGCAAACATTTAAATAGCGCATGGATGAACTGCAACATTTGTTTATACCTGTCTGACGCCAAAGTAAAATGGGAAATGTAGCCCAACCATGGCTTAAAAGGGAAATTAGAGACTAGAGATTAGATACAAGGAAGAGGCATATAAATTTGCCATGAAAAACAACAGACCTGAGGATTGGGAGCAGTTTGGAATTCAGCAAAGGAGGACCAAGGGATTGATTAAGAAGGGGAAAACAGAGTACGAGAGCAAGCTTGTAGGGAACATAAAAACTGACGGTAAAAGTTTCTATAGGTATGTGAAGAGAAAAAGATTGGTGAAGACAAATGTAGGTCCTTTACAGTCAGAAACATGGGAATTTATTATGGGGAATAAAGAAATGGCTGACCAACTAAGCGCATACTGTGTTTCTGTCTTCACAAAGGAGGACACAAATATCATACCAGAAATGTTGGCTCAGTGAGAGAGCGGTACTGAAGGACATCCATATTAGCTGAGAAATGATGCTGGGGAAATTGATGGGATTGAAGGTTGATAAATCCCAAGGGCCTGATGGTCTACATCCCAGAGTACTTAAGGAAGTGGCCCTGGAAATAGTGGATGCGATGGTGGTCATCGTCCAAGTTTCTACAGACCCTGGAACAGTTCCCACAGATTGGAGGGTAGCTAATGTAACCCCACTATTTAAAAAGGGAGGTAGAGAGAAAGCAGGGAATTATCGACCAGTCAGCCTGACGTCGGTAGTGGGGAAAATTCTAGAGTGCATTATCAAAGATTTTATAGCAGAGCACTTGGAGAACAGAGAATCAGACAGAGTCAGCATGGATTTACGAAAGGGAAATCATGCTTGATAAATCTACTAGAATTCTTCGAGGATGTAACGAGTAGAGTTGATGAGGGGGAGCCGGTGGATGTGGTTTATTTGGACTTTCAGAAGGCTTTTGACAAAGTCCCACATAAGAGATTAGCGTGTAAAATTAAAACGCATGGTACTGGGGGTAATGTATTGCGAGGGACAGAAAATTGGTTGGCGGACAGGAAACAAAGCGTAGGGATAAATGGGTCTTTTTTCTGAATGGCAGGCATGACCAGTGGGGTACCGCAGGGATTGGTGCTAGGACAGCAGCTATTCACAATATACATTAATGATTTAGACGAGGGAACTAAATGTAATGTCTCCAAATTTGCAGATGACACAAAACTGGGTGGGAGGTGAGTTGTGAGGAGGATGCAGAGAGGCTTCAGTGAGATTTGGATAAGTTGAGTGAGTGGGCTATTGCATGGCAGATGCAGTATAATGTGGATAAATGTGAGGTTATCCACTTTCGGAGCAATAAATGGAAGGCAGATTATTATCTGAACGGCTATAAACTGAGAGAGGGGAATATGCAGCGAGACCTGGGTGTTCTCGTACACCAGTCGCTGAAGGTAAGCATGCAGGTGCAACAGGCGGTAAAAAAGGCAAATGGTATGTTGGCCTTCATAGCGAGAGGATTCGATTCCAGAAGCAGGGATGTCTTGCTGCAATTATACAGGGCCTTGGTGAGGCCACACCTGGAATATTGTGTGCAGTTTTGGTCTCCTTATCTGAGGAAGGATGTTCTTACTACAGAGGGAGTGCAGTGAAAGTTTACCAGGCTGATTCCTGGGATGGCAGGACTGACGTGTGAGGATAGATTGAGTCGGTTAGGATTATAATCGCTGGAGTTCAGAAGAGTGAGGGGGATCTCATAGAAACCTATAAAATTCTAACAGGACTTGACAGGGTAGATGCAGGAAGGATATTTCCGATGGTGGGGGAGTCCAGAACTAGGAGCCATTGTCTAAGGATACGGGGTAAACCTTTCAGGACTGAGATGTGGAGCAATTTCATCACCCAGAGAGTGGTGAGCCTGTGGAATTCGCTACCACCGAAAGCAGTTGAGGCCAAAACATTGTATGTTTTCAAGAAGGAGTTAGATATAGCTCTTGGGTCTAAAGGGATCAAAGGGTATGGAGCAAAAGTTGGAACAGACTGCTGAGTTGGATGATTATCAATGATCATAATGAATGGCGGAGCATGCTTAAAGGGCCGAATGGCCTACTCCTGCTCCTATTTTCTATGTTTCTACGTAAGAGGAAAAATTATTCCCGCATCGAGTCTGTTAAATGCCATCAGGATCTTTTATGTGTCAATCAAGTTGCCTCTTATTCCTCTAAACTCCAGCAGATACAAGCCTAGCCTCTCCAACCACTCCTCATACGACAACCCGCCCATTCCAGGTGTTAGTCTTGTAAACCTTGCCTGAACTGTCCTGAGAGGACACTGAATCTCTATTGTCTTAACTTTTAACCTGGTTTCCCAGTTCACTCTTGCTAGCTATACCTTCATATCCTTATAATTACCTTTATTTAGGTTTAACAAACTAGAATAGGCCCAAAGTTTTCCCTTCAATCTGAACATTGAAATCCTGTCATTGTTGCCTCGAGGCTGCTTTACCAGGAGGTTCTTGATCAATCCTGTCTCATTGCACATTTCCAGTTCTGGAATCGCCTGCACTCCGGTTGACTCTAGAACGTGCTACTGTAAGGACCTGTCCTAAATACACTCAAAGTTTTCCAGGCTACCTTTGCCAATCTGATTTGTCCAATCTATATGCAGATTAAACTCACCCATAGTTGTTGTGGTACCTTCCTTGCACACCCCATTTATTTCTTCCACATTCTCTATCTGACAAAAACCAATGTATGTCACTGAGCACATGGATGTTGCGTGAATGTGATTTAGTGTGAGTGAGGATATGGAGAACAGAGTTTTGGGTAGACTGTGGCTTATGGCGGTTTGCAATAGGGAAGGTAACCAGAAGAGCATTGGAATAGTAGATTTGGCAAGGGCACAGACAAGAGTTTATGTAGCAAATGGGCTCACACGGAGAACGGTATTTCAGAGGTAGTTGTTGTTAGAACAGTAAAACATTTAATCATGGTTTATAGAATTAATAGCTGGATAGAGGGACTTACCAGGGACACCAACAATAGCGAGGATGGGATAATAAATGTGTTGAATTATTATCAGTGCAAAACGGATCCGATCCTCCAATGTCATCCAATAATAATCCGCAGTAAGATCATCAAACCAATAGGATAAACTCCTGTCCATTGTTGTAACATCCCAGTCGATTGTTCTCAGATTCTGACCCATTGTTATAACATCCCAGTCGATTGTTCTCAGATTCTGACCCATTGTTGTAACATTCCAATCTATTGCTCTCAGATTCTGATCTATCCTCTCCCTCTCTCTGGAACCGCTGATCACTGTTAGTGCCGGGGCTGATGTTCCCGCTGACACTACGGGATAACAAATTGAAAAGAGCCCCTTATTAATAGAAGAGGGAAACCCTCCAGTGACACAATTAGGGTCCATAGAGACTGACATTAATTACAATCACTGAACAAACATGTTCAGTTAAAGCCTTTCAATCCAACACTTTTTAATGAATGACATTTACCCGGTCTGGATGGGATGTATGAGGGTTGCTGAGGTAATGAATGATGGAAATAGCAGATGCACTCGCCAGAATCTTCCAATCCTTGGATATGGGAGACGTGGCAGAGGACTGGAGAGTTGGAAATGTTTCACCCCATTTAAAAAAGGAGAGATGGAATAAACCCTGTATTTACTGACCTGTCAGACGAGTGTCCCTGGTGGGGAAATTACAACCATCAGTGTGTACAAAGTTACCTGCTGATTTTCAATACAAGGGTTTATAAATGTCAGCTACCATGAACATGTTAAAGGCAAATTGTACAGAACAAATTTGAAGGAGTAATTTGATATAGTAATAGGGGGGATTGATGAGGGTGGCACAGCTGGTGTTATGTATATAAACTTAGAAAAGGCATGTGATCAAGTGCCATTTAATAGACTTCTTAGGAAAACTGAACCCAATTGATCAAAGTTGCAGAGGTTGTGTAAACATCCAATTGACTAAGGCACAGAAAATAGATTGTTTTTCAGGCTGTGGAGAAGTATACAGAGCTGTTCCGAAGACATCAATAACAACAACATATGTTTATATATGAACATACGAAGTAGGAGCAGGAGTAGGCCACTCGGCCCTTCGAGCCTGCTCTGCCATTCAATGATTTCATGGCTGAACTGATTACTCCGCATTTCCACCTACCTTCCATAACATTTCACCCCCACCTCCGATAACATTTCACCCCCTTGCTTATCAAAAATCTATCTACCGCTAAGTTAAAAAATATTCAAAGACTCTGGTTACACTGTCTTTTGAGAAAGAGAATTCCAAAGACTCACGAGCCTCTGAGAGGAAACAACTTCTCCTCATCTCTGTATTAAATGGGTGATTCCTTATTTTTAAACAGTGGCACCTTCTCCTCTCTCACTGAACGAACTGTACTTAGCAAAGGACTCAGTTTTATCCCCTTACACTCCCACCTCAATTCATGTCACGCTCAGCATGATGTTGAGCTCTTTGCAATTCCATCGCCTCCTGCCCACTTCTTCGGCCAGGGATTTTTCCCCCGACCAGTGGACCCACTCAGCCACTTGCAATATTTCGCCTCTACCTGGACCCTTTCCTCTGGCCTCTTACCCACTCTTGATCTTTTCATTGCGAACTGTCGGTGAGACATCGGCCATCTCAATTTCTTTGCTCCCTTTCCTGACTACAATTTGTCTCCCTCTGAACTTGCCACACCCCATTCTCTCAGGTCTAACCCTGACATGGCGATGACACCTGCAGATAAGGGTGTTGCTGTTGTTGTCTGGCGTCCCAACCTCTACCTTGCAGAGGCTCAGCGCCAACTCTCAAACACTTCTTCCAACCTCCCCCTGGATCATGACCCCACCACAGAACATCAAGACGTTGTCTGCTGGACACTGTCACTGACCTCATCTTCTCCAGACTTTGTCCCTCTGCAGCTTCCACCCTCAGTCACAGAACCCCAGACAGTCCACTTCTACCTCCTTCCTAAAATCCACATACATGACTATCCTAGTGGACCCATCTTTTTAGACTGTTCCTGTCCCACTTAACTTATTTCTTCCTATCTTGGCTCGATTTTTTCTCCCCTTGACAAGTCTCTTCCCTCCTACTTACGTTATTCTTCGGACGGACTACGATAATTTCCACTTTCCTGGCCCTAACAACCTCCTCTTCACTATGGACGTCCAATCTCTCTATACCACCATCCCCGACCAGCACGGTTTGAGGGCTCTCCGCTTCTTCCTTGAACAGAGGCCTAACCAGTTCCCATCCACCACCACCCTCCTCCGCCTGGCTGAACCTGTTCTCACATTGAACAACTTCTCCTTCAACTCCACTCACTTCATAGAGACATAGAGTTACACAGCACAGAAAAGGTCCTTCGGCCCATCATGTCCATGCTGGCCATCAAGCACCTAACTATTCTAATCCCATTTTCCAGCACTTGGCCCGTAGCCTTGTAGGTTATGGCGTTTCAAGTGATCATCTAAATACTTCTTAAATGGTGTGAGCATTCCTGCCTCTTCCATCCCTTCAGGCAGTGGGTTCCAGATTCCAACCACCCTCTGGGTGACAACATTTTTCCTCAAATCTCCTCTAAAACACCTGCTCCTTACCTTAAATCTATGCCCCCTGGTTATTGACACCTCTGTTAAGGGAAAGGTTTCTTCCCATCTACCCAATCTATGCCGCTCATATTTTGTACAACTCAATCAGGTTCCCCCTCAGCATTCTCTGCTCTGAGGAAAACAACCGTAGCCTGCGCAGTGTCTCTTCATAGCTGAACTTCAAGTAAATGGTGTTGCTATGGGTACCCGCATGTGTCTTAACTATGCCCGTCTTATTATCGCATATCTTGAACATTCCTTGTTCCAGTCCGACTCAGGTACCCTCCCTGAGCTCTTTCTTCTGGTGCATTGATAACTGTATCGGTGCTGTTTCCTGCTCCCATCTCGAACTGGAAAACTTTATTAACATTGCTTCCAATTTTCACCCTTCTTTCACCTTCTTGTTGTCCATCTCCAACACTTCCCTTCCTCGACTTTTCTGTCTCCATCTCTTGGGATAGGCTGCCCAATAATATCCATTATAAGCCCAGTGAGTCTCACAGCGACCTCGACTACACTTCTGCACACCCTGCCTCCTGTCAGGACTCCATTCCATTCTCCCCGTTTCTCCATCGCATCTGTTCTGATGATGCAACCTTCCACGACAACACTTCTGATATGTCTTCCTTTTTCCTCCACTGAGGATCCCCCCCCCCCCCCCCACTTTGGTAGACAGGGCCTTCAACTGGGTCTGACCCATTTTCTGCACCTTTACCCTCACCCCTTCCCCTCCCTCCCAGACCTGTGAAAGGGTTCATCTTGTCTTCACTTTCCACCCCATCAGCCTCCACATCCAAAGTATCACTTTCCACCATTTTTGCCACCTCCAGTGTGATACCACTACCAAGAGCTCCTTCCCCCCATCCTCCACTGTCAGCATTCTGAAGGGATTGTTCCCTCCGTGACACCCTGGTCCACTCCTCCCTCACCCCCAACACCTTGTCCCCTTCCCACGGCACCTTCCCATGCAATCACAGAAGGTGTCATATCTGCCCTTTTACCTCCTCACTCCTCGCTATCCAAGGCCCTAAACATTCCTTTCAGGTGAAGCAGCAATTTATTAGTACTTCTTTCAATTTAGTATACTGTATTCGCTGCTCATAAGCGGTCTCCTCTCCATTAAGGATGGCCTAAAAATGCTGTTCTAGTCAGTGATGAACACATCCCATGAACGAGTAACAAAAAGAAAACATTGGGAAGACCAAATAAAGATTGAGTGACCGCTTTGTGGGGCCTGTCCACTCAGTCTGCCGAACCCCGGGCTTCTGGTCACTTGCCATTTTAATTCACTGCCCTACTGCCACTCTGACATTTCTGACCTCCACCTGCTGCAGTGTTCCAGTGAAGCTCAATTCAAGCTTGAGGAACAGAACCTCATCTTCCAATTAGACACTTTAGAGCGTCTGGATCAACACTGAGTTCAACAATGTCACACCGTCACATGATCTTAAACTTGTTTTTCATGCTTTTGCTTTCAGACAGAGCAGTTCATTATTCAGCCATTAACACTCTCTCTGAACAAATGCCTTGTTCTTTGTCATTTAATCTCTCTGCCCTCGGTCCTATTCAGACCCTCCTTTTTGTTGCTCTTCCCCACCTTTCACTTGTTCAAAACCCTTGACATTTCTGACCGTTGTCGGTTTTGATGAAAGGTCATCAACATGAAACATTAACTCTGCTTCTCTCTCCACAGATGCTGCCAGACAAGCTGAGTATTCACAACATTTTCTGTTCTTTTAGCTATGAATGGAACCTAGCTAAGCAGAAGTCAATGGGAGAAATCAACTGGTTGGAGTCATTCCTAACCTAGCATAAAGGAAGATGGTTGTGGTTGTTGGAGGTCAATCATCTCAGTTCCAGGACATGACTGCAGGAGTTCCTCAGGGTAGTGTCCTAGGCCCAAACATCTTCAGCTGCTTCATCAATGACCTTCTTCAATCATAAGGTCAGAAGTGGGAAAGTTCACTGATGACTGTACAATGATGATCACTATTCACAACTGCTCAGATACTGAAGACAGACATATGCAGCAAGACCTGGACAACATTCAGGCTTGAACTGAAAAGTGGCAAGTAACATTCATGGCACACAAGTGCCAGGACACAATTATTTCCAATAAGAGAGAATCTAACCATCTCCCCTTGACATTCAACGGCATTACCATCGCTGAATCTCCCACAATCAGCATCCTCGGGGTTACCCTTGAACGGAAGCTGAATTGCAGCTACAAGAGCAGGTCAAAGGCTCGGAATGCTGCGGAGAGTAACTCACCTCCTGACTCCCCAAAGCCTGTACACCATTTGCAAGGCACAAGTCAGGAGTGTTATGAAATACTGTCCACTTGCCTGGATGAGTGCAGCACCCACAACACTCCAGGAGGTCAACACCATCCAGGACAAAACAGCCCGCTTGATTGTTGTGATTGGGGTGTCATGCACTCCCTCACCACCAGCACAGGAGCAGCAGTGTGTACCATCTACAAGATGCACTGTAGCAACGCACCAAGGCTTCTTAGACAGCACCTTCCAAACCCACAACCTCTACAACTTAGAAGGACAATGGCAGCGATGCATGGGAACACCACCACCTGCAAGTTCCCCTCCAAGTCACTTACCATCCTGAATTGGAACGATATCGCTGTTCCTTTACTGTCACTGGGTCAAAATCCTGGAACTCCCTTCCTAAATAGTACTGTGGGTGTACCGGCACCAGATGGACTGCAGCGGATCAAGGAGGCAGCTTAATACCACCTTTTCAAAGGCAATTAGTGATGGGCAATGAATGTTGGTTTAGCCAGCGATGCCCACATCCCATGAAATAATAAAAAGGTAACAGCATTTCCTTCCAGCTGGACGACAATGGAGAGGTGTGGGAGGAAGATGCTGTTACGAACATTGTCACAGACTGCAGTAAGTTTGTGAAGGATAAGGAGGGATAGTTTGTCTTTGAAACAGTCACACAGCATGTCATTTTTAACAAGCTCATCTATATGTCCTGCCATTGAACTATTCACATGCATCTACTCTGTTGCTGCACCCCCATTAAAATTACACCCTTTATTTTCCATTGCCTCTCCTCTCCGTCCAATGAAAATGTATCAATTTGCGCTTCTGTTAAAGTTTATCTGCCACGTGTCCGTCCATTCCACCAACCTGTCTACATCCAATTGATGTCTGTTACTATCATCCTCATTGCGCAGTACACTTCCAAGTTTTGTGCCAAGTGTAAAGTTTGAAATTGTTCCATTTACACTCAAGTCCAAGTGTTTAATATATATCATGAAAAGTAGCAGACCCAGTAACGACCCCTGGGGAAACTTCCTCCAGTCTAAAAACAACCTTTCACCCCCTCTCTCTGCTTCTGGTCATGTAGACAACTTTGTCCCTTTTATTCCATGGGCTTTATCTTTATTGACAAGCCTGTTAAATGACACTTCATCGAATTCTGATTGGAAGTAATGGGGAACAAAGAAATCGTCGACCAATTAAATACATACTTTGGTTCTGTCTTCACAAAGGAGGACACAAATTACCTCCCAGTAATGTTGGGGAACATAGGGTCTAGTGAGAAGGAGGGACGGTATGAAATCAGTATTAGTAGGGAAATGGTGTTGGGTAAATTGATGGTATTGAAGGCTGATAAATCCCCAGGGCCTGATAATCTACATCCCAAAGTACTTAAGGAAGTGACTCTAGAAATAGTAAATGCATTGCTGGCCAGTCTTCAAATTTCGATAGACTCTGGAAGAGTTCCAATGGATTGCAGGTTAGCTAATGTAACACCACTTTTTAAAAACGGTGGTAGAGACACAACAGGGAATTATTGACCGGTAAGCCTGACATAAGTAGTGGGGAAAATGCGAGAGAACATTATAAAAGATGTAATAACAGAGCACACGCAAAACAATGACAGGATCGGACACAGTCAAGATGAATTTCTGAAAGGGAAACCATTCTTGGCAAATCCACTGGGATTTTTTGAGGATGTAACTCACAGAATAGAAAAGATATAACGAGTGGATGTGATGTATTGGGATTTCCGAAGGATTTTGGTAAGATCCCACGTAAGAAGTTAGCGTGCAAAATTAAAGCACATGGGATTCAATGAAGAGTGTCGGAGGGCATGCCAGGAGTAGCACCAGGCATACCTCAAAATGAGGTGTCGACCAGGTGAAGCCACAACGCAGGAGTATCTACGTGCCAAACGGCATAGGCAGCATGTGATAGACAGATATTAGCGATTCCATAACCAACGGATCAGATCTAAGATCTGCAGTCTTGCCACATCCAGCCGTGAATGGTGATGGACAATTAAACAACTAACTGGAGGAGATAGCTCCACAAATATCCCCTTTCTCAATAATGGGGGAGCCCAGCACATCAGTGCAAAAAATCAAGCTGAAGCATTTGCAAAAATCTTCAGCCAGAAGCGCCGAGTTGATGATCCATCTCGGCCTACTCCTGAAGTCCCAACATCACAGATTATTGTAATTGACTGAAACAGGACATAGATAGGTTAGCAGAATAGACACAGAAGAATGGAGAGACTGTCAGGATCATAGTAATTGACTGATACAGGACATGGATAGGTTAGCAGAATGGACAGACAGGCAGGATGATAGCAATTGACTGAAACAGGACATGGAAAGTTTAGCAGAATGGACACACAGTCAGGATGATAGCAATTGACTGAAACAGGACATAGATAAGTTAGGATGGTCAGAGGATCAGGATCATAGTAATTGACTGAAACAGGACATAGATAATTAGAATGGACAGAGGATCAGGATGATAGTAATTGACTGAAACAGGACATAGATAATTAGAATGGACAGAGGATCAGGATGATCGTAATTGACTGAAACAAGACATAGATAATTAGAATAGAGAGAGGATCAGGATGATAGTAATTGACTGAAACAGGACATAGTTAATTAGAATGGACAGAGGATCAGGATGATAGTAATTGACTGAAACAGGACATATATAATTAGAATGGACAGAGGATCAGGATGATAGTAATTGACTGAAACAGGACATAGATAATTAGAATAGACAGTGGATCAGGATGATAGTAATTGACTGAAACAGGACATAGATAATTAGAATGGACAGAGGAAAAGGATGATAGTAATTGACTGAAACAGGACATTGATAATTAGAATAGACAGAGGATCAGGATGATAGTAATTGACTGAAACAGGACATAGATTATGAGAATAGACAGAGGATCAGGATGATAGTAATTGACTGAAGCAGGACATAGATAATTAATATGGACAGAGGATCAGGATGATAGTAATTGACTGAAACAGGTCATAGATAATTAGAATGGACAGAGGATCAGGATGATAGTAATTGACTGAAACAGGACATTGATAATTAGAATAGACAGAGGATCAGGATGATAGTAATTGACTGAAACAGGACATAGATAATTAGAATGGACAGAGGATCAGGATGATAGTAATTGACTGAAACAGGACATAGATTATGAGAATAGACAGAGGATCAGGATGATAGTAATTGACTGAAGCAGGACATAGATAATTAATATGGACAGAGGATCAGGATGATAGTAATTGACTGAAACAGGACATAGAATATGAGAATAGACAGAGGATCAGGATGATAGTAATTGACTGAAGCAGGACATAGATAATTAATATGGACAGAGGATCAGGATGATAGTAATTGACTGAAACAGGACATTGATAATTAGAATAGACAGAGGATCAGGATGATAGTAATTGACTGAAACAGGACATTGATAATTAGAATAGACAGAGGATCAGGATGATAGTAATTGACTGAAACAGGACATAGATTATGAGAATAGACAGAGGATCAGGATGATAGTAATTGACTGAAGCAGGACATAGATAATTAATATGGACAGAGGATCAGGATGATAGTAATTGACTGAAACAGGACATAGATAATTAGAATGGACAGAGGATCAGGATGATAGCAATTGACTGAAACAGGACATAGA
Organism: Heterodontus francisci; assembly: GCF_036365525.1. Taxonomy (NCBI): domain Eukaryota; kingdom Metazoa; phylum Chordata; class Chondrichthyes; order Heterodontiformes; family Heterodontidae; genus Heterodontus; species Heterodontus francisci. Next base: position 605,660 of record NW_027141899.1, read on the forward strand.
TAATTAGAATGGAAAGAGGATCAGGATGATAGTAATCGACTGAAACAGGACATATATAATTAGAATGGACAGAGGATCAGGATGATAGTAATTGACTGAAACAGGACATTGATAATTAGAATAGACAGAGGATCAGGATGATAGTAATTGACTGAAACAGGACATTGATAATTAGAATAGACAGAGGATCAGGATGATAGTAATTGACTGAAACAGGACATAGATTATGAGAATAGACAGAGGATCAGGATGATAGTAATTGACTGAAGCAGGACATAGATAATTAATATGGACAGAGGATCAGGATGATAGTAATTGACTGAAACAGGACATAGAATATGAGAATAGACAGAGGATCAGGATGATAGTAATTGACTGAAGCAGGACATAGATAATTAATATGGACAGAGGATCAGGATGATAGTAATTGACTGAAACAGGACATAGATAATTAGAATGGACAGAGGATCAGGATGATAGTAATTGACTGAAACAGGACATAGATAATTAGAATGGAAAGAGGATCAGGATGATAGTAAGCGACTGAAACAGGACATATATAATTAGAATGGACAGAGGATCAGGATGATAGTAATTGACTGAAACAGGACATAGATAATTAGAATGGACAGAGGATCAGGATGATAGTAATTGACTGAAACAGGACATAGATAATTAGAATGGACAGAGGATCAGGATGATAGTAATTGACAGAAACAGGACATAGATAATTAGAATGTACAGAGGAACAGGATGGTAGAAATTGACTGAAACAGGACATAGATAATTAGAATAGACAGAGGATCAGGATGATAGTAATTCACTGAAACAGGACAGATATATTTAGAACGGACAGCGATCAGGATGATAGTAATTGACTGAAACAGGACATAGATAATTTGAATGGAAAGAGGATCAGGATGAGAGTAATTGACTGAAATAGGACATAGATAATTAGAATGGACAGAGGATCAGGATGATAGTAATTGACTGAAACAGGACATAGATAATTAAAGTAGACAGAGGATCAGGATGATAGTAATTGACTGAAACAGGACATAGATAATTAAAGTAGACAGAGGATCAGGATGACAGTAATTGACTGAAACAGGAGATAGATAATTAGAATGGACAGAGGATCAGGATGATAGTAATTGACTGAAACAGGACATAGATAATTAAAGTAGACAGAGGATCAGGATGATAGCAATTGACTGAAACAGGACATAGATAATTAGAATGGACACAGGATCAGGATGACAGTAACTGACTGAAGCAGGACATAGATAATTAGAATAGACAGAGGATCAGGATGACAGTAACTGACTGAAGCAGGACATAGATAATTAGAACAGTCAGAGGATCAGGATGACAGTAATTGAATGAAACAGGACATAGATAATTTGAATGGACAGAGGATCAGGATGATAGTAATTGACTGAAACAGGACATAGATAATTAGAATAGACAGAGGATTAGGATGACAGTAATTGACTGAAACAGGACATAGATAATTAGAATAGACAGAGGTTCAGGATGATAGTAATTTACTGAAACAGGACATAGATAATTAGAATAGACAGAGGATCAGGATGATAGTAATTGACTGAAACAGGACATAGATAGTTAGAATGGACAGAGGTTCAGGATGATAGTAATTGACTGAAACAGGACATAGATAATTAGAATAGACAGAGGATCAGGATGACAGTAATTGAATGAAACACGACATAGATAATTAGAATGGACAGAGGATCAGGATGATAGTAATTGACTGAAACAGGACATAGATAATTAGAATGGACAGAGGTTCAGGATGATAGTTATTGACTGAAACAGGACATAGATAATTAGAATAGACAGAGGATCAGGATGATAGGAATTGACTGAAACAGGACATAGATAACTAGAATGTTCAGAGGATCAGGATGATAGTAATTGACTGAAACAGGACATAGATAATTAGAATGTTCAGAGGATCAGGATGATAGTAATTGACTGAAACAGGACATCGATAATTAGAATAGACAGAGGATCAGGATGATAGTAATTGACTGAAACAGGACATAGATAATTAGAATAGACAGAGGATCAGGATGATAGTAATTGACTGAAACAGGACATAGATAATTAGAATGGACAGAGGATCAGGATGATAGTAATTGACTGAAACAGGACATCGATAATTAGAATGGACAGAGGATCAGGATGATAGTAATTGACTGAAACAGGACACAGATAATTAGAATAGACAGAGGATCAGGATGATAGTAATTGACTGAAACAGGACATAGATAATTAGAATGGACAGAGGATCAGGATGATAGTAATTGACTGAAACAGGACATAGATAATTAGAATGGACAGAGGATCAGGATTATAGTAATTGACTGAAACAGGACATAGATAATTAGAATAGACAGAGGATCAGGATGACAGTAATTGAATGAAACACGACATAGATAATTAGAATGGACAGAGGATCAGGATGATAGTAATTGACTGAAACAGGACATAGATAATTAGAATGGACAGAGGTTCAGGATGATAGTTATTGACTGAAACAGGACATAGATAATTAGAATAGACAGAGGATCATGATGATAGGAATTGACTGAAACAGGACATAGATAATTAGAATGTTCAGAGGATCAGGATGATAGTAATTGACTGAAACAGGACATAGATAATTAGAATGTTCAGAGGATCAGGATGATAGTAATTGACTGAAACAGGACATAGATAATTAGAATAGACAGAGGATCAGGATGATAGTAATTGACTGAAACAGGACATAGATAATTAGAATGGACAGAGGAAAAGGATGATAGTAATTGACTGAAACAGGACATCGATAATTAGAATGGACAGAGGATCAGGATGATAGTAATTGACTGAAAAAGGACACAGATAATAAGAATAGACAGAGGATCAGGATGATAGTAATTGACTGAAACAGGACATAGATAATTAGAATGGACAGAGGATCAGGATGATAGTAATTGACTGAAACAGGACATAGATAATTAGAATGGACAGAGGATCAGGATGATAGTAATTGACAGAAACAGGACATAGATAATTAGAATAGACAGAGGATCAGGATGACAGTAATTGACTGAAACAGGACATAGATAATTAGAATGGACAGAGGATCAGGATGATAGTAATTGACTGAAACAGGAGATAGATAATTAGAATAGACAGAGGATCAGGATGACAGTAATTGAATGAAACACGACATAGATAATTAGAATGGACAGAGGATCAGGATGCTAGTAATTGACTGAAACAGGACATAGATAATTAGAATGGACAGAGGTTCAGGATGATAGTTATTGACTGAAACAGGACATAGATAATTAGAATAGACAGAGGATCAGGTTGATAGGAATTGACTGAAACAGGACATGGATAATTAGAATGGACAGAGGATCAGGATGATAGTAATTGACTGAAACAGGACATAGATAATTAGAATGTTCAGAGGATCAGGATGATAGTAATTGACTGAAACAGGACATCGATAATTAGAATAGACAGAGGATCAGGATGATAGTAATTGACTGAAACAGGACATAGATAATTAGAATAGACAGAGGATCAGGATGATAGTAATTGACTGAAACAGGACATAGATAATTAGAATGGACAGAGGATCAGGATGATAGTAATTGACTGAAACAGGACATCGATAATTAGAATGGACAGAGGATCAGGATGATAGTAATTGACTGAAACAGGACACAGATAATTAGAATAGACAGAGGATCAGGATGATAGTAATTGACTGAAACAGGACATAGATAATTAGAATGGACAGAGGATCAGGATGATAGTAATTGACTGAAACAGGACATAGATAATTAGAATGGACAGAGGATCAGGATGATAGTAATTGACTGAAACAGGACATAGATAATTAGAATAGACAGAGGATCAGGATGACAGTAATTGAATGAAACACGACATAGATAATTACAATGGACAGAGGATCAGGATGATAGTAATTGACTGAAACAGGACATAGATAATTAGAATGGACAGAGGTTCAGGATGATAGTTATTGACTGAAACAGGACATAGATAATTAGAATAGACAGAGGATCAGGATGATAGGAATTGACTGAAACAGGACATAGATAATTAGAATGTTCAGAGGATCAGGATGATAGTAATTGACTGAAACAGGACATAGATAATTAGAATGTTCAGAGGATCAGGATGATAGTAATTGACTGAAACAGGACATAGATAATTAGAATAGACAGAGGATCAGGATGATAGTAATTGACTGAAACAGGACATAGATAATTAGAATGGACAGAGGATCAGGATGATAGTAATTGACTGAAACAGGACATCGATAATTAGAATGGACAGAGGATCAGGATGATAGTAATTGACTGAAAAAGGACACAGATAATTAGAATAGACAGAGGATCTGGATGGTAGTAATTGACTGAAACAGGACACAGATAATTAGAATGGACAGAGGATCAGGATGATAGTAATTGACTGAAACAGGACATAGATAATTAGAATGGACAGAGGATCAGGATGATAGTAATTGACAGAAACAGGACATAGATACTTAGAATAGACAGAGGATCAGGATGACAGTAATTGACTGAAACAGGACATAGATAATTAGAATGGACAGAGGATCAGGATGATAGTAATTGACTGAAACAGGACATAGATAATTAGAATGGACAGAGGATCAGGATGATAGTAATTGACTGAAACAGGACATAGATAATTAGAATAGACAGAGGATCAGGATGATAGTAATTGACTGAAACAGGACATAGATAATTAGAATGGACAGAGGATCAGGATGACAGTAATTGACTGAAACAGGACATAGAGAATTAGAATAGACAGAGGAACAGGATGATAGTAATTGACTGAAACAGGACACAGATAATTAGAATGGACAGAGGATCAGGATGATAGTAATTGACTGAAACAGGACATAGATAATTAGAATAGACAGAGGATCAGGATGATAGTAATTGACTGAAACAGGACACAGATAATTAGAATGGACAGAGGATCAGGATGATAGTAATTGACTGAAACAGGGCACAGATAATTAGAATAGACAGAGGATCAGGATGATAGTAATTGACTGTTAAAGGACACAGATAATTAGAATGGACAGAGGATCAGGATGATAGTAATTGAATGAAAAAGAGCACAGATAATTAGAATAGACAGAGGATCAGGATGATTGTAATTGACTGAAACAGGACATAGATAATTAAAATGGACAGAGGATCAGGATGATAGTAATTGACTGAAACAGGACATAGATAATTAGAATGGACAGAGGATGAGGATGATAGTAATTGACTGAAACAGGACATAGATTATTAGAATGGTCAGAGGATCAGGATGATAGTAATTGACTGAAACAGGACACAGATAATTAGAATAGGCAGAGGATCAGGATGATTGTAATTGACTGAAACAGGACATAGATAATTAGAATGGACAGAGGATCAGGATGATAGTAATTGACTGAAAAAGGACACAATTAATTAGAATGGACAGAGGATCAGGATGATAGTAATTGACTGAAACTGGACATAGATAATTAGAATGGACAGAGGATCAGGATGATAGTAATTGACTGAAAAAGGACACAGATAATTAGAATAGACAGAGGATCAGGATGATAGTAATTGACTGAAACAGGACATAGATTATTAGAATGGACAGAGGATCAGGATGATAGTAATTGACTGTAACAGGACAAAGATAATTAGAATAGACAGAGGATCAGGATGATAGTAATTGACTGAAACAGGACATAGATCATTAGAATGGACAGAGGATCAGGATGATAGTAATTGACTGAAACAGGAGATAGATAATTAGAATAGACAGAGGATCAGGATGATAGTAATTGACTGAAACAGGACACAGATAATTAGAATGGACAGAGGATCAGGATGATAGTAATTGACTGAAAAAGGACACAGATAATTAGAATGGACAGAGGATCAGGATGATAGTAATTGACGGAAACAGGACACAGATAATTAGAATAGACAGAGGATCAGGATGATTGTAATTGACTGAAACAGCACATAGATAATTAGAATGGACAGAGGTTCAGGATGATAGTTATTGACTGAAACAGGACATAGATAATTAGAATAGACAGAGGATCAGGATGATAGGAATTGACTGAAACAGGACATAGATAATTAGAATGTTCAGAGGATCAGGATGATAGTAATTGACTGAAACAGGACATAGATAATTAGAATGTTCAGAGGATCAGGATGATAGTAATTGACTGAAACAGGACATAGATAATTAGAATAGACAGAGGATCAGGATGATAGTAATTGACTGAAACAGGACATAGATAATTAGAATGGACAGAGGATCAGGATGATAGTAATTGACTGAAACAGGACATAGATAATTAGAATAGACAGAGGATCAGGATGACAGTAATTGACTGAAACAGGACATAGATAATTAGAATGGAGAGAGGATCAGGATGATAGTAATTGACTGAAACAGGACATAGATAATTAGAATGGACAGAGGATCAGGATGAGAGTAATTGACTGAAACAGGACATAGATAATTAGAATAGACAGAGGATCAGGATGATAGTAATTGACTGAAACAGGACATAGATAATTAGAATGGACAGAGGATCAGGATGACAGTAATTGACTGAAACAGGACATAGAGAATTAGAATAGACAGAGGATCAGGATGATAGTAATTGACTGAAACAGGACACAGATAATTAGAATGGACAGAGGATCAGGATGATAGTAATTGACTGAAGCAGGACATAGATAATTAGAATAGACAGAGGATCAGGATGATAGTAATTGACTGAAACAGGACACAGATAATTAGAATGGACAGAGGATCAGGATGATAGTAATTGATTGTTAAAGGACACAGGTAATTAGAATGGACAGAGGATCAGGATGATAGTAATTGACTGAAACAGGGCACAGATAATTAGAATAGACAGAGGATCAGGATGATTGTAATTGACTGAAACAGGACATAGATAATTAAAATGGACAGAGGATCAGGATGATAGTAATTGACTGAAACAGGACATAGATAATTAGAATGGACAGAGGATCAGGATGATAGTAATTGACTGAAACAGGACATAGATTATTAGAATTGTCAGAGGATCAGGATGATAGTAATTGACTGAAACAGGACACAGATAATTAGAATAGACAGAGGATCAGGATGATTGTAATTGACTGAAACAGGACATAGATAATTAGAATGGACAGAAGATCAGGATGATAGTAATTGACTGAAAAAGGACACAGATAATTAGAATGGACAGAGGATGAGGATGATAGTAATTGACTGAAACAGGACATAGATAATTAGAATGGACAGAGGATCAGGATGATAGTAATTGACTGAAAAAGGACATAGATAATTAGAATAGACAGAGGATCAGGATGATAGTAATTGACTGAAACAGGACATAGATCGTTAGAATGGACAGAGGATCAGGATGATAGTAATTGACTGAAACAGGACATAGATAATTAGAATAGACAGAGGATCAGGATGATAGTAATTGACTGAAACAGGACACAGATAATTAGAATGGACAGAGGATCAGGATGATAGTAATTGACTGAAAAAGGACACAGATAATTAGAATGGACAGAGGATCAGGATGATAGTAATTGACTGAAACAGGACACAGATAATTAGAATAGACAGAGGATCAGGATGATTGTAATTGACTGAAACAGGACATAGATAATTAAAATGGACAGAGGATCAGGATGATAGTAATTGACTGAAACAGGACATAGATAATTAGAATGGACAGAGGATCAGGATGATAGTAATTGACTGAAACAGGACATAGATTATTAGAATGGACAGAGGATCAGGATGATAGTAATTGACTGAAACAGGACACAGATAATTAGAATAGACAGAGGATCAGGATGATTGTAATTGACTGAAACAGGACATAGATAATTAGAATGGACAGAGGATCAGGATGATAGTAATTGACTGAAAAAGGACACAGATAATTAGAATGGACAGAGAATGAGGATGATAGTAATTGACTGAAAAAGGACACAGATAATTAGAATAGACAGAGGATCAGGAAGATTGTAATTGACTGAAACAGGACATAGATAATTAAAATGGACAGAGGATCAGGATGATAGTAATTGACTGAAACAGGACACAGATAATTAGAATGGACAGAGGATCAGGATGATAGTAATTGACTGAAACAGGGCACAGATAATTAGAATAGACAGAGGAACAGGATGATTGTAATTGACTGAAACAGGACATAGATAATTAAAATGGACAGAGGATCAGGATGATAGTAATTGACTGAAACAGGACATAGATAATTAGAATGGACAGAGGATCAGGATGATAGTAATTGACTGAAACAGGACATAGATTATTAGAATTGTCAGAGGATCAGGATGATAGTAATTGACTGAAACAGGACACAGATAATTAGAATAGACAGAGGATCAGGATGATTGTAATTGACTGAAACAGGACATAGATAATTAGAATGGACAGAAGATCAGGATGATAGTAATTGACTGAAAAAGGACACAGATAATTAGAATGGACAGAGGATGAGGATGATAGTAATTGACTGAAACAGGACATAGATAATTAGAATGGACAGAGGATCAGGATGATAGTAATTGACTGAAAAAGGACACAGATAATTAGAATAGACAGAGGATCAGGATGATAGTAATTGACTGAAACAGGACATAGATCATTAGAATGGACAGAGGATCAGGATGATAGTAATTGACTGAAACAGGACATAGATAAGTAGAATAGACAGAGGATCAGGATGATAGTAATTGACTGAAACAGGACACAGATAATTAGAATGGACAGAGGATCAGGATGATAGTAATTGACTGAAAAAGGACACAGATAATTAGAATGGACAGAGGATCAGGATGATAGTAATTGACTGAAACAGGACACAGATAATTAGAATAGACAGAGGATCAGGATGATTGTAATTGACTGAAACAGGACATAGATAATTAAAATGGACAGAGGATCAGGATGATAGTAATTGACTGAAACAGGACATAGATAATTAGAATGGACAGAGGATCAGGATGATAGTAATTGACTGAAACAGGACATAGATTATTAGAATGGACAGAGGATCAGGATGATAGTAATTGACTGAAACAGGACACAGATAATTAGAATAGACAGAGGATCAGGATGATTGTAATTGACTGAAACAGGACATAGATAATTAGAATGGACAGAGGATCAGGATGATAGTAATTGACTGAAAAAGGACACAGATAATTAGAATGGACAGAGAATGAGGATGATAGTAATTGACTGAAAAAGGACACAGATAATTAGAATAGACAGAGGATCAGGATGATAGTAATTGACTGAAACAGGACATAGATTATTAGAATGGACAGAGGATCAGGATGATAGTAATTGACTGAAACAGGACACAGATAATTAGAATGGACAGAGGATCAGGATGATAGTAATTGACTGAAACATGACATAGATCATTAGAATGGACAGAGGATCAGGATGATAGTAATTGACTGAAACAGGACATAGATAATTAGAATAGACAGAGAGTCAGGATGATATTAATTGACTGAAACAGGACATAGATAATTAGAATGGACAGAGGATCAGGATGAAAGTAATTGACTGAAACAGGACATAGATTATTAGAATAGACGGAGGATCAGGATGGTAGTAATTGACTGAAACAGGACATAGATAATTAGAATAGACAGAGGATCAGGATGATAGTAATTGACTGAAACAGGACATAGATAATTAGAATGTTCAGAGGATCAGGATGATAGTAATTGACTGAAACAGGACATAGATAATTAGAATAGACAGAGAGTCAGGATGATAGTAATTGACTGAAACAGGACATAGATAATTAGAATAGACAGAGGATCAGGATGATAGTAATTGACTGAAACAGGACATAGATAATTAGAATGTTCAGAGGATCAGGATGATAGTAATTGACTGAAACAGGACATAGATAATTGCAATAGACAGAGAGTCAGGATGATAGTAATTGACTGAAACAGGACATGGAGAATTAGAATGGACAGAGGATCAGGATGACAGTAATTGACTGAAACAGGACATAGATAATTAGAATGGACAGAGGATCAGGATGATAGTAATTGACTGAAACAGGACATAGATAATTAGAATAGACAGAGGATCAGGATGATAGTAATTGACTGAAACAGGACATAGATAATTAGAATAGATAGAGAGTCAGGATGATAGTAATTGACTGAAACAGGACATTGATAATTAGAATGGACAGAGGATCAGGATGATAGTAATTGACTGAAACAGGACATAGATAATTAGAATGGACAGAGGATCAGGATGATAGTAATTGACTGAAACAGGACATAGATAATTAGAATGGACAGAGGATCAGGATGATAGTAATTGACTGAAACAGGACATAGATAATTAGAATAGACAGAGGATCAGGATGATAGTAATTGACTGAAACAGGACATAGATAATTAGAATGGACAGAGGATCAGGATGATAGTAATTGACTGAAACAGGACATAGATAATTAGAATAGACAGAGGATCAGGATGATAGTAATTGACTGAAACAGGACATAGATAATTAGAATGGACAGAGGATCAGGATGATAGTAATCGACTGAAACAGGACATAGATAATTAGAATAGACAGAGGATCAGGATGATAGTAATTGACTGAAATAGGACATAGATAATTAGAATGGACAGAGGATCAGGATGATAGTAATCGACTGAAACAGGAGATAGATAATTAGAATGGACAGAGGTTCAGGATGGTAGTAATTGACTGAAACAGGACATAGATAATTAGAATGGAAAGAGGATCAGGATGGTAGTAATTGACTGAAACAAGACATAGATAATTAGAATGGAAAGAGGATCAGGATCGTAGTAATTGACTGAAACAGGACATGGATAATTAGAATGGACAGAGGATCAGGATGATAGTAATTGACTGAAAAAGGACTCAGATAATTAGAATGGACAGAGGATCAGGATGATAGTAATTGACTGAAACAGGACATGGATAATTAGAATGGACAGAGGATCAGGATGATAGTAATTGACTGAAACAGGACATGGATAATTAGAATGGACAGAGGATGAGGATGATAGTAATTGACTGAAACAGGACATGGATAATTAGAATGGACAGAGGATCAGGATGATAGTAATTGACTGAAAAAGGACACAGATAATTATAATGGACAGAGGATCAGGATGATAGTAATTGACTGAAACAGGACACAGATAATTAGAATGGACAGAGGATCAGGATGATAGTAATTGACTGAAAAAGGACACAGATAATTAGAATGGACAGAGGATCAGGATGATAGTAATTGACTGAAACAGGACACAGATAATTAGAATAGACAGAGGATGAGGATGATTGTAATTGACTGAAACAGGACATAGATAATTAGAATGGACAGAGGATCAGGATGATAGTAATTGACTGAAACAGGACATAGATAATTAGAATGGACAGAGGTTCAGGATGATAGTTATTGACTGAAACAGGACATAGATAATTAGAATAGACAGAGGATCAGGATGTTAGGAATTGACTGAAACAGGACATAGATAATTAGAATGTTCAGAGGATCAGGATGATAGTAATTGACTGAAACAGGACATAGATAATTAGAATGTTCAGAGGATCAGGATGATAGTAATTGACTGAAACAGGACATCGATAATTAGAATGGACAGAGGATCAGGATGATAGTAATTGACTGAAAAAGGACATAGATAATTAGAATGGACAGAGGATCAGGATGATAGTAATTGACTGAAACAGGACATAGATAATTAGAATGGACAGAGGATCAGGATGATAGTAATTGACTGAAACAGGACATCGATAATTAGAATGGACAGAGGATCAGGATGATAGTAATTGACTGAAACAGGACACAGATAATTAGAATAGACAGAGGATCAGGATGATAGTAATTGACTGAAACAGGACATAGATAATTAGAATAGACAGAGGATCAGGATGATAGTAATTGACTGAAACAGGACATAGATAATTAGAATGGACAGAGGATCAGGATGATAGTAATTGACTGAAACAGGACATAGATAATTAGAATAGACAGAGGATCAGGATGACAGTAATTGACTGAAACAGGACATAGATAATTAGAATGGACAGAGGATCAGGACGATAGTAATTGACTGAAACAGGACATAGATAATTAGAATGGACAGAGGATCAGGATGATAGTAATTGACTGGAACAGGACATAGATAATTAGAATAGACAGAGGATCAGGATGATAGTAATTGACTGAAACAGGACACAGATTATTAGAATGGTCAGAGGATCAGGATGATAGTAATTGACTGAAACAGGACATTGATAATTAGAATTTTCAGAGGATCAGGATGATAGTAATTGACGGAAACAGGACATAGATAATTAGAATGGACAGAGGATCAGAATGATAGTAATTGACTGAAACAGGACACAGATAATTAGAATAGACAGAGGATCAGGATGATTGTAATTGACTGAAACAGGACATAGATAATTAGAATGGACAGAGGATCAGGATGATTGTAATTGACTGAAGCAGGACACAGATAATTAGAATAGACAGAGGATCAGGATGATTGTAATTGACTGAAACAGGACATAGATAATTAGAATGGACAGAGGATCAGGATGATAGTAATTGACTGAAAAAGGACACAGATAATTACAATAGACAGAGGATCAGGATGATAGTAATTGACTGAAACAGGACATAGATAATTAGAATAGACAGAGGATCAGGATGATAGTAATTGACTGAAACAGGACATAGATAATTAGAATGGACAGAGGATCAGGATGATAGTAATTGACTGAAACAGGACATAGATAATTAGAATAGACAGAGGATCAGGATGACAGTAATTGACTGAAACAGGACATAGATAATTAGAATGGACAGAGGATCAGGATGATAGTAATTGACTGAAACAGGACATAGATAATTAGAATGGACAGAGGATCAGGATGATAGTAATTGACTGAAACAGGACATAGATAATTAGAATAGACAGAGGATCAGGATGATAGTAATTGACTGAAACAGGACATAGATAATTAGAATGGACAGAGGATCAGGATGACAGTAATTGACTGAAACAGGACATAGAGAATTAGAATAGACAGAGGATCAGGATGATAGTAATTGACTGAAACAGGACATAGATAATTAGAATAGACAGAGGATCAGGATGATAGTAATTGACTGAAACAGGGCACAGATAATTAGAATGGACAGAGGATCAGGATGATAGTAATTGACTGTTAAAGGACACAGATAATTAGAATGGACAGAGGATCAGGATGATAGTAATTGACTGAAACAGGGCACAGATAATTAGAATAGACAGAGGATCAGGATGATAGTAATTGACTGAAACAGGACATAGATAATTAGAATGGACAGAGGATCAGGATGATAGTAATTGACTGAAACAGGACATAGATTATTAGTATGGTCAGAGGATCAGGTTGATAGTAATTGACTGAAACAGGACACAGATAATTAGAATGGACAGAGGATCAGGATGATAGTAATTGACTGAAACAGGACACAGATAATTAGAATGGACAGAGGATCAGGATGATAGTAATTGACTGAAACAGGACATAGATAATTAGAATAGACAGAGGATCAGGATGATAGTAATTGACTGAAACAGGACACAGATAATTAGAATGGACAGAGGATCAGGATGATAGTAATTGACTGTTAAAGGACACAGATAATTAGAATGGACAGAGGATCAGGATGATAGTAATTGACTGAAACAGGGCACAGATAATTAGAATAGACAGAGGATCAGGATGATTGTAATTGACTGAAACAGGACATAGATAATTAAAATGGACAGAGGATCAGGATGATAGTAATTGACTGAAACAGGACATAGATTATTAGAATGGACAAAGGATCAGGATGATAGTAATTGACTGAAACTGGACATAGATTATTTGAATGGTCAGAGGATCAGGATGATAGTAATTGACTGAAACAGGACACAGATAATTAGAATAGACATAGGATCAGGATGATTGTAATTGACTGAAACAGGACATAGATAATTAGAATGGACAGAGGATCAGGATGATAGTAATTGACTGAAAAAGGACACAGATAATTAGAATGGACAGAGGATGAGGATGATAGTAATTGACTGAAACAGGACATAGATAATTAGAATGGACAGAGGATCAGGATGATAGTAATTGACTGAAAAAGGACACAGATAATTAGAATAGACAGAGGATCAGGATGATAGTAATTGACTGAAACAGGACATAGATAAATAGAATAGACAGAGGATCAGGATGATAGTAATTCTTTGAAACAGGACATAGATAATTAGAATGGACAGAGGATCAGGATGATAGTAATTGACTGAAACAGGACATAGATAATTAGAATAGACAGAGGATCAGGATGACAGTAATTGACTGAAACAGGACATAGATAATTAGAATGGAAAGAGGATCAGGATGATAGTAATTGACTGAAACAGGACATAGATAATTAGAATGGACAGAGGATCAGGATGATAGTAATTGACTGAAACAGGACATAGATAATTAGAATGGACAGAGGATCAGGATGATAGTAATTGACTGAAACAGGACATAGATAATTAGAATAGACAGAGGATCAGGATGATAGTAATTGACTGAAACAGGACATAGATAATTAGAATGGACAGAGGATCAGGATGACAGTAATTGACTAAAACAGGACATAGAGAATTAGAATAGACAGAGGATCAGGATGATAGTAATTGACTGAAACAGGACATAGATAATTAGAATAGACAGAGGATCAGGATGATAGTAATTGACTGTTAAAGGACACAGATAATTAGAATGGACAGAGGATCAGGATGATAGTAATTGACTGAAACAGGGCACAGATAATTAGAATAGACAGAGGATCAGGATGATAGTAATTGACTGAAACAGGACATAGATAATTAGAATGGACAGAGGATCAGGATGATAGTAATTGACTGAAACAGGACATAGATTATTAGTATGGTCAGAGGATCAGGTTGATAGTAATTGATTGAAACAGGACACAGATAATTAGAATGGACAGAGGATCAGGATGATAGTAATTGACTGAAACAGGACACAGATAATTAGAATGGACAGAGGATCAGGATGATAGTAATTGACTGAAACAGGACATAGATAATTAGAATAGACAGAGGATCAGGATGATAGTAATTGACTGAAACAGGACACAGATAATTAGAATGGACAGAGGATCAGGATGATAGTAATTGACTGAAACAGGGCACAGATAATTAGAATAGACAGAGGATCAGGATGATTGTAATTGACTGAAACAGGACATAGATAATTAAAATGGACAGAGGATCAGGATGATAGTAATTGACTGAAACAGGACATAGATTATTAGAATGTACAAAGGATCAGGATGATAGTAATTGACTGAAACAGGACATAGATTATTTGAATGGTCAGAGGATCAGGATGATAGTAATTGACTGAAACAGGACATAGATAATTAGAATGGACAGAGGATCAGGATGATAGTAATTGACTGAAAAAGGACACAGATAATTAGAATGGACAGAGGATGAGGATGATAGTAATTGACTGAAACAGGACATAGATAATTAGAATGGACAGAGGATCAGGATGATAGTAATTGACTGAAAAAGGACACAGATAATTAGAATAGACAGAGGATCAGGATGATAGTAATTGACTGAAACAGGACATAGATAATTAGAATAGACAGAGGATCAGGATGATAGTAATTCTTTGAAACAGGACATAGATAATTAGAATGGACAGAGGATCAGGATGATAGTAATTGACTGAAACAGGACATAGATAATTAGAATAGACAGAGGATCAGGATGACAGTAATTGACTGAAACAGGACATAGATAATTAGAATGGACAGAGGATCAGGATGATAGTAATTGACTGAAACAGGACATAGATAATTAGAATGGACAGAGGATCAGGATGATAGTAATTGACTGAAACAGGACATAGATAATTAGAATAGACAGAGGATCAGGATGATAGTAATTGACTGAAACAGGACATAGATAATTAGAATGGACAGAGGATCAGGATGACAGTAATTGACTGAAACAGGACATAGAGAATTAGAATAGACAGAGGATCAGGATGATAGTAATTGACTGAAACAGGACACAGATAATTAGAATGGACAGAGGATCAGGATGATAGTAATTGACTGAAACAGGACATAGATAATTAGAATAGACAGAGGATCAGGATGATAGTAATTGACTGAAACAGGACACTGATAATTAGAATGGACAGAGGATCAGGATGATAGTAATTGACTGTTAAAGGACACAGATAATTAGAATGGACAGAGGATCAGGATGATAGTAATTGACTGAAACAGGGCACAGATAATTAGAATAGACAGAGGATCAGGATGATTGTAATTGACTGAAACAGGACATAGATAATTAAAATGGACAGAGGATCAGGATGATAGTAATTGACTGAAACTGGACATAGATAATTAGAATGGACAGAGGATCAGGATGATAGTAATTGACTGAAACAGGACATAGATTATTAGAATGGTCAGAGGATCAGGATGATAGTAATTGACTGAAACAGGACACAGATAATTAGAATAGACAGAGGATCAGGATGATTGTAATTGACTGAAACAGGACATAGATAATTAGAATGGACAGAGGAACAGGATGATAGTAATTGACTGAAAAAGGACACAGATAATTAAAATGGACAGAGGATGAGGATGATAGTAATTGACTGAAACAGGACATAGATAATTAGAATGGACAGAGGATCAGGATGATAGTAATTGACTGAAAAAGGACACAGATAATTAGAATAGACAGAGGATCAGGATGATAGTAATTGACTGAAACAGGACATAGATTATTAGAATGGACAGAGGATCAGGATGATAGTAATTGACTGAAACAGGACACAGATAATTAGAATAGACAGAGGATCAGGATGATAGTAATTGACTGAAACAGGACATAGATCATTAGAATGGACAGAGGATCAGGATGATAGTAATTGACTGAAACAGGACATAGATAATTAGAATAGACAGAGGATCAGGATGATAGTAATTGACTGAAACAGGACACAGATAATTAGAATGGACAGAGGATCAGGATGATAGTAATTGACTGAAAAAGGACACAGATAATTAGAATGGACAGAGGATCAGGATGATAGTAATTGACTGAAACAGGACACAGATAATTAGAATAGACAGAGGAACAGGATGATTGTAATTGACTGAAACAGGACATAGATAATTAAAATGGACAGAGGATCAGGATGATAGTAATTGACTGAAACAGGACATAGATAATTAGAATGGACAGAGAATAAGGATGATAGTAATTGACTGAAACAGGACATAGATTATTAGAATGGACAGAGGATCAGGATGATAGTAATTGACTGAAACAGGACACAGATAATTAGAATAGACAGAGGATCAGGATGATTGTAATTGACTGAAACAGGACATAGATAATTAGAATGGACAGAGAATCAGGATGATAGTAATTGACTGAAAAAGGACACAGGTAATTAGAATGGACAGAGGATGAGGATGATAGTAATTGACTGAAACAGGACATAGATAATTAGAATGGACAGAGGATCAGGATGATAGTAATTGACTGAAAAAGGGCACAGATAATTAGAATAGACAGAGGATCAGGATGATAGTAATTGACTGAAACAGGACATAGATTATTAGAATGGACAGAGGATCAGGATGATAGTAATTGACTGAAACAGGACACAGATAATTAGAATAGACAGAGGATCAGGATGATAGTAATTGACTGAAACAGGACATAGATAATTAGAATGGACAGAGGATCAGGATGACAGTAATTGACTGAAACAGGACATAGATAATTAGAATGGACAGAGGATCAGGATGATAGTAATTGACTGAAACAGGACATAGATAATTAGAATGGACAGAGGATCAGGATGATAGTAATTGACTGAAACAGGACATAGATAATTAGAATAGAAAGAGGATCAGGATGATAGTAATTGACTGAAACAGGACATAGATAATTAGAATGGACAGAGGATCAGGATGACAGTAATTGACTGAAACAGGACATAGAGAATTAGAATAGACAGAGGATCAGGATGATAGTAATTGACTGAAACAGGACATAGATAATTAGAATAGACAGAGGATCAGGATGATAGTAATTGACTGAAACAGGACACAGATAATTAGAATGGACAGAGGATCAGGATGATAGTAATTGACTGTTAAAGGACACAGATAATTAGAATGGACAGAGGATCAGGATGATAGTAATTGACTGAAACAGGGCACAGATAATTAGAATAGACAGAGGATCAGGATGATAGTAATTGACTGAAACAGGACATAGATAATTAGAATGTTCAGAGGATCAGGATGATAGTAATTGACTGAAACAGGACATCGATAATTAGAATGGAAGAGGATCAGGATGATAGTAATTGACTGAAACAGGACATAGATAATTAGAATGGACAGAGGATCAGGATGATAGTAATTGACTGAAAAAGGACATAGATAATTAGAATGGACAGAGGATCAGGATGATAGTAATTGACTGAAACAGGACATAGATAATTAGAATGGACAGAGGATCAGGATGATAGTAATTGACTGAAACAGGACATCGATAATTAGAATGGACAGAGGATCAGGATGATAGTAATTGACTGAAACAGGACACAGATAATTAGAATAGACAGAGGATCAGGATGATAGTAATTGACTGAAACAGGACATAGATAATTAGAATAGACAGAGGATCAGGATGATAGTAATTGACTGAAACAGGACATAGATAATTAGAATGGACAGAGGATCAGGATGATAGTAATTGACTGAAACAGGACATAGATAATTAGAATAGACAGAGGATCAGGATGACAGTAATTGACTGAAACAGGACATAGATAATTAGAATGGACAGAGGATCAGGATGATAGTAATTGACTGAAACAGGACATAGATAATTAGAATGGACAGAGGATCAGGATGATAGTAATTGACTGAAACAGGACATAGATAATTAGAATAGACAGAGGATCAGGATGATAGCAATTGACTGAAACAGGACACAGATTATTAGAATGGTCAGAGGATCAGGATGATAGTAATTGACTGAAACAGGACATTGATAGTTAGAATTTTCAGAGGATCAGGATGATAGTAATTGACGGAAACAGGACATAGATAATTAGAATGGACAGAGGATCAGGATGATAGTAATTGACTGAAACAGGACACAGATAATTAGAATAGACAGAGGATCAGGATGATTGTAATTGACTGAAACAGGACATAGATAATTAGAATGGACAGAGGATCAGGATGATTGTAATTGACTGAAACAGGACACAGATAATTAGAATAGACAGAGGATCAGGATGATTGTAATTGACTGAAACAGGACATAGATAATTAGAATGGACAGAGGATCAGGATGATAGTAATTGACTGAAACAGGACATAGATAATTAGAATGGACAGAGGATCAGGATGATAGTAATTGACTGAAAAAGGACACAGATAATTAGAATAGACAGAGGATCAGGATGATAGTAATTGACTGAAACAGGACATAGATAATTAGAATAGACAGAGGATCAGGATGATAGTAATTGACTGAAACAGGACATAGATAATTAGAATGGACAGAGGATCAGGATGATAGTAATTGACTGAAACAGGACACAGATAATTAGAATAGACAGAGGATCAGGATGACAGTAATTGACTGAAACAGGACATAGATAATTAGAATGGACAGAGGATCAAGATGATAGTAATTGACTGAAACAGGACATAGATAATTAGAATGGACAGAGGATCAGGATGATAGTAATTGACTGAAACAGGACATAGATATTTAGAATAGACAGAGGATCAGGATGATAGTAATTGACTGAAACAGGACATAGATAATTAGAATGGACAGAGGATCAGGATGACAGTAATTGACTGAAACAGGACATAGAGAATTAGAATAGACAGAGGATCAGGATGATAGTATTTGACTGAAACAGGACATAGATAATTAGAATAGACAGAGGATCAGGATGATAGTAATTGACTGAAACAGGACACAGATAATTAGAATGGACAGAGGATCAGGATGATAGTAATTGACTGTTAAAGGACACAGATAATTAGAATGGACAGAGGATCAGGATGATAGTAATTGACTGAAACAGGGCACAGATAATTAGAATAGACAGAGGATCAGGATGATAGTAATTGACTGAAACAGGACATAGATAATTAGAATGGACAGAGGATCAGGATGATAGTAATTGACTGAAACAGGACATAGATTATTAGAATGGTCAGAGGATCAGGTTGATAGTAATTGACTGAAACAGGACACAGATAATTAGAATGGACAGAGGATCAGGATGATAGTAATTGACTGAAACAGGACACAGATAATTAGAATGGACAGAGGATCAGGATGATAGCAATTGACTGAAACAGGACATAGATAATTAGAATAGACAGAGGATCAGGATGATAGTAATTGACTGAAACAGGACACAGATAATTAGAATGGACAGAGGATCAGGATGATAGTAATTGACTGTTAAAGGACACAGATAATTAGAATGGACAGAGGATCAGGATGATAGTAATTGACTGAAACAGGGCACAGATAATTAGAATAGACAGAGGATCAGGATGATTGTAATTGACTGAAACAGGACATAGATAATTAAAATGGACAGAGGATCAGGATGATAGTAATTGACTGAAACAGGACATAGATAATTAGAATGGACAAAGGATCAGGATGATAGTAATTGACTGAAACAGGACATAGATTATTTGAATGGTCAGAGGATCAGGATGATAGTAATTGACTGAAACAGGACACAGATAATTAGAATAGACATAGGATCAGGATGATTGTAATTGACTGAAACAGGACATAGATAATTAGAATGGACAGAGGATCAGGATGATAGTAATTGACTGAAAAAGGACACAGATAATTAGAATGGACAGAGGATGAGGATGATAGTAATTGACTGAAACAGGACATAGATAATTAGAATGGACAGAGGATCAGGATGATAGTAATTGACTGAAAAAGAACACAGATAATTAGAATAGACAGAGGATCAGGATGATAGTAATTGACTGAAACAGGACATAGATAATTAGAATAGACAGAGGATCAGGATGATAGTAATTCTTTGAAACAGGACATAGATAATTAGAATGGACAGAGGATCAGGATGATAGTAATTGACTGAAACAGGACATAGATAATTAGAATAGACAGAGGATCAGGATGACAGTAATTGACTGAAACAGGACATAGATAATTAGAATGGACAGAGGATCAGGATGATAGTAATTGACTGAAACAGGACATAGATAATTAGAATGGACAGAGGATCAGGATGATAGTAATTGACTGAAACAGGACATAGATAATTAGAATAGACAGAGGATCAGGATGATAGTAATTGACTGAAACAGGACATAGATAATTAGAATGGACAGAGGATCAGGATGACAGTAATTGACTGAAACAGGACATAGAGAATTAGAATAGACAGAGGATCAGGATGATAGTAATTGACTGAAACAGGACACAGATAATTAGAATGGACAGAGGATCAGGATGATAGTAATTGACTGAAACAGGACATAGATAATTAGAATAGACAGAGGATCAGGATGATAGTAATTGACTGAAACAGGACACTGATAATTAGAATGGACAGAGGATCAGGCTGATAGTAATTGACTGTTAAAGGACACAGATAATTAGAATGGACAGAGGATCAGGATGATAGTAATTGACTGAAAAAGGACATAGATAATTAGAATGGACAGAGAATCAGGATGATAGTAATTGACTGAAAAAGGACACAGGTAATTAGAATGGACAGAGGATGAGGATGATAGTAATTGACTGAAACAGGACATAGATAATTAGAATGGACAGAGGATCAGGATGATAGTAATTGACTGAAAAAGGGCACAGATAATTAGAATAGACAGAGGATCAGGATGATAGTAATTGACTGAAACAGGACATAGATTATTAGAATGGACAGAGGATCAGGATGATAGTAATTGACTGAAACAGGACACAGATAATTAGAATAGACAGAGGATCAGGATGATAGTAATTGACTGAAACAGGACATAGATAATTAGAATGGACAGAGGATCAGGATGACAGTAATTGACTGAAACAGGACATAGATAATTAGAATGGACAGAGGATCAGGATGATAGTAATTGACTGAAACAGGACATAGATAATTAGAATGGACAGAGGATCAGGATCATAGTAATTGACTGAAACAGGACATAGATAATTAGAATAGAAAGAGGATCAGGATGATAGTAATTGACTGAAACAGGACATAGATAATTAGAATGGACAGAGGATCAGGATGACAGTAATTGACTGAAACAGGACATAGAGAATTAGAATAGACAGAGGATCAGGATGATAGTAATTGACTGAAACAGGACATAGATAATTAGAATAGACAGAGGATCAGGATGATAGTAATTGACTGAAACAGGACACAGATAATTAGAATGGACAGAGGATCAGGATGATAGTAATTGACTGTTAAAGGACACAGATAATTAGAATGGACAGAGGATCAGGATGATAGTAATTGACTGAAACAGGGCACAGATAATTAGAATAGACAGAGGATCAGGATGATAGTAATTGACTGAAACAGGACATAGATAATTAGAATGGACAGAGAATCAGGATGATAGTAATTGACTGAAACAGGACATAGATTATTAGAATGGTCAGAGGATCAGGTTGATAGTAAATGACTGAAACAGGACACAGATAATTAGAATGGACAGAGGATCAGGATGATAGTAATTGACTGAAACAGGACACAGATAATTAGAATGGACAGAGGATCAGGATGATAGTAATTGACTGAAACAGGACATAGATAATTAGAATAGACAGAGGATCAGGATGATAGTAATTGACTGAAACAGGACACAGATAATTAGAATGGACAGAGGATCAGGATGATAGTAATTGACTGTTAAAGGACACAGATAATTAGAATGGACAGAGGATCAGGATGATAGTAATTGACTGAAACAGGGCACAGATAATTAGAATAGACAGAGGATCAGGATGATTGTAATTGACTGAAACAGGACATAGATAATTAAAATGGACAGAGGATCAGGATGATAGTAATTGACTGAAACAGGACATAGATAATTAGAATGGACAGAGGATCAGGATGATAGTAATTGACTGAAACAGGACATAGATTATTTGAATGGTCAGAGGATCAGGATGATAGTAATTGACTGAAACAGGACACAGATAATTAGAATAGACATAGGATCAGGATGGTTGCAATTGACTGAAACAGGACATAGATAATTAGAATGGACAGAGGATCAGGATGATAGTAATTGACTGAAAAAGGACACAGATAATTAGAATGGACAGAGGATGAGGATGATAGTAATTGACTGAAACAGGACATAGATAATTAGAATGGACAGAGGATCAGGATGATAGTAATTGACTGAAAAAGGACACAGATAATTAGAATAGACAGAGGATCAGGATGATAGTAATTGACTGAAACAGGACATAGATAATTAGAATAGACAGAGGATCAGGATGATAGTAATTCTTTGAAACAGGACATAGATAATTAGAATGGACAGAGGATCAGGATGATAGTAATTGACTGAAACAGGACATAGATAATTAGAATAGACAGAGGATCAGGATGACAGTAATTGACTGAAACAGGACATAGATAATTAGAATGGACAGAGGATCAGGATGATAGTAATTGACTGAAACAGGACATAGATAATTAGAATGGACAGAGGATCAGGATGATAGTAATTGACTGAAACAGGACATAGATAATTAGAATAGACAGAGGATCAGAATGATAGTAATTGACTGAAACAGGACATAGATAATTAGAATGGACAGAGGATCAGGATGACAGTAATTGACTGAAACAGGACATAGAGAATTAGAATAGACAGAGGATCAGGATGATAGTAATTGACTGAAACAGGACACAGATAATTAGAATGGACAGAGGATCAGGATGATAGTAATTGACTGAAACAGGACATAGATAATTAGAATAGACAGAGGATCAGGATGATAGTAATTGACTGAAACAGGACACTGATAATTAGAATGGACAGAGGATCAGGATGATAGTAATTGACTGTTAAAGGACACAGATAATTAGAATGGACAGAGGATCAGGATGATAGTAATTGACTGAAACAGGGCACAGATAATTAGAATAGACAGAGGATCAGGATGATTGTAATTGACTGAAACAGGACATAGATAATTAAAATGGACAGAGGATCAGGATGATAGTAATTGACTGAAACAGGACATAGATAATTAGAATGGACAGAGGATCAGGATGATAGTAATTGACTGAAACAGGACATAGATTATTAGAATGGTCAGAGGATCAGGATGATAGTAATTGACTGAAACAGGACACAGATAATTAGAATAGACAGAGGATCAGGATGATTGTAATTGACTGAAACAGGACATAGATAATTAGAATGGACAGAGGAACAGGATGATAGTAATTGACTGAAAAAGGACACAGATAATTAGAATGGACAGAGGATGAGGATGATAGTAATTGACTGAAACAGAACATAGATAATTAGAATGGACAGAGGATCAGGATGATAGTAATTGACTGAAAAAGGACACAGATAATTAGAATAGACAGAGGATCAGGATGATAGTAATTGACTGAAACAGGACATAGATTATTAGAATGGACAGAGGATCAGGATGATAGTAATTGACTGAAACAGGACACAGATAATTAGAATAGACAGAGGATCAGGATGATAGTAATTGACTGAAACAGGACATAGATCATTAGAATGGACAGAGGATCAGGATGATAGTAATTGACTGAAACAGGACATAGATAATTAGAATAGACGGAGGATCAGGATGATAGTAATTGACTGAAACAGGACACAGATAATTAGAATGGACAGAGGATCAGGATGATAGTAATTGACTGAAAAAGGACACAGATAATTAGAATGGACAGAGGATCAGGATGATAGTAATTGACTGAAACAGGACACAGATAATTAGAATAGACAGAGGATCAGGATGATTGTAATTGACTGAAACAGGACATAGATAATTAAAATGGACAGAGGATCAGGATGATAGTAATTGACTGAAACAGGACATAGATAATTAGAATGGACAGAGAATAAGGATGATAGTAATTGACTGAAACAGGACATAGATTATTAGAATGGACAGAGGATCAGGATGATAGTAATTGACTGAAACAGGACACAGATAATTAGAATAGACAGAGGATCAGGATGATTGTAATTGACTGAAACAGGACATAGATAATTAGAATGGACAGAGGATCAGGATGATAGTAATTGACTGAAACAGGACATAGATAATTAGAATAGACAGAGGATCAGGATGACAGTAATTGACTGAAACAGGACACAGATAATTAGAATGGACAGAGGATCAGGATGATAGTAATTGACTGAAACAGGACATAGATAATTAGAATGGACAGAGGATCAGGATGATAGTAATTGACTGAAACAGGACATAGATAATTAGAATAGACAGAGGATCAGGATGATAGTAATTGACTGAAACAGGACATAGATAATTAGAATGGACAGAGGATCAGGATGACAGTAATTGACTGAAACAGGACATAGAGAATTAGAATAGACAGAGGATCAGGATGATAGTAATTGACTGAAACAGGACACAGAAAATTAGAATGGACAGAGGATCAGGATGATAGTAATTGACTGAAACAGGACATAGATAATTAGAATAGACAGAGGATCAGGATGATAGTAATTGACTGAAACAGGACACTGATAATTAGAATGGACAGAGGATCAGGATGATAGTAATTGACTGTTAAAGGACACATATAATTAGAATGGACAGAGGATCAGGATGATAGTAATTGACTGAAACAGGGCACAGATAATTAGAATAGACAGAGGATCAGGATGATTGTAATTGACTGAAACAGGACATAGATAATTAAAATGGACAGAGGATCAGGATGATAGTAATTGACTGAAACAGGACATAGATAATTAGAATGGACAGAGGATCAGGATGATAGTAATTGACTGAAACAGGACATAGATTATTAGAATGGTCAGAGGATCAGGATGATAGTAATTGACTGAAACAGGACACAGATAATTAGAATAGACAGAGGATCAGGATGATTGTAATTGACTGAAACAGGACATAGATAATTAGAATGGACAGAGGAACAGGATGATAGTAATTGACTGAAAAAGGACACAGATAATTAGAATGGACAGAGGATGAGGATGATAGTAATTGACTGAAACAGAACATAGATAATTAGAATGGACAGAGGATCAGGATGATAGTAATTGACTGAAAAAGGACACAGATAATTAGAATAGACAGAGGATCAGGATGATAGTAATTGACTGAAACAGGACATAGATTATTAGAATGGACAGAGGATCAGGATGATAGTAATTGACTGAAACAGGACACAGATAATTAGAATAGACAGAGGATCAGGATGATAGTAATTGACTGAAACAGGACATAGATCATTAGAATGGACAGAGGATCAGGATGATAGTAATTGACTGAAACAGGACATAGATAATTAGAATAGACAGAGGATCAGGATGATAGTAATTGACTGAAACAGGACACAGATAATTAGAATGGACAGAGGATCAGGATGATAGTAATTGACTGAAAAAGGACACAGATAATTAGAATGGACAGAGGATCAGGATGATAGTAATAGACTGAAACAGGACACAGATAATTAGAATAGACAGAGGATCAGGATGATTGTAATTGAATGAAACAGGACATAGATAATTAAAATGGACAGAGGATCAGGATGATAGTAATTGACTGAAACAGGACATAGATAATTAGAATGGACAGAGAATAAGGATGATAGTAATTGACTGAAACAGGACATAGATTATTAGAATGGACAGAGGATCAGGATGATAGTAATTGACTGAAACAGGACACAGATAATTAGAATAGACAGAGGATCAGGATGATTGTAATTGACTGAAACAGGACATAGATAATTAGAATGGACAGAGGATCAGGATGATAGTAATTGACTGAAAAAGGGCACAGATAATTAGAATAGACAGAGGATCAGGATGATAGTAATTGACTGAAACAGGACATAGATTATTAGAATGGACAGAGGATCAGGATGATAGTAATTGACTGAAACAGGACACAGATAATTAGAATAGACAGAGGATCAGGATGATAGTAATTGACTGAAACAGGACATAGATAATTAGAATGGACAGAGGATCAGGATGAGAGTAATTGACTGAAACAGGACATAGATAATTAGAATAGACAGAGAGTCAGGATGATAGTAATTGACTGAAACAGGACATAGATAATTAGAATGGACAGAGGATCAGGATGATAGTAATTGACTGAAACAGGACATAGATAATTAGAATAGACAGAGGATCAGGATGATACTAATTGACTGAAACAGGACATAGATAATTAGAATGGGCAGAGGATCAGGATGATAGTAATTGACTGAAACAGGACATAGATAATTGAAATAGACAGAGGATCAGGATGATAGTAATTGACTGAAACAGGACATAGATAATTAGAATGGACAGAGGATCAGGATGATAGTAATTGACTGAAACAGGACATAGATAATTAGAATAGACAGAGGATCAGGATGATAGTAATTGACTGAAACAGGACATAGATAATTAGAATGGTCAGAGGATCAGGATGCTAGTAATTGACTGAAACAGGACATAGATAATTAGAATAGACAGAGGATCAGGATGATAGTAATTGACTGAAACAGGACACAGATAATTAGAATGGACAGAGGATCAGGATGATAGTAATTGACTGAAAAAGGACACAGATAATTAGAATGGACAGAGGATCAGGATGATAGTAATTGACTGAAACAGGACACAGATAATTAGAATAGACAGAGGATCAGGATGATTGTAATTGACTGAAACAGGACATAGATAATTAAAATGGACAGAGGATCAGGATGATAGTAATTGACTGAAACAGGACATAGATAATTAGAATGGACAGAGAATAAGGATGATAGTAATTGACTGAAACAGGACATAGATTATTAGAATGGACAGAGGATCAGGATGATAGTAATTGACTGAAACAGGACACAGATAATTAGAATAGACAGAGGATCAGGATGATTGTAATTGACTGAAACAGGACATAGATAATTAGAATGGACAGAGAATCAGGATGATAGTAATTGACTGAAAAAGGACACAGGTAATTAGAATGGACAGAGGATGAGGATGATAGTAATTGACTGAAACAGGACATAGATAATTAGAATGGACAGAGGATCAGGATGATAGTAATTGACTGAAAAAGGGCACAGATAATTAGAATAGACAGAGGATCAGGATGATAGTAATTGACTGAAACAGGACATAGATTATTAGAATGGACAGAGGATCAGGATGATAGTAATTGACTGAAACAGGACACAGATAATTAGAATAGACAGAGGATCAGGATGATAGTAATTGACTGAAACAGGACATAGATAATTAGAATGGACAGAGGATCAGGATGATAGTAATTGACTGAAACAGGACATAGATAATTAGAATAGACAGAGAGTCAGGATGATAGTAATTGACTGAAACAGGACATAGATAATTAGAATGGACAGAGGATCAGGATGATAGTAATTGACTGAAACAGGACATAGATAATTAGAATAGACAGAGGATCAGGATGATACTAATTGACTGAAACAGGACATAGATAATTAGAATAGACAGAGGATCAGGATGATAGTAATTCTTTGAAACAGGACATAGATAATTAGAATGGACAGAGGATCAGGATGATAGTAATTGACTGAAACAGGACATAGATAATTAGAATAGACAGAGGATCAGGATGACAGTAATTGACTGAAACAGGACATAGATAATTAGAATGGACAGAGGATCAGGATGATAGTAATTGACTGAAACAGGACATAGATAATTAGAATGGACAGAGGATCAGGATGATAGTAATTGACTGAAACAGGACATAGATAATTAGAATAGACAGAGGATCAGGATGATAGTAATTGACTGAAACAGGACATAGATAATTAGAATGGACAGAGGATCAGGATGACAGTAATTGACTGAAACAGGACATAGAGAATTAGAATAGACAGAGGATCAGGATGATAGTAATTGACTGAAACAGGACACAGATAATTAGAATGGACAGAGGATCAGGATGATAGTAATTGACTGAAACAGGACATAGATAATTAGAATAGACAGAGGATCAGGATGATAGTAATTGACTGAAACAGGACACTGATAATTAGAATGGACAGAGGATCAGGATGATAGTAATTGACTGTTAAAGGACACAGATAATTAGAATGGACAGAGGATCAGGATGATAGTAATTGACTGAAACAGGGCACAGATAATTAGAATAGACAGAGGATCAGGATGATTGTAATTGACTGAAACAGGACATAGATAATTAAAATGGACAGAGGATCAGGATGATAGTAATTGACTGAAACAGGACATAGATAATTAGAATGGACAGAGGATCAGGATGATAGTAATTGACTGAAACAGGACATAGATTATTAGAATGGTCAGAGGATCAGGATGATAGTAATTGACTGAAACAGGACACAGATAATTAGAATAGACAGAGGATCAGGATGATTGTAATTGACTGAAACAGGACATAGATAATTAGAATGGACAGAGGAACAGGATGATAGTAATTGACTGAAAAAGGACACAGATAATTAGAATGGACAGAGGATGAGGATGATAGTAATTGACTGAAACAGAACATAGATAATTAGAATGGACAGAGGATCAGGATGATAGTAATTGACTGAAAAAGGACACAGATAATTAGAATAGACAGAGGATCAGGATGATAGTAATTGACTGAAACAGGACATAGATTATTAGAATGGACAGAGGATCAGGATGATAGTAATTGACTGAAACAGGACACAGATAATTAGAATAGACAGAGGATCAGGATGATAGTAATTGACTGAAACAGGACACAGATAATTAGAATAGACAGAGGATCAGGATGATTGTAATTGACTGAAACAGGACATAGATAATTAGAATGGACAGAGAATCAGGATGATAGTAATTGACTGAAAAAGGACACAGGTAATTAGAATGGACAGAGGATGAGGATGATAGTAATTGACTGAAACAGGACATAGATAATTAGAATGGACAGAGGATCAGGATGATAGTAATTGACTGAAAAAGGGCACAGATAATTAGAATAGACAGAGGATCAGGATGATAGTAATTGACTGAAACAGGACATAGATTATTAGAATGGACAGAGGATCAGGATGATAGTAATTGACTGAAACAGGACACAGATAATTAGAATAGACAGAGGATCAGGATGATAGTAATTGACTGAAACAGGACATAGATAATTAGAATGGACAGAGGATCAGGATGATAGTAATTGACTGAAACAGGACATAGATAATTAGAATAGACAGAGAGTCAGGATGATAGTAATTGACTGAAACAGGACATAGATAATTAGAATGGACAGAGGATCAGGATGATAGTAATTGACTGAAACAGGACATAGATAATTAGAATAGACAGAGGATCAGGATGATACTAATTGACTGAAACAGGACATAGATAATTAGAATAGACAGAGGATCAGGATGATAGTAATTCTTTGAAACAGGACATAGATAATTAGAATGGACAGAGGATCAGGATGATAGTAATTGACTGAAACAGGACATAGATAATTAGAATAGACAGAGGATCAGGATGACAGTAATTGACTGAAACAGGACATAGATAATTAGAATGGACAGAGGATCAGGATGATAGTAATTGACTGAAACAGGACATAGATAATTAGAATGGACAGAGGATCAGGATGATAGTAATTGACTGAAACAGGACATAGATAATTAGAATAGACAGAGGATCAGGATGATAGTAATTGACTGAAACAGGACATAGATAATTAGAATGGACAGAGGATCAGGATGACAGTAATTGACTGAAACAGGACATAGAGAATTAGAATAGACAGAGGATCAGGATGATAGTAATTGACTGAAACAGGACACAGATAATTAGAATGGACAGAGGATCAGGATGATAGTAATTGACTGAAACAGGACATAGATAATTAGAATAGACAGAGGATCAGGATGATAGTAATTGACTGAAACAGGACACTGATAATTAGAATGGACAGAGGATCAGGATGATAGTAATTGACTGTTAAAGGACACAGATAATTAGAATGGACAGAGGATCAGGATGATAGTAATTGACTGAAACAGGGCACAGATAATTAGAATAGACAGAGGATCAGGATGATTGTAATTGACTGAAACAGGACATAGATAATTAAAATGGACAGAGGATCAGGATGATAGTAATTGACTGAAACAGGACATAGATAATTAGAATGGACAGAGGATCAGGATGATAGTAATTGACTGAAACAGGACATAGATTATTAGAATGGTCAGAGGATCAGGATGATAGTAATTGACTGAAACAGGACACAGATAATTAGAATAGACAGAGGATCAGGATGATTGTAATTGACTGAAACAGGACATAGATAATTAGAATGGACAGAGGAACAGGATGATAGTAATTGACTGAAAAAGGACACAGATAATTAGAATGGACAGAGGATGAGGATGATAGTAATTGACTGAAACAGAACATAGATAATTAGAATGGACAGAGGATCAGGATGATAGTAATTGACTGAAAAAGGACACAGATAATTAGAATAGACAGAGGATCAGGATGATAGTAATTGACTGAAACAGGACATAGATTATTAGAATGGACAGAGGATCAGGATGATAGTAATTGACTGAAACAGGACACAGATAATTAGAATAGACAGAGGATCAGGATGATAGTAATTGACTGAAACAGGACATAGATCATTAGAATGGACAGAGGATCAGGATGATAGTAATTGACTGAAACAGGACATAGATAATTAGAATAGACAGAGGATCAGGATGATAGTAATTGACTGAAACAGGACACAGATAATTAGAATGGACAGAGGATCAGGATGATAGTAATTGACTGAAAAAGGACACAGATAATTAGAATGGACAGAGGATCAGGATGATAGTAATTGACTGAAACAGGACACAGATAATTAGAATAGACAGAGGATCAGGATGATTGTAATTGACTGAAACAGGACATAGATAATTAAAATGGACAGAGGATCAGGATGATAGGAATTGACTGAAACAGGACATAGATAATTAGAATGGACAGAGAATAAGGATGATAGTAATTGACTGAAACAGGACATAGATTATTAGAATGGACAGAGGATCAGGATGACAGTAATTGACTGAAACAGGACACAGATAATTAGAATAGACAGAGGATCAGGATGATTGTAATTGACTGAAACAGGACATAGATAATTAAAATGGACAGAGAATCAGGATGATAGTACTTGACTGAAAAAGGACACAGGTAATTAGAATGGACAGAGGATGAGGATGATAGTAATTGACTGAAACAGGACATAGATAATTAGAATGGACAGAGGATCAGGATGATAGTAATTGACTGAAAAAGGGCACAGATAATTAGAATAGACAGAGGATCAGGATGATAGTAATTGACTGAAACAGGACATAGATTATTAGAATGGACAGAGGATCAGGATGATAGTAATTGACTGAAACAGGACACAGATAATTAGAATAGACAGAGGATCAGGATGATAGTAATTGACTGAAACAGGACATAGATAATTAGAATGGACAGAGGATCAGGATGATAGTAATTGACTGAAACAGGACATAGATAATTAGAATAGACAGAGAGTCAGGATGATAGTAATTGACTGAAACAGGACATAGATAATTAGAATGGACAGAGGATCAGGATGATAGTAATTGACTGAAACAGGACATAGATAATTAGAATAGTCAGAGGATCAGGATGATACTAATTGACTGAAACAGGACATAGATAATTAGAATGGGCAGAGGATCAGGATGATAGTAATTGACTGAAACAGGACATAGATAATTAGAATAGACAGAGGATCAGGATGATAGTAATTGACTGAAACAGGACATAGATAATTAGAATGGACAGAGGATCAGGATGATAGTAATTGACTGAAACAGGACATAGATAATTAGAATAGACAGAGGATCAGGATGATAGTAATTGACTGAAACAGGACATAGATAATTAGAATGGTCAGAGGATCAGGATGCTAGTAATTGACTGAAACAGGACATAGATAATTAGAATAGACAGAGGATCAGGATGATAGTAATTGACTGAAACAGGACACAGATAATTAGAATGGACAGAGGATCAGGATGATAGTAATTGACTGAAAAAGGACACAGATAATTAGAATGGACAGAGGATCAGGATGATAGTAATTGACTGAAACAGGACACAGATAATTAGAATAGACAGAGGATCAGGATGATTGTAATTGACTGAAACAGGACATAGATAATTAGAATGGACAGAGAATCAGGTTGATAGTTATTGACTGAAAAAGGACACAGGTAATTAGAATGGACAGAGGATGAGGATGATAGTAATTTACTGAAACAGGACATAGATAATTAGAATGGACAGAGGATCAGGATGATAGTAATTGACTGAAAAAGGGCACAGATAATTAAAATAGACAGAGGATCAGGATGATAGTAATTGACTGAAACAGGACATAGATTATTAGAATGGACAGAGGATCAGGATGATAGTAATTGACTGAAACAGGACACAGATAATTAGAATAGACAGAGGATCAGGATGATAGTAATTGACTGAAACAGGACATAGATAATTAGAATGGACAGAGGATCAGGATGATAGTAATTGACTGAAACAGGACATAGATAATTAGAATAGACAGAGAGTCAGGATGATAGTAATTGACTGAAACAGGACATAGATAATTAGAATGGACAGAGGATCAGGATGATAGTAATTGACTGAAACAGGACATAGATAATTAGAATAGACAGAGGATCAGGATGATACTAATTGACTGAAACAGGACATAGATAATTAGAATGGGCAGAGGATCAGGATGATAGTAATTGACTGAAACAGGACATAGATAATTAGAATAGACAGAGGATCAGGATGATAGTAATTGACTGAAACAGGACATAGATAATTAGAATGGACAGAGGATGAGGATGATAGTAATTGACTGAAACAGGACATAGATAATTAGAATAGACAGAGGATCAGGATGATAGTAATTGACTGAAACAGGACATAGATAATTAGAATGGTCAGAGGATCAGGATGATAGTAATTGACTGAAACAGGACATAGATAATTAGAATAGACAGAGGATGAGGATGATAGTAATTGACTGAAACAGGACATAGATAATTAGAATGGACAGAGGATCAGGATGATAGTAATTGACTGAAACAGGACATAGATAATTAGAATGGAAAGAGGATCAGGATGATAGTAATTGACTGAAACAGGACATTGATAATTAGAATAGACAGAGGATCAGGATGATAGTAATTGACTGAAACAGGACATGGATAATTAGAATGGAAAGAGGATCAGGATGATAGTAATTGACTGAAACAGGACATAGATAATTAGAATGGACAGAGGATCAGGATGATAGTAATTGACTGAAACAGGACATGGATAATTAGAATGGACAGAGGATCAGGATGATAGTAATCGACTGAAACAGGACATAGATAATTAGAATGGACAGAGGTTCAGGATGGTAGTAATTGACTGAAACAGGACATAGATAATTAGAATGGAAAGAGGATCAGGATGGTAGTAATTGACTGAAACAGGACATAGATAATTAGAATGGAAAGAGGATCAGGATGGTAGTAATTGACTGAAACAGGACATGGATAATTAGAATGGACAGAGGATCAGGATGATAGTAATTGACTGAAACAGGACATAGATAATTAGAATGGAAAGAGGATCAGGATGGTAGTAATTGACTGAAACAGGACATAGATAATTAGAATGGAAATAGGATCAGGATGGTAGTAATTGACTGAAACAGGACATGGATAATTAGAATGGACAGAGGATCAGGATGATAGTAATTGACTGAAACAGGACATTGATAATTAGAATGGACAGAGAATCAGGATGATAGTAATTGACTGAAACAGGACATGGATAATTAGAATGGACAGAGGATCAGGATGATAGCAATTGACTGAAACAGGACATGGATAATTAGAATGGACAGAGGATCAGGATGATAGTAATTGACTGAAAAAGGTCACAGATAATTAGAATGGACAGAGGATCAGGATGATAGTAATTGACTGAAAAAGGTCACAGATAATTAGAATGGACAGAGGATCAGGATGATAGTAATTGACTGAAACAGGACATGGATAATTAGAATGGACAGAGGATCAGGATGATAGTAATTGACTGAAACAGGACATGGATAATTAGAATGGACAGAGGATCAGGATGATAGTAATTGACTGAAACAGGACATGGATAATTAGAATGGACAGAGGATCAGGATGATAGTAATTGACTGAAACAGAACATAGATAATTAGAATGGACAGAGGATCAGGATGATAGTAATTGACTGAAAAAGGACACAGATAATTAGAATGGACAGAGGATCAGGATGATAGTAATTGACTGAAACAGGACATGGATAATTAGAATGGACAGAGGATCAGGATGATAGTAATTGACTGAAACAGGACATGGATAATTAGAATGGACAGAGGATCAGGATGATAGTAATTGACTGAAAAAGGACTCAGATAATTAGAATGGACAGAGGATCAGGATGATGGTAATTGACTGAAAAAGGACACAGATAATTAGATTGGACAGAGGATCAGGATGATAGTAATTGACTGAAAAAGGGCACAGATAATTATAATGGACAGAGGATCGGGATGATAGTAATTGACTGAAAAAGGACACAGATT
Organism: Heterodontus francisci; assembly: GCF_036365525.1. Taxonomy (NCBI): domain Eukaryota; kingdom Metazoa; phylum Chordata; class Chondrichthyes; order Heterodontiformes; family Heterodontidae; genus Heterodontus; species Heterodontus francisci. The sequence goes on from NW_027141899.1 coordinate 642,004, forward strand.
ATTAGAATGGACAGAGGATCAGGATGATAGTAATTGACTGAAACAGGACATGGATAATTAGAATGGACAGAGGATCAGGATGATAGTAATTGACTGAAACAGGACATGGATAATTAGAATGGACAGAGGATCAGGATGATAGTAATTGACTGAAACAGGACATGGATAATTAGAATGGGCAGAGGATCAGGATGATAGTAATTGACTGAAACAGGACATGGATAATTAGAATGGACAGAGGATCAGGATGATAGTAATTGACTGAAACAGGACATAGATAATTAGCATGGACAGAGGATCAGGATGATAGTAATTGACAGAAACAGGACATGGATAATTAGAATGGACAGAGGATCAGGATGATAGTAATTGACTGAAAAAGGTCACAGATAATTAGAATGGACAGAGGATCAGGATGATAGTAATTGACTGAAACAGGACATAGATAATTAGAATGGACGGAGGATCAGGATGATAGTAATTGACTGAAACAGGACATGGATAATTAGAATGGACAGAGGATCAGGATGATAGTAATTGACTGAAACAGGACATAGATAATTAGAATGGACAGAGGATCAGGATGATAGTAATTGACAGAAACAGGACATGGATAATTAGAATGGACAGAGGATCAGGATGATAGTAATTGACTGAAAAAGGACATGAATAATTAGAATGGACAGAGGATCAGGATGATAGTAATTGACTGAAACAGGACACAGATAATTAGAATTTTCAGAGGATCAGGATGATAGTAATTGACTGAAACAGGACATAGATAATTAGAATGGACAGAGGATCAGGATGATAGTAATTGACTGAAACAGGACATAGATAATTAGAATGGACAGAGGATCAGGATGATAGTAATTGACTGAAACAGGACATAGATAATTAGAATGGACAGAGGATCAGGATGATAGTAATTGACTGAAACAGGACATGGATAATTAGAATGGACAGAGGATCAGGATGATAGTAATTGACTGAAACAGGACATGGATAATTAGAATGGACAGAGGATCAGGATGATAGTAATTGACTGAAACAGGACATAGATAATTAGAATGGACAGAGGATCAGGATGATAGTAATTGACTGAAAAAGGACACAGATAATTAGAATTTTCAGAGGATCAGGATGATAGTAATTGACTGAAACAGGACATAGATAATTAGAATGGACAGAGGATCAGGATGATAGTAATTGACTGAAACAGGACATAGATAATTAGAATGGACAGAGGATCAGGATGATAGTAATTGACCGAAACAGGACATAGATAATTAGAATGGACAGAGGATCAGGATGATAGTAATTGACTGAAACAGGACATGGATAATTAGAATGGACAGAGGATCAGGATGATAGTAATTGACTGAAACAGGACATGGATAATTAGAATTGACAGAGGATCAGGATGATAGTAATTGACTGAAACAGAACATAGATAATTAGAATGGACAGAGGATCAGGATGATAGTAATTGACTGAAAAAGGACACAGATAATTAGAATGGACAGAGGATCAGGATGATAGTAATTGACTGAAACAGGACATGGATAATTAGAATGGACAGAGGATCAGGATGATAGTAATTGACTGAAACAGGACATGGATAATTAGAATGGACAGAGGATCAGGATGATAGTAATTGACTGAAAAAGGACTCAGATAATTACAATGGACAGAGGATCAGGATGATGGTAATTGACTGAAAAAGGACACAGATAATTAGATTGGACAGAGGATCAGGATGATAGTCCTTTTTTTTTTTCTTTTTGGGCCTCCTTATCTCGAGAGACAATGGATACGCGCCTGGAGGTGGTCAGTGGTTTGTGAAGCAGCGCCTGGAGTGGCTATAAAGGCCAATTCTGGAGTGACAGGCTCTTCCACAGGTGCTGCAGAGAAATTTGTTTGTTGGGGCTGTTGCACAGTTGGCTCTCCCCTTGCGCCTCTGTCTTTTTTCCTGCCAACTACTAAGTCTCTTCGACTCGCCACAATTTAGCCCTGTCTTTATGGCTACCCGCCAGCTCTGGCGAATGCTGGCAACTGACTCCCACGACTTGTGATCAATGTCACACGATTTCATGTCGCGTTTGCAGACGTCTTTATAACGGAGACATGGACGGCCGGTGGGTCTGATACCAGTGGCGAGCTCGCTGTACAATGTGTCTTTGGGGATCCTGCCATCTTCCATGCGGCTCACATGGCCAAGCCATCTCAAGCGCCGCTGACTCAGTAGTGTGTATAAGCTGGGGATGTTGGCCGCTTCAAGGACTTCTGTGTTGGAGATATAGTCCTGCCACCTGATGCCAAGTATTCTCCGAAGGCAGCGAAGATGGAATGAATTGAGACGTCGCTCTTGGCTGGCATACGTTGTCCAGGCCTCGCTGCCGTAGAGCAAGGTACTGAGGACACAGGCCTGATACACTCGGACTTTTGTGTTCCGTGTCAGTGCGCCATTTTCCCACACTCTCTTGGCCAGTCTGAACATAGCAGTGGAAGCCTTACCCATGCGCTTGTTGATTTCTGCATCTAGAGACAGGTTACTGGTGATAGTTGAGCCTAGGTAGGTGAACTCTTGAACCACTTCCAGAGCGTGGTCGCCAATATTGATGGATGGAGCATTTCTGACATCCTGCCCCATGATGTTCGTTTTCTTGAGGCTGATGGTTAGGCCAAATTCATTGCAGGCAGACGCAAACCTGTCAATGAGACTCTGCAGGCATTCTTCAGTGTGAGATGTTAAAGCAGCATCGTCAGCAAAGAGGAGTTCTCTGATGAGGACTTTCCGCACTTTGGACTTCGCTCTTAGACGGGCAAGGTTGAACAACCTGCCCCCTGATCTTGTGTGGAGGAAAATTCCTTCTTCAGAGGATTTGAACGCATGTGAAAGCAGCAGGGAGAAGAAAATCCCAAAAAGTGTGGGTGCGAGAACACAGCCCTGTTTCACACCACTCAGGATAGGAAAGGGCTCTGATGATAGTAATTGACTGAAAAAGGGCACAGATAATTAGAATGGACAGAGGATCGGGATGATAGTAATTGACTGAAAAAGGACACAGATAATTAGAATGGACAGAGGATCAGGATGATAGTAATTGACTGAAATAGGACATGGATAATTAGAATGGACAGAGGATCAGGATGATAGTAATTGACTGAAACAGGACATGGATAATTAGAATGGACAGAGGATCAGGATGATAGTAATTGACTGAAACAGGACATGGATAATTAGAATGGGCAGAGGATCAGGATGATAGTAATTGACTGAAACAGGACATGGATAATTAGAATGGACAGAGGATCAGGATGATAGTAATTGACTGAAACATTACATAGATAATTAGCATGGACAGAGGATCAGGATGATAGTAATTGACAGAAACAGGACATGGATAATTAGAATGGACAGAGGATCAGGATGATAGTAATTGACTGAAACAGGACATAGATAATTAGAATGGACAGAGGATCAGGATGATAGTAATTGACTGAAACAGGACATGGATAATTAGAATGGACAGAGGATCAGGATGATAGTAATTGACTGAAACAGGACATGGATAATTAGAATGGACAGAGGATCAGGATGATAGTAATTGACTGAAACAGAACATAGATAATTAGAATGGACAGAGGATCAGGATGATAGTAATTGACTGAAAAAGGACACAGATAATTAGAATGGACAGAGGATCAGGATGATAGTAATTGACTGAAACAGGACATGGATAATTAGAATGGACAGAGGATCAGGATGATAGTAATTGACTGAAACAGGACATGGATAATTAGAATGGACAGAGGATCAGGATGATAGTAATTGACTGAAAAAGGACTCAGATAATTACAATGGACAGAGGATCAGGATGATGGTAATTGACTGAAAAAGGACACAGATAATTAGATTGGACAGAGGATCAGGATGATAGTAATTGACTGAAAAAGGGCACAGATAATTAGAATGGACAGAGGATCGGGATGATAGTAATTGACTGAAAAAGGACACAGATAATTAGAATGGACAGAGGATCAGGATGATAGTAATTGACTGAAACAGGACATGGATAATTAGAATGGACAGAGGATCAGGATGATAGTAATTGACTGAAACAGGACATGGATAATTAGAATGGACAGAGGATCAGGATGATAGTAATTGACTGAAACAGGACATGGATAATTAGAATGGGCAGAGGATCAGGATGATAGTAATTGACTGAAACAGGACATGGATAATTAGAATGGACAGAGGATCAGGATGATAGTAATTGACTGAAACAGGACATAGATAATTAGCATGGACAGAGGATCAGGATGATAGTAATTGACAGAAACAGGACATGGATAATTAGAATGGACAGAGGATCAGGATGATAGTAATTGACTGAAACAGGACATAGATAATTAGAATGGACGGAGGATCAGGATGATAGTAATTGACTGAAACAGGACATGGATAATTAGAATGGACAGAGGATCAGGATGATAGTAATTGACTGAAACAGGACATAGATAATTAGAATGGACAGAGGATCAGGATGATAGTAATTGACAGAAACAGGACATGGATAATTAGAATGGACAGAGGATCAGGATGATAGTAATTGACTGAAAAAGGACATGAATAATTAGAATGGACAGAGGATCAGGATGATAGTAATTGACTGAAACAGGACATAGATAATTAGAATGGACAGAGGATCAGGATGATAGTAATTGACTGAAACAGGACATGGATAATTAGAATGGACAGAGGATCAGGATGATAGTAATTGACTGAAACAGGACATAGATAATTAGAATGGACAGAGGATCAGGATGATAGTAATTGACTGAAACAGGACATAGATAATTAAAATGTTCAGAGGATCAGGATGATAGTAATTGACTGAAAAAGGACACAGATAATTAGAATTTTCAGAGGATCAGGATGATAGTAATTGACTGAAACAGGACATAGATAATTAGAATGGACAGAGGATCAGGATGATAGTAATTGACTGAAACAGGACATAGATAATTAGAATGGACAGAGGATCAGGATGATAGTAATTGACTGAAACAGGACATAGATAATTAGAATGGACAGAGGATCAGGATGATAGTAATTGACTGAAACAGGACATAGATAATTAGAATAGACAGAGGATCAGGATGATAGTAATTTACTGAAACAGGACATCGATAATTAAAGTAGACAGAGGATCAGGATGACAGTAACTGACTGAAGCAGGACATAGATAATTAGAATAGACAGACGATCAGGATGATAGTAATTGGCTGAAACAGGACATAGATAATTAGAATGTTCAGAGGTTCAGGATGACAGTAATTGAATGAAACAGGACATAGATAATTAGAATGGACAGAGGATCAGGATGATAGTAATTGACTGAAACTGGACATAGATAATTAGAATAGATAGAGGATCAGGATGATAGTAATTGACTGAAACAGGACATAGATAATTAGAATGGAAAGAGGATCAGGATGATAGTAATTGACTGAAACAGGACATTGATAATTAGAATAGACAGAGGATCAGGATGATAGTAATTGACTGAAACAGGACATAGATAATTAGAATGGAAAGAGGATCAGAATGATAGTAATTGACTGAAACAGGACATAGATAATTAGAATGGACAGAGGATCAGGATGATAGTAATCGACTGAAACAGGACATAGATAATTAGAATGGACAGAGGTTCAGGATGGTAGTAATTGACTGAAACAGGACATAGATAATTAGAATGGAAAGAGGATCAGGATGGTAGTAATTGACTGAAACAGGACATAGATAATTAGAATGGAAAGAGGATCAGGATGGTAGTAATTGACTGAAACAGGACATGGATAATTAGAATGGACAGAGGATCAGGATGATAGTAATTGACTGAAACAGGACATGGATAATTAGAATGGACAGAGGATCAGGATGATAGTAATTGACTGAAAAAGGACACAATTAATTAGAATGGACAGAGGATCAGGATGATAGTAATTGACTGAAACAGGACATGGATAATTAGAATGGACAGAGGATCAGGATGATAGTAATTGACTGAAAATGGTCACAGATAATTAGAATGGACAGAGGATCAGGATGATAGTAATTGACTGAAAAAGGACACAGATACTTAGAATGGACAGAGGATCAGGATGATAGTAATTGACTGAAACAGGACATGGATAATTAGAATGGACAGAGGATCAGGATGATAGTAATTGACTGAAACAGGACATGGATAATTAGAATGGACAGAGGATCAGGATGATAGTAATTGACTGAAACAGGACATGGATAATTAGAATGGACAGAGGATCAGGATGATAGTAATTGACTGAAACAGAACATAGATAATTAGAATGGACAGAGGATCAGGATGATAGTAATTGACTGAAAAAGGACACAGATAATTAGAATGGACAGAGGATCAGGATGATAGTAATTGACTGAAACAGGACATGGATAATTAGAATGGACAGAGGATCAGGATGATAGTAATTGACTGAAACAGGACATGGATAATTAGAATGGACAGAGGATCAGGATGATAGTAATTGACTGAAAAAGGACACAGATAATTAGAATGGACAGAGGATCAGGATGATGGTAATTGACTGAAAAAGGACACAGATAATTAGATTGGACAGAGGATCAGGATGATAGTAATTGACTGAAAAAGGGCACAGATAATTAGAATGGACAGAGGATCGGGATGATAGTAATTGACTGAAAAAGGGCACAGATAATTAGAATAGACAGAGGATCAGGATGATAGTAATTGACTGAAACAGGACATGGATAATTAGAATGGACAGAGGATCAGGATGATAGTAATTGACTGAAACAGGACATGGATAATTAGAATGTACAGAGGATCAGGATGATAGTAATTGACTGAAACAGGACATGGATAATTAGAATGGACAGAGGATCAGGATGATAGTAATTGACTGAAACAGGACATAGATAATTAGAATGGACAGAGGATCAGGATGATAGTAATTGACTGAAACAGGACATAGATAATTAAAATGTTCAGAGGATCAGGATGATAGTAATTGACTGAAAAAGGACACAGATAATTAGAATTTTCAGATTATCAGGATGATAGTAATTGACTGAAACAGGACATAGATAATTAGAATGGACAGAGGATCAGGATGATAGTAATTGACTGAAACAGGACATAGATAATTAGAATGGACAGAGGATCAGGATGATAGTAATTGACTGAAACAGGACATAGATAATTAGAATGGACAGAGGATCAGGATGATAGTAATTGACTGAAACAGGACATAGATAATTAGAATAGACAGAGGATCAGGATGATAGTAATTTACTGAAACAGGACATCGATAATTAAAGTAGACAGAGGATCAGGATGACAGTAACTGACTGAAGCAGGACATAGATAATTAGAATAGACAGACGATCAGGATGATAGTAATTGGCTGAAACAGGACATAGATAATTAGAATAGACAGAGGTTCAGGATGACAGTAATTGAATGAAACAGGACATAGATAATTAGAATGGACAGAGGATCAGGATGATAGTAATTGACTGAAACAGGACATAGATAATTAGAATAGATAGAGGATCAGGATGATAGTAATTGACTGAAACAGGACATAGATAATTAGAATGGAAAGAGGATCAGGATGATAGTAATTGACTGAAACAGGACATTGATAATTAGAATAGACAGAGGATCAGGATGATAGTAATTGACTGAAACAGGACATAGATAATTAGAATGGAAAGAGGATCAGGATGATAGTAATTGACTGAAACAGGACATAGATAATTAGAATGGACAGAGGATCAGGATGATAGTAATCGACTGAAACAGGACATAGATAATTAGAATGGACAGAGGTTCAGGATGGTAGTAATTGACTGAAACAGGACATAGATAATTAGAATGGAAAGAGGATCAGGATGGTAGTAATTGACTGAAACAGGACATAGATAATTAGAATGGAAAGAGGATCAGGATGGTAGTAATTGACTGAAACAGGACATGGATAATTAGAATGGACAGAGGATCAGGATGATAGTAATTGACTGAAAAAGGACACAGATAATTAGAATGGACAGAGGATCAGGATGATAGTAATTGACTGAAACAGGACATGGATAATTAGAATGGACAGAGAATCAGGATGATAGTAATTGACTGAAACAGGACATGGATAATTAGAATGGACAGAGGATCAGGATGATAGTAATTGACTGAAACAGGACATGGATAATTAGAATGGACAGAGGATCAGGATGATAGTAATTGACTGAAAAAGGTCACAGATAATTAGAATGGACAGAGGATCAGGATGATAGTAATTGACTGAAAAAGGACACAGATACTTAGAATGGACAGAGGATCAGGATGATAGTAATTGACTGAAACAGGACATGGATAATTAGAATGGACAGAGGATCAGGATGATAGTAATTGACTGAAACAGGACATGGATAATTAGAATGGACAGAGGATCAGGATGATAGTAATTGACTGAAACAGGACATGCATAATTAGAATGGACAGAGGATCAGGATGATAGTAATTGACTGAAACAGAACATAGATAATTAGAATGGACAGAGGATCAGGATGATAGTAATTGACTGAAAAAGGACACAGATAATTAGAATGGACAGAGGATCAGGATGACAGTAATTGACTGAAACAGGACATGGATAATTAGAATGGACAGAGGATCAGGATGATAGTAATTGACTGAAACAGGACATGGATAATTAGAATGGACAGAGGATCAGGATGATAGTAATTGACTGAAAAAGGACACAGATAATTAGAATGGACAGAGGATCAGGATGATGGTAATTGACTGAAAAAGGACACAGATAATTAGATTGGACAGAGGATCAGGATGATAGTAATTGACTGAAAAAGGGCACAGATAATTAGAATGGACAGAGGATCGGGATGATAGTAATTGACTGAAACAGGACATGGATAATTAGAATGGACAGAGGATCAGGATGATAGTAATTGACTGAAACAGGACATGGATAATTAGAATGGACAGAGGATCAGGATGATAGTAATTGACTGAAACAGGACATGGATAATTAGAATGGACAGAGGATCAGGATGATAGTAATTGACTGAAACAGGACATGGATAATTAGAATGGACAGAGGATCAGGCTGATAGTAATTGACTGAAACAGGACATAGATAATTAGCATGGACAGAGGATCAGGATGATAGTAATTGACAGAAACAGGACATGGATAATTAGAATGGACAGAGGATCAGGATGATAGTAATTGACTGAAACAGGACATAGATAATTAGAATGGACGGAGGATCAGGATGATAGTAATTGACTGAAACAGGACATGGATAATTAGAATGGACAGAGGATCAGGATGATAGTAATTGACTGAAACAGGACATAGATAATTAGAATGGACAGAGGATCAGGATGATAGTAATTGACAGAAACAGGACATGGATAATTAGAATGGACAGAGGGTCAGGATGATAGTAATTGACTGAAAAAGGACATGAAAAATTAGAATGGACAGAGGATCAGGATGATAGTAATTGACTGAAACAGGACATAGATAATTAGAATGGACAGAGGATCAGGATGATAGTAATTGACTGAAACAGGACATGGATAATTAGAATGGACAGAGGATCAGGATGATAGTAATTGACTGAAACAGGACATAGATAATTAGAATGGACAGAGGATCAGGATGATAGTAATTGACTGAAACAGGACATAGATAATTAAAATGTTCAGAGGATCAGGATGATAGTAATTGACTGAAAAAGGACACAGATAATTAGAATTTTCAGAGGATCAGGATGATAGTAATTGACTGAAACAGGACATAGATAATTAGAATGGACAGAGGATCAGGATGATAGTATTGACTGAAACAGGACATAGATAATTAGAATGGACAGAGGATCAGGATGATAGTAATTGACTGAAACAGGACATAGATAATTAGAATGGACAGAGGATCAGGATGATAGTAATTGACTGAAACAGGACATAGATAATTAGAATAAACAGAGGATCAGGATGATAGTAATTTACTGAAACAGGACATCGATAATTAAAGTAGACAGAGGATCAGGATGACAGTAACTGACTGAAACAGGACATAGATAATTAGAATAGACAGACGATCAGGATGATAGTAATTGGCTGAAACAGGACATAGATAATTAGAATAGACGGAGGTTCAGGATGACAGTAATTGAATGAAACAGGACATAGATAATTAGAATGGACAGAGGATCAGGATGATAGTAATTGACTGAAACAGGACATAGATAATTAGAATGGACAGAGGATCAGGATGATAGTAATTGACTGAAACAGGACATTGATAATTAAAATGGACAGAGGATCAGGATGATAGTAATTGACTGAAACAGGACATAGATAATTAGAATGGAAAAAAGATCAGGATGATAGTAATTGACTGAAACAGGACATTGATAATTAGAATGGACAGAGGATCAGGATGATAGTAATTGACTGAAACAGGACATAGATAATTAGAATGGACAGAGGATCAGGATGATAGTAATTGACTGAAACAGGACATTGATAATAAGAATGGACAGAGGATCAGGATGATAGTAATTGACTGAAACAGGACATAGATAATTAGAATAGACAGAGGATCAGGATGATAGTAATTGACTGAAACAGGACATAGATAATTAGAATGGACAGAGGATCAGGATGATAGTAATTGACTGAAACAGGACATTGATAATTAGAATGGACAGAGGATCAGGACGATAGTAATTGACTGAAACAGGACATAGATAATTAGAATGGAAAGATGATCAGGATGATAGTAATTGACTGATACAGGACATAGATAATTAGAACGGACATAGGATCAGGATGATAGTAATTGACTGAAACAGGACATTGATAATTAGAATGGACAGAGGATCAGGATGATAGTAATTGACTGAAACAGGACATAGATAATTAGAATGGAAAGAGGATCAGGATGATAGTAATTGACTGAAACAAAACATAGATAATTAGAATAGACAGAGGATCAGGATGATAGTAATTGACTGAAACAGGACATAGATAATTTGAGTAGACAGACGATCAGGATGATAGTAATTGACTGAAACAGGAGATAGATAATTAGAATGGACAGAGGATCAGGATGATAGTAATTGACTGAAACAGGACATAGATAATTAGAATGGAAAGAGGATCAGGATGACAGTAACTGACTGAAGCAGGACATAGATAATTAGAATAGACAGAGGATCAGGATGATAGTAATTGACTGAAACAGGACATGGATAATTAGAATGGACAGAGGATCAGGATGATAGTAATTGACTGAAACAGGACATAGATTATTAGAATGGACAGAGGATCAGGATGATAGTAATTGACTGAAACAGGACATGGATAATTAGAATGGACAGAGGATCAGGATGATAGTAATTGACTGAAACAGGACATAGATAATTAGAATGGACAGAGGATCACGATGATAGTAATTGACTGAAACAAGACATGGATAATTAGAATGGACAGAGGATCAGGATGATAGTAATTGACTGAAACAGGACATAGATAATTAGAATGGAAAGAGGATCAGGACGATAGTAATTGACTGAAACAGGACATAGATAATTAGAATGGACAGAGGATCAGGATGATAGTAATTGACTGAAACTGGACATAGATAATTAGAATGGAAAGAGGATCAGGATGATAGTAATTGACTGAAACAGGACATAGATAATTAGAATGGACAGAGGATCAGGATGATAGTAATTGACTGAAACAGGACATAGATAATTAGAATGGAAAGAGGATCAGGACGATAGTATTTGACTGAAACAGGACATAGATAATTAGAATGGACAGAGGATCAGGATGATAGTAATTGACTGAAACAGGACATAGATAATTAGAATGGAAAGAGGATCAGGACGATAGTAATTGACTGAAACAGGACATAGATAATTAGAATGGACAGAGGATCGGGATGAGAGGAATTGACTGAAAAAGGACACAGATAATTAGAATGGACAGAGGATCAGGATGATAGTAATTGACTGAAACAGGACATGGATAATTAGAATGGACAGAGGATCAGGATGATAGTAATTGACTGAAACAGGACATGGATAATTAGAATGGACAGAGGATCAGGATGATAGTAATTGACTGAAACAGGACATGGATAATTAGAATGGACAGAGGATCAGGATGATAGTAATTGACTGAAACAGGACATAGATAATTAGAATGGACAGAGGATCAGGATGATAGTAATTGACTGAAACACGACATAGACAATTAAAATGTTCAGAGGATCAGGATGATAGTAATTGACTGAAAAAGGGCACAGATAATTAGAATTTTCAGAGGATCAGGATGATAGTAATTGACTGAAACAGGACATAGATAATTAGAATGGACAGAGGATCAGGATGATAGTAATTGACTGAAACAGGACATAGATAATTAGAATGGACAGAGGATCAGGATGATAGTAATTGACTGAAACAGGACATAGATAATTAGAATGGACAGAGGATCAGGATGATAGTAATTGACTGAAACAGGACATAGATAATTAGAATAGACAGAGGATCAGGATGATAGTAATTTACTGAAACAGGACATCGATAATTAAAGTACACAGAGGATCAGGATGACAGTAACTGACTGAAGCAGGACATAGATAATTAGAATAGACAGAGGATCAGGATGATAGCAATTGGCTGAAACAGGACATAGATAATTAGAATAGACAGAGGTTCAGGATGATAGTAATTGACTGAAACAGGACATAGATAATTAGAATGGACAGAGGATCAGGATGATAGTAATTGACTGAAACAGGACATTGATAATTAGAATGGACAGAGGATCAGGATGATAGTAATTGACTGAAACAGGACATAGATAATTAGAATAGACAGAGGATCAGGATGATAGTAATTGAATGAAACAGGACATAGACAATTAGAATGGACAGAGGATCAGGATGATAGTAATTGACTGAAACAGGACATAGATAATTAGAATAGATAGAGGATCAGGATGATAGTAATTGACTGAAACAGGAAATAGATAATTAGAATGGAAAGAGGATCAGGATGATAGTAATTGACTGAAACAGGACATTGATAATTAGAATAGACAGAGGATCAGGATGATAGTAATTGACTGAAACAGGACATAGATAATTAGAATGGAAAGAGGATCAGGATGATAGTAATTGACTGAAACAGGACATAGATAATTAGAATGGACAGAGGATCAGGATGATAGTAATCGACTGAAACAGGACATAGATAATTAGAATGGACAGAGGTTCAGGATGGTAGTAATTGACTGAAACAGGACATAGATAATTAGAATGGAAAGAGGATCAGGATGGTAGTAATTGACTGAAACAGGACATAGATAATTAGAATGGAAAGAGGATCAGGATGGTAGTAATTGACTGAAACAGGACATGGATAATTAGAATGGACAGAGGATCAGGATGATAGTAATTGACTGAAAAAGGACACAGATAATTAGAATGGACAGAGGATCAGGATGATAGTAATTGACTGAAACAGGACATGGATAATTAGAATGGACAGAGAATCAGGATGATAGTAATTGACTGAAACAGGACATGGATAATTAGAATGGACAGAGGATCAGGATGATAGTAATTGACTGAAACAGGACATGGATAATTAGAATGGACAGAGGATCAGGATGATAGTAATTGACTGAAAAAGGTCACAGATAATTAGAATGGACAGAGGATCAGGATGATAGTAATTGACTGAAAAAGGACACAGATACTTAGAATGGACAGAGGATCAGGATGATAGTAATTGACTGAAACAGGACATGGATAATTAGAATGGACAGAGGATCAGGATGATAGTAATTGACTGAAACAGGACATGGATAATTAGAATGGACAGAGGATCAGGATGATAGTAATTGACTGAAACAGGACATGGATAATTAGAATGGACTGAGGATCAGGATGATAGTAATTGACTGAAACAGAACATAGATAATTAGAATGGACAGAGGATCAGGATGATAGTAATTGACTGAAAAAGGACACAGATAATTAGAATGGACAGAGGATCAGGATGATAGTAATTGACTGAAACCGGACATGGATAATTAGAATGGACAGAGGATCAGGATGATAGTAATTGACTGAAACAGGACATGGATAATTAGAATGGACAGAGGATCAGGATGATAGTAATTGACTGAAAAAGGACACAGATAATTAGAATGGACAGAGGATCAGGATGATGGTAATTGACTGAAAAAGGACACAGATAATTAGATTGGACAGAGGATCAGGATGATAGTAATTGACTGAAAAAGGGCACAGATAATTAGAATGGACAGAGGATCGGGATGATAGTAATTGACTGAAAAAGGACACAGATAATTAGAATGGACAGAGGATCAGGATGATAGTAATTGACTGAAACAGGACATGGATAATTAGAATGGACAGAGGATCAGGATGATAGTAATTGACTGAAACAGGACATGGATAATTAGAATGGACAGAGGATCAGGATGATAGTAATTGACTGAAACAGGACATGGATAATTAGAATGGACAGAGGATCAGGATGATAGTAATTGACTGAAACAGGACATGGATAATTAGAATGGACAGAGGATCAGGATGATAGTAATTGACTGAAACAGGACATAGATAATTAGCATGGACAGAGGATCAGGATGATAGTAATTGACAGAAACAGGACATGGATAATTAGAATGGACAGACGATCAGGATGATAGTAATTGACTGAAACAGGACATAGATAATTAGAATGGACGGAGGATCAGGATGGTAGTAATTGACTGAAACAGGACATGGATAATTAGAATGGACAGAGGATCAGGATGATAGTAATTGACTGAAACAGGACATAGATAATTAGAATGGACAGATGATCAGGATGATAGTAATTGACAGAAACAGGACATGGATAATTAGAATGGACAGAGGATCAGGATGATAGTAATTGACTGAAAAAGGACATGAATAATTAGAATGGACAGAGGATCAGGATGATAGTAATTGACTGAAACAGGACATAGATAATTAGAATGGACAGAGGATCAGGATGATAGTAATTGACAGAAACAGGACATGGATAATTAGAATGGACAGAGGATCAGGATGATAGTAATTGACTGAAACAGGACATAGATAATTAGAATGGACAGAGGATCAGGATGATAGTAATTGACTGAAACAGGACAGAGATAATTAAAATGGTCAGAGGATCAGGATGATAGTAATTGACTGAAAAAGGACACAGATAATTAGAATTTTCAGAGGATCAGGATGATAGTAATTGACTGAAACAGGACATAGATAATTAGAATGGACAGAGGATCAGGATGATAGTAATTGACTGAAACAGGACATAGATAATTAGAATGGACAGAGGATCAGGATGATAGTAATTGACTGAAACAGGACATAGATAATTAGAATGGACAGAGGATCAGGATGATAGTAATTGACTGAAACAGGACATAGATAATTAGAATAGACAGAGGATCAGGATGATAGTAATTTACTGAAACAGGACATCGATAATTAAAGTAGACAGAGGATCAGGATGACAGTAACTGACTGAAGCAGGACATAGATAATTAGAATAGACAGACGATCAGGATGATAGTAATTGGCTGAAACAGGACATAGATAATTAGAATAGACAGAGGTTCAGGATGACAGTAATTGAATGAAACAGGACATAGATAATTAGAATGGACAGAGGATCAGGATGATAGTAATTGACTGAAACAGGACATAGATAATTAGAATGGACAGAGGATCAGGATGATAGTAATTGACTGAAACAGGACATAGATAATTAGAATAGAGAGAGGATCAGGATGATAGTAATTGACTGAAACAGGACATAGATAATTAGAATAGACAGAGGATCAGGATGATAGTAATTGACTGAAACAGGACATTGATAATTAAAATGGACAGAGGATCAGGATGATAGAAATTGACTGAAACAGGACATAGATAATTAGAATTTTCAGAGGATCAGGATGATAGTAATTGACTGAAACAGGACAATGATAATTAAAATGGACAGAGGATCAGGATGATAGTAATTGACTGAAACAGGACATAGATAATTAGAATGGAAAAAAGATCAGGATGATAGTAATTGACTGAAACAGGACATTGATAATTAGAATGGACAGAGGATCAGGATGATAGTAATTGACTGAAACAGGACATAGATAATTAGAATGGACAGAGGATCAGGATGATAGTAATTGACTGAAACAGGACATTGATAATAAGAATGGACAGAGGATCAGTATGATAGTAATTGACTGAAACAGGACATAGATAATTAGAATAGACAGAGGATCAGGATGATAGTAATTGACTGAAACAGGACATAGATAATTAGAATGGACAGAGGATCAGGATGATAGTAATTGACTGAAACAGGACATTGATAATTAGAATGGACAGAGGATCAGGACGATAGTAATTGACTGAAACAGGACATAGATAATTAGAATGGAAAGATGATCAGGATGATAGTAATTGACTGATACAGGACAAAGATAATTAGAATGGACAGAGGATCAGGATGATAGTAATTGACTGAAACAGGACATTGATAATTAGAATGGACAGAGGATCAGGATGATAGTAATTGACTGAAACAAAACATAGATAATTAGAATAGACAGAGGATCAGGATGATAGTAATTGACTGAAACAGGACATAGATAATTTGAGTAGACAGAGGATCAGGATGATAGTAATTGACTGAAACAGGAGATAGATAATTAGAATGGACAGAGGATCAGGATGATAGTAATTGACTGAAACAGGACATAGATAATTAGAATGGAAAGAGGATCAGGATGACAGTAACTGACTGAAGCAGGACATAGATAATTAGAATAGACAGAGGATCAGGATGATAGTAATTGACTGAAAAAGGACATGGATAATTAGAATGGACAGAGGATCAGGATGATAGTAATTGACTGAAACAGGACATAGATAATTAGAATGGACAGAGGATCAGGATGATAGTAATTGACTGAAACAGGACATGGATAATTAGAATGGACAGAGGATCAGGATGATAGTAATTGACTGAAACAGGACATAGATAATTAGAATGGACAGAGGATCACGATGATAGTAATTGACTGAAACAAGACATGGATAATTAGAATGGACAGAGGATCAGGATGATAGTAATTGACTGAAACAGGACATAGATAATTAGAATGGAAAGAGGATCAGGACGATAGTAATTGACTGAAACAGGACATAGATAATTAGAATGGACAGAGGATCAGGATGATAGTAATTGACTGAAACTGGACATAGATAATTAGAATGGAAAGAGGATCAGGATGATAGTAATTGACTGAAACAGGACATAGATAATTAGAATGGACAGAGGATCAGGATGATAGTAATTGACTGAAACAGGACATAGATAATTAGAATTGAAAGAGGATCAGGACGATAGTAATTGACTGAAACAGGACATAGATAATTAGAATGGACAGAGGATCAGGATGATAGTAATTGACTGAAATAGGGCATAGATAATTAGAATAGACAGAGGATCAGGATGATAGTAATTGACTGAAACAGGACACAGATAATTAGAATGGACAGAGGATCAGGATGATAGTAATTGACTGAAACAGTACATAGATAATCAGAATGGACAGACAGTCAGGATGATAGTAATTGACTGAAACAGGACATAGATAATTAGAATAGACAGAGGATCAGGATGATAGTAATTGACTGAAACGGGACATAGATAATCAGAATGGACAGAGGATCAGGATGATAGTAATTGACTGAAACAGGACATAGATAATCAGAATGGACAGAGGATCAGGATGATAGTAATTGACTGAAACAGGACATAGATAATTAGAATGGACAGAGGATCAGGATGATAGTAATTGACTGAAACAGGACATAGATAATTAGAATGTTCAGAGGATCTGGATGATAGTAATTGACTGAAACAGGACATAGATAATTAGAATAGACAGAGGATCAGGATGATAGTAATTGACTGAAACAGGACATAGATAATTAGAATGGACAGAGGATCAGGATGATAGTAATAGACTGAAACAGGACATAGATAATTAGAATGTTCAGAGGATCAGGATGACAGTAATTGACTGAAACGGGACATAGATAATTAGAATAGACAGAGGATCAGGATGATAGTAATTGACTGAAACAGGAAATAGATAATTAGAATAGACAGAGCATCAGGATTGTAGTAATTGACTGACACAGGACATAAATTATTGGAATGGACAGAGGATCAGGATGATAGTAATTGACTGAAACAGGACATAGATAATTGGAATAGACAGAGGATCAGGATTGTAGTAATTGACTGAAACAGGACATAAATTATTAGAATGGACAGAGGATCAGGATGACAGTAATTGACTGAAACAGTACATAGATAATTCGAATGTTCAGAGGATCAGGATGATAGCAATTGACTGAAACAGGACATAGATAATTAGAATGTTCAGAGGATCAGGATGATAGTAATTGACTGAAACAGGACATAGATAATTAGAATAGACAGAGGATCAGGATGATAGTAATTGACTGAAACAGGACATAGATAATTAGAATGTTCAGAGGATCAGGATGATAGTAATTGACTGAAACTGGACATAGATAATTAGAATGTTCAGAGGATCAGGATGATAGTAATTGACTGAAACAGGACATAGATAATTGGAATAGACAGAGGATCAGGATTGTAGTAATTGACTGAAACAGGACATAAATTATTAGAATGGACAGAGGATCAGGATGACAGTAATTGACTGAAACAGTACATAGATAATTAGAATGTTCAGAGGATCAGGATGATAGCAATTGACTGAAACAGGACATAGATAATAAGAATGTTCAGAGGATCAGGATGACAGTAATTGACTGAAACAGGACATAGATAATTAGAATGTTCAGAGGATCAGGATGATAGTAATTGACTGAAACAGGACATAGATCATTAGAACAGACAGAGGATCAGGATGATAGTAATTGACTGAAACAGGACATCGATTATTAGAATGGACAGAGAATCAGGATGATAGTAATTGACTGAAACAGGACATAGATAATTAGAATGTTCAGAGGATCAGGATGATAGAAATTTACTGAAACAGGACATAGATAATTAGAATGTTCAGAGGATCGGGATGATAGTAATTGACTGAAACAGGACATTGATAATTAGAATGGACAGAGGATCAGGATGATAGTAATTGACTGAAGCAGGACATAGATAATTAGAATAGACAGAGGATCAGGATGGTAGTAATTGACTGAAACAGGACATAAATAATTAGAATGGACAGAGGATCAGGATGAAGATAATTGACTGAAACAGGATATAGATAATTAGAATGGACAGATGATCAGGATGATAGTAATTGACTGAAACAGGACATAGATAATTAGAATAGACAGAGGATTGGGATGGTAGTAATTGACTGAAACAGGACATAAATAATTAGAATGGGCAGAGGATCAGGATGATAGTAATTGACTGAAACAGGACATAGATAATTAGAATAGACCGACGATCGGGATGATAGTAATTGACTGAAACAGGACATAGATAACTAGAATGGACAGAGGATCAGGATGATAGTAATTGACTGAAACAGTACATAGATAATTAGAATGATCAGATGATCTGGATGATAGTAATTGACTGAAACAGGACAGAGATAATCAGAATGTTCAGAGGATCAGGATGATAGTAATTGACTGAAACAGGACAGAGATAATGAGAATGTTCAGAGGATCAGGATGATAGTAATTGACTGAAACAGGACATAGATAATTAGAATAGACAGAGGATCAGGATGATAGTAATTGACTGAAACAGGACATAGATAATTAGAATGGACAGAGGATCAGGATGATAGTAATTGACTGAAACAGGACATAGATAATTAGAATGTTCAGTGGATCAGGATGATAGTAATTGACTGAAACAGGACATAGATAATTAGAATGGACAGAGGATCAGGATGATAGTAATTGACTGAAACAGGACATAGATTATTGGAATGGACAGAGGATCAGGATGATAGTAATTGACTGAAACAGTACATAGATAATTAGATTAGACAGAGGATCAGGATGATAGTAATTGACTGAAACAGGACATAGATAACTAGAATAGACAGAGGATCAGGATGATAGTAATTGACTGAAACAGGACATAGATAATTAGAATGGACAGAGGATCAGCATGATAGTAATTGACTGAAACAGGACATAGATAATTAGAATGTTCAGTGGATCAGGATGATAGTAATTGACTGAAATAGGACATAGATAATTAGAATGTTCAGCGGATCAGGATGCTAGTAATTGACTGAAACAGGATATAGATAATTAGAATGTTCCGAGGATCAGGATGATAGTAATTGACTGAAACAGGACATAGATAATTAGAATAGACAGAGGATCAGGATGATAGTAATTGACTGAAACAGGACATAGATAATTAGAATGGACAGAGGATCAGGATGATAGTAATTGACTGAAACAGGACATAGATAATTAGAATGTTCAGTGGATCAGGATGATAGTAATTGACTGAAACAGGACATAGATAATTAGAATGGACAGAGGATCAGGATGATAGTAATTGACTGAAACAGGACATAGATAATTAGAATGGACAGAGGATCAGGATGATAGTAATTGACTGAAACAGGACATAGATAATTAGATTAGACAGTGGATCAGGATGATAGTAATTGACTGAAACAGGACATAGATAATTAGAATAGACAGAGGATCAGGATGATAGTAATTGACTGAAACAGGACATAGATAATTAGAATGGACAGAGGATCAGGATGATAGTAATTGACTGAAACAGGACATAGATAATTAGAATGGACAGAGGATCAGGATGATAGTAATTGACTGAAACAGGACATAGATAATTAGAATGTTCCGAGGATCAGGATGATAGTAATTGACTGAAACAGGACATATATAATTCGAATAGACAGAGGATCAGGATGATAGTAATTGACTGAAACAGGACATAGATAATTCGAATAGACAGAGGATCAGGATGATAGTAATTGACTGAAACAGTACATAGATAATTAGAATGTTCAGAGGATCAGGATGATAGTAATTGACTGAAACAGAACATAGATAATTAGAATAGACAGAGGATCAGGATGATAGTAATTGACTGAAACAGGACACAGATAATTAGAATGGACAGAGGATCAGGATGATAGTAATTGACTGAAACAGAACATAGAAAATTAGAATAGACAGAGGATCAGGATGATAGTAATTGACTGAAACTGGACATAGATAATTAGAATGTTCAGAGGATCAGGATGATAGTAATAGACTGAAACAGTACCTAGATAATTAGAATGTTCAGAGGATCAGGATGATAGTAATTGACTGAAACAGGACATAGATAATTAGAATGGACAGAGGATCAGGATGATAGTAATTGACTGAAACAGGACATAGATAATTAGAATGTTCAGTGGATCAGGATGATAGTAATTGACTGAAACAGAACATAGATAATTAGAATAGACAGAGGATCAGGATGATAGTAATTGACTGAAACAGGACACAGATAATTAGAATGGACAGAGGATCAGGATGATAGTAATTGACTGAAACAGAACATAGAAGATTAGAATAGACAGAGCATCAGGATTGTAGTAATTGACTGAAACAGGACATAAATTATTGGAATGGACAGAGGATCAGGATGATAGTAATTGACTGAAACAGGACATAGATAATTGGAATAGACAGAGGATCAGGATTGTAGTAATTGACTGAAACAGGACATAAATTATTAGAATGGACAGAGGATCAGGATGACAGTAATTGACTGAAACAGTACATAGATAATTAGAATGTTCAGAGGATCAGGATGATAGTAATTGACTGAAACAGGGCATAGATAATTAGAATGTTCAGAGGATCAGGATGATAGTAATTAACTGAAACTGGACATAGATAATTAGAATGTTCAGAGGATCAGGATGATAGTAATTGACTGAAACAGGACATAGATAATTGGAATAGACAGAGGATCAGGATTGTAGTAATTGACTGAAACAGGACATAAATTATTAGAATGGACAGAGGATCAGGATGACAGTAATTGACTGAAACAGTACATAGATAATTAGAATGTTCAGAGGATCAGGATGATAGCAATTGACTGAAACAGGACATAGATAATTAGAATGTTCAGAGGATCAGGATGACAGTAATTGACTAAAACAGGACATAGATAATTAGAATGTTCAGAGGATCAGGATGATAGTAATTGACTGAAACAGGACATAGATCATTAGAACAGACAGAGGATCAGGATGATAGTAATTGACTGAAACAGGACATCGATTATTAGAATGGACAGAGGATCAGGATGATAGTAATTGACTGAAACAGGACATAGATAATTAGAATGTTCAGAGGATCAGGATGATAGTAATTTACTGAAACAGGACATAGATAATTAGAATGTTCAGAGGATCAGGATGATTGTAATTGACTGAAACAGGACATAGATAATTAGAATGTTCAGAGGATCAGGATGATAGTAATTGACTGAAACAGGACATTGATAATTAGAATGGACAGAGGATCAGGATGATAGTAATTGACTGAAACAGGACATAGATAATTAGAATAGACAGAGGATCAGGATGGTAGTAATTGACTGAAACAGGACATAAATAATTAGAATGGACAGAGGATCAGGATGAAGATAATTGACTGAAACAGGATATAGATAATTAGAATGGACAGATGATCAGGATGATAGTAATTGACTGAAACAGGACATAGATAATTAGAATGTTCCGAGGATCAGGATGTTAGTAATTGACTGAAACAGGACATAGATAATTAGAATGTTCCGAGGATCAGGATGATAGTAATTGACTGAAACAGGACATAGATAATTAGAATAGACAGAGGATCAGGATGGTAGTAATTGACTGAAACAGGACATAAATAATTAGAATGGACAGAGGATCAGGATGAAGATAATTGACTGAAACAGGATATAGATAATTAGAATGGACAGATGATCAGGATGATAGTAATTGACTGAAACAGGACATAGATAATTAGAATGTTCCGAGGATCAGGATGATAATAATTGACTGAAACAGGACATAGATAATTAGAATAGACAGAGGATCAGGATGATAGTAATTGACTGAAACAGGAAATAGATAATTAGAATAGACAGAGCATCAGGATTGTAGTAATTGACTGAAACAGGACATAAATTATTGGAATGGACAGAGGATCAGGATGATAGTAATTGACTGAAACAGTACATAGATAATTCGAATGTTCAGAGGATCAGGATGATAGCAATTGACTGAAACAGGACATAGATAATTAGAATGTTCAGAGGATCAGGATGATAGTAATTGACTGAAACAGGACATAGATAATTAGAATAGACAGAGGATCAGGATGATAGTAATTGACTGAAACAGGACATAGATAATTAGAATGTTCAGAGGATCAGGATGATAGTAATTGACTGAAACTGGACATAGATAATTAGAATGTTCAGAGGATCAGGATGATAGTAATTGACTGAAACAGGACATAGATAATTGGAATAGACAGAGGATCAGGATTGTAGTAATTGACTGAAACAGGACATAAATTATTAGAATGGACAGAGGATCAGGATGACAGTAATTGACTGAAACAGTACATAGATAATTAGAATGTTCAGAGGATCAGGATGATAGCAATTGACTGAAACAGGACATAGATAATAAGAATGTTCAGAGGATCAGGATGACAGTAATTGTCTGAAACAGGACATAGATAATTAGAATGTTCAGAGGATCAGGATGATAGTAATTGACTGAAACAGGACATAGATCATTAGAACAGACAGAGGATCAGGATGATAGTAATTGACTGAAACAGGACATCGATTATTAGAATGGACAGAGAATCAGGATGATAGTAATTGACTGAAACAGGACATAGATAATTAGAATGTTCAGAGGATCAGGATGATAGAAATTTACTGAAACAGGACATAGATAATTAGAATGTTCAGAGGATCGGGATGATAGTAATTGACTGAAACAGGACATTGATAATTAGAATGGACAGAGGATCAGGATGATAGTAATTGACTGAAGCAGGACATAGATAATTAGAATAGACAGAGGATCAGGATGGTAGTAATTGACTGAAACAGGACATAAATAATTAGAATGGACAGAGGATCAGGATGAAGATAATTGACTGAAACAGGATATAGATAATTAGAATGGACAGATGATCAGGATGATAGTAATTGACTGAAACAGGACATAGATAATTAGAATAGACAGAGGATTGGGATGGTAGTAATTGACTGAAACAGGACATAAATAATTAGAATGGGCAGAGGATCAGGATGATAGTAATTGACTGAAACAGGACATAGATAATTAGAATAGACCGACGATCGGGATGATAGTAATTGACTGAAACAGGACATAGATAACTAGAATGGACAGAGGATCAGGATGATAGTAATTGACTGAAACAGTACATAGATAATTAGAATGATCAGAGGATCTGGATGATAGTAATTGACTGAAACAGGACAGAGATAGTCAGAATGTTCAGAGGATCAGGATGATAGTAATTGACTGAAACAGGACATAGATAATTAGAATAGACAGAGGATCAGGATGATAGTAATTGACTGAAACAGGACATAGATAATTAGAATGGACAGAGGATCAGGATGATAGTAATTGACTGAAACAGGACATAGATAATTAGAATGTTCAGTGGATCAGGATGATAGTAATTGACTGAAACAGGACATAGATAATTAGAATGGACAGAGGATCGGGATGATAGTAATTGACTGAAACAGGACATAGATAATTAGAATGGACAGAGGATCAGGATGATAGTAATTGACTGAAACAGTACATAGATAATTAGATTAGACAGAGGATCAGGATGATAGTAATTGACTGAAACAGGACATAGATAATTAGAATAGACAGAGGATCAGGATGATAGTAATTGACTGAAACAGGACATAGATAATTAGAATGGACAGAGGATCAGGATGATAGTAATTGACTGAAACAGGACATAGATAATTAGAATGTTCAGTGGATCAGGATGATAGTAATTGACTGAAACAGGACATAGATAATTAGAATGTTCAGCGGATCAGGATGCTAGTAATTGACTGAAACAGGATATAGATAATTAGAATGTTCCGAGGATCAGGATGATAGTAATTGACTGAAACAGGACATAGATAATTAGAATAGACAGAGGATCAGGATGATAGTAATTGACTGAAACAGGACATAGATAATTAGAATGGACAGAGGATCAGGATGATAGTAATTGACTGAAACAGGACATAGATAATTAGAATGTTCAGTGGATCAGGATGATAGTAATTGACTGAAACAGGACATAGATAATTAGAATGGACAGAGGATCAGGATGATAGTAATTGACTGAAACAGGACATAGATAATTAGAATGGACAGAGGATCAGGATGATAGTATTTGACTGAAACAGGACATAGATAATTAGATTAGACAGTGGATCAGGATGATAGTAATTGACTGAAACAGGACATAGATAATTAGAATGTTCAGAGGATCAGGATGATAGTAATTGACTGAAACAGGACATAGATAATTAGAATGTTCAGTGGATCAGGATGATAGTAATTGACTGAAACAGGACATAGATAATTAGAATGTTCAGCGGATCAGGATGCTAGTAATTGACTGAAACAGGACATAGATAATTAGAATGGACTGAGGATCAGGATGATAGTAATTGACTGAAACAGGACATAGATAATTAGAATGTTCAGTGGATCAGGATGATAGTAATTGACTGAAACAGGACATAGATAATTAGAATGTTCAGCGGATCAGGATGATAGTAATTGACTGAAACAGGACATAGATAATTAGAATGGACAGAGGATCAGGATGATAGTAATTGACTGAAACAGGACATAGATAATTAGAATGTTCAGTGGATCAGGATGATAGTAATTGACTGAAACAGGACATAGATAATTAGAATGTTCAGCGGATCAGGATGCTAGTAATTGACTGAAACAGGACATAGATAATTAGAATGTTCCGAGGATCAGGATGATAGTAATTGACTGAAACAGGACATAGATAATTGGAATAGACAGAGGATCAGGATGATAGTAATTGACTGAAACAGGACATAGATAATTAGAATAGACAGAGGATCAGGATGATAGTAATTGACTGAAACAGGACATAGATAATTAGAATAGACAGATGATCAGGATGATAGTAATGGACTGAAACAGGACATAGATAATTGGAATAGACAGAGGATCAGGATGATAGTAATTGACTGAAACAGGACATAGATAATTAGAATGTTCCGAGGATCAGGATGATAGTAATTGACTGAAACAGGACATAGATAATTGGAATAGACAGAGGATCAGGATGATAGTAATTGACTGAAACAGGACATAGATAATTGGAATAGACAGAGGATCAGGATGATAGTAATTGACTGAAACAGGACATAGTTAATTAGAATAGACAGATGATCAGGATGATAGTAATGGACTGAAACAGGACATAGATAATTCGAATAGACAGAGGATCAGGATGATAGTAATTGACTGAAACAGTACATAGATAATTAGAATGTTCAGAGGATCAGGATGATAGTAATTGACTGAAACAGAACATAGATAATTAGAATAGACAGAGGATCAGGATGATAGTAATTGACTGAAACAGGACACAGATAATTAGAATGGACAGAGGATCAGGATGATAGTAATTGACTGAAACAGAACATAGAAAATTAGAATAGACAGAGGATCAGGATGATAGTAATTGACTGAAACTGGACATAGATAATTAGAATGTTCAGAGGATCAGGATGATAGTAATAGACTGAAACAGTACCTAGATAATTAGAATGTTCAGAGGATCAGGATGATAGTAATTGACTGAAACAGGACATAGATAATTAGAATGTTCAGTGGATCAGGATGATAGTAATTGACTGAAACAGAACATAGATAATTAGAATAGACAGAGGATCAGGATGATAGTAATTGACTGAAACAGGACACAGATAATTAGAATGGACAGAGGATCAGGATGATAGTAATTGACTGAAACAGAACATAGAAGATTAGAATAGACAGAGCATCAGGATTGTAGTAATTGACTGAAACAGGACATAAATTATTGGAATGGACAGAGGATCAGGATGATAGTAATTGACTGAAACAGGACATAGATAATTGGAATAGACAGAGGATCAGGATTGTAGTAATTGACTGAAACAGGACATAAATTATTAGAATGGACAGAGGATCAGGATGACAGTAATTGACTGAAACAGTACATAGATAATTAGAATGTTCAGAGGATCAGGATGATAGTAATTGACTGAAACAGGACATAGATAATTAGAATGTTCAGAGGATCAGGATGATAGTAATTGACTGAAACTGGACATAGATAATTAGAATGTTCAGAGGATCAGGATGATAGTAATTGACTGAAACAGGACATAGATAATTGGAATAGACAGAGGATCAGGATTGTAGTAATTGACTGAAACAGGACATAAATTATTAGAATGGACAGAGGATCAGGATGACAGTAATTGACTGAAACAGTACATAGATAATTAGAATGTTCAGAGGATCAGGATGATAGCAATTGACTGAAACAGGACATAGATAATTAGAATGTTCAGAGGATCAGGATGACAGTAATTGACTAAAACAGGACATAGATAATTAGAATGTTCAGAGGATCAGGATGATAGTAATTGACTGAAACAGGACATAGATAATTAGAATGTTCAGAGGATCAGGATGATTGTAATTGACTGAAACAGGACATCGATTATTAGAATGGACAGAGGATCAGGATGATAGTAATTGACTGAAACAGGACATAGATAATTAGAATGTTCAGAGGATCAGGATGATAGTAATTTACTGAAACAGGACATAGATAATTAGAATGTTCAGAGGATCAGGATGATAGTAATTGACTGAAACAGGACATTGATAATTAGAATGGACAGAGGATCAGGATGATAGTAATTGACTGAAGCAGGACATAGATAATTAGAATAGACAGAGGATCAGGATGGTAGTAATTGACTGAAACAGGACATAAATAATTAGAATGGACAGAGGATCAGGATGAAGATAATTGACTGAAACAGGAGAGAGATAAATAGAATGGTCAGAGGATCAGGATGATAGTAATTGACTGAAACAGGACATAGATAATTAGAATGTTCAGAGGATCAGGATGATATTAATTGACTGAAACAGGACATAGATAATTAGAATGTTCCGAGGATCAGGATGATAGTAATTGACTGAAACAGGACATAGAAAATTAGAATAGACAGAGGATCAGGATGGTAGTAATTGACTGAAACAGGACATAAATAATTAGAATGGACAGAGGATCAGGATGAAGATAATTGACTGAAACAGGATATAGATAATTAGAATGGACAGATGATCAGGATGATAGTAATTGACTGAAACAGGACATAGATAATTAGAATGTTCAGCGGATCAGGATGCTAGTAATTGACTGAAACAGGACATAGATAATTAGAATGTTCCGAGGATCAGGATGATAATAATTGACTGAAACAGGACATAGATAATTAGAATAGACAGAGGATCAGGATGATAGTAATGGACTGAAACAGGACATAGATAATTCTAATAGACAGAGGATCAGGATGATAGTAATTGACTGAAACAGTACATAGATAATTAGAATGTTCAGAGGATCAGGATGATAGTAATTGACTGAAACAGAACATAGATAATTAGAATAGACAGAGGATCAGGATGATAGTAATTGAATGAAACAGGACACAGATAATTAGAATGGACAGAGGATCAGGATGATAGTAATTGACTGAAACAGAACATAGAAAATTAGAATAGACAGAGGATCAGGATGATAGTAATTGACTGAAACTGGACATAGATAATTAGAATGTTCAGAGGATCAGGATGATAGTAATTGACTGAAACAGTACATAGATAATTAGAATGTTCAGAGGATCAGGATGATAGTAATTGACTGAAACTGGACATAGATAATTAGAATGTTCAGAGGATCAGGATGATAGTAATTGACTGAAACAGGACATAGATAATTAGAATAGACAGAGCATCAGGATTGTAGTAATTGACTGAAACAGGACATAAATTATTGGAATGGACAGAGGATCAGGATGATAGTAATTGACTGAAACAGGACATAGATAATTGGAATAGACAGAGGATCAGGATTGTAGTAATTGACTGAAACAGGACATAAATTATTAGAATGGACAGAGGATCAGGATGACAGTAATTGACTGAAACAGTACATAGATAATTAGAATGTTCAGAGGATCAGGATGATAGTAATTGACTGAAACTGGACATAGATAATTAGAATGTTCAGAGGATCAGGATGATAGTAATTGACTGAAACTGGACATAGATAATTAGAATGTTCAGAGGATCAGGATGATAGTAATTGACTGAAACTGGACATAGATAATTAGAATGTTCAGAGGATCAGGATGATAGTAATTGACTGAAACAGGACATAGATAATTGGAATAGACAGAGGATCAGGATTGTAGTAATTGACTGAAACAGGACATAAATTATTAGAATGGACAGAGGATCAGGATGACAGTAATTGACTGAAACAGTACATAGATAATTAGAATGTTCAGAGGATCAGGATGATAGCAATTGACTGAAACAGGACATAGATAATTAGAATGTTCAGAGGATCAGGATGACAGTAATTGACTAAAACAGGACATAGATAATTAGAATGTTCAGATGATCAGGATGATAGTAATTGACTGAAACAGGACATAGATCATTAGAACAGACAGAGGATCAGGATGATAGTAATTGACTGAAACAGGACATCGATTATTAGAATGGACAGAGGATCAGGATGATAGTAATTGACTGAAACAGACATAGATAATTAGAATGTTCAGAGGATAAGGATGATAGTAATTTACTGAAACAGGACATAGATAATTAGAATGTTCAGAGGATAAGGATGATAGTAATTTACTGAAACAGGACATAGATAATTAGAATGTTCAGAGGATCAGGATGATAGTAATTGACTGAAACAGGACATAGATAATTAGAATGTTCAGAGGATAAGGATGATAGTAATTTACTGAAACAGGACATCGATTATTAGAATGGACAGAGGATCAGGATGATAGTAATTGACTGAAACAGGACATAGATAATTAGAATGTTCAGAGGATAAGGATGATAGTAATTTACTGAAACAGGACATAGATAATTAGAATGTTCAGAGGATCAGGATGATAGTAATTAACTGAAACAGGACACTGATAATTAGAATGGACAGAGGATCAGGATGATAGTAATTGACTGAAACAGGACATAGATAATTAGAATAGACAGAGGATCAGGATGGTAGTAATTGACTGAAACAGGACATAAATAATTAGAATGTACAGAGGATCAGGATGAAGATAATTGACTGAAACAGGATATAGATAATTAGAATGGACAGATGATCAGGATGATAGTAATTGACTGAAACAGGACATAGATAATTAGAATGTTCAGAGGATCAGGATGATAGTAATTGACTGAAACAGGACATAGATAATTAGAATGTTCAGAGGATCAGGATGATAGTAATTGACTGAAACAGGACATAGATAATTAGAATGTTCCGAGGATCAGGATGATAGTAATTGACTGAAACAGGACATAGATAATTAGAATAGACAGAGGATCAGGATGGTAGTAATTGACTGAAACAGGACATAAATAATTAGAATGGACAGAGGATCAGGATGAAGATAATTGACTGAAACAGGATATAGATAATTAGAATGGACAGATGATCAGGATGATAGTAATTGACTGAAACAGGACATAGATAATTAGAATGTTCAGAGGATCAGGATGATAGTAATTGACTGAAACAGGACATAGATAATTAGAATGTTCAGAGGATCAGGATGATAGTAATTGACTGAAACAGGACATAGATAATTCGAATGTTCCGAGGATCAGGATGATAGTAATTGACTGAAACAGGACATAGATAATTAGAATAGACAGAGGATCAGGATGTTAGTAATTACCTGAAACAGTACATAGATAATTAGAATGTTCAGAGGATCATGATGATAGTCATTGACTGAAACAGGACATAGATAATCTGAATGGAAAGAGGTTGAGGATGATAGTAATTGACTGAAACAGGACATAGATAATTAGAATAGACAGAGGATCAGGATGATAGTAATTGACTGAAACAGGACATAGATAATTAGAATGGTCAGAGGATCAGGATGACAGTAATTGACTGAAACCGGACATAGATAATTAGAATAGACAGAGGATCAGGATGATAGTAATTGACTGAAACAGGACATAGATAATTAGAATGGACAGAGGATCAGGATGATAGTAATTGACTGAAACAGGACATAGATAATTAGAATGGTCAGAGGATCAGGATGATAGTAATTGACTGAAACAGGACATAGATAATTAGAATGTACAGAGGATCAGGATCATAGTAATTGACTGAAATAGGGCATAGATAATTAGAATAGACAGAGGATCAGGATGATAGTAATTGACTGAAACAGGACATAGATAATTAGAATGGTCAGAGGATCAGGATGACAGTAATTGACTGAAACAGGACATAGATAATTAGAATAGACAGAGGATCAGGATGATAGTAATTGACTGAAACAGGACATAGATAATTAGAATGGACAGAGGATCAGGATGATAGTAATTGACTGAAACAGGACATAGATAATTAGAATGGTCAGAGGATCAGGATGATAGTAATTGACTGAAACAGGACATAGATAATTAGAATGGACAGAGGATCAGGATGATAGTAATTGACTGAAACAGGACATGGATAATTAGAATGTACAGAGGATCAGGATGATAGTAATTGACTGAAATAGGGCATAGATAATTAGAATAGACAGAGGATCAAGATGATAGTAATTGACTGAAACAGGACACAGATAATTAGAATGGTCAGAGGATCAGGATGATAGTAATTGACTGAAACAGGACATAGATAATTAGAATGGACAGAGGATCAGGATGATAGTAATTGACTGAAACAGGACATAGATAATCAGAATGGACAGACAGTCAGGATGATAGTAGTTGACTGAAACAGGACATAGATAATTAGAATAGACGGAGGATCAGGATGATAGTAATTGACTGAAACGGGACATAGATAATCAGAATGGACAGAGGATCAGGATGATAGTAATTGACTGAAACAGGACATAGATAATCAGAATGGACAGAGGATCAGGATGATAGTAATTGACTGAAACAGGACATAGATAATTAGAATGGATAGAGGATCAGGATGATAGTAATTGACTGAAACAGGACATAGATAATCAGAATGGACAGAGGATCAGGATGATAGTAATTGACTGAAACAGGACACAGATAATTAGAATGGACAGAGGATCAGGATGATAGTAATTGACTGAAACAGGACATAGATAATTAGAATAGACAGAGCATCAGGATTGTAGTAATTGACTGAAACAGGACATAGATAATTAGAATGTTCAGAGGATCAGGATGACAGTAATTGACTAAAACAGGACATAGATAATTAGAATGCTCAGAGGATCAGGATGATAGTAATTGACTGAAACAGGACATAGATCATTAGAACAGACAGAGGATCAGGATGATAGTAATTGACTGAAACAGGACATCGATTATTAGAATGGACAGAGGATCAGGATGATAGTAATTGACTGAAACAGGACATAGATAATTAGAATGTTCAGAGGATCAGGATGATAGTAATTTATTGAAACAGGACATAGATAATTAGAATGTTCAGAGGATCAGGATGATAGTAATTGACTGAAACAGGACAAAGAAAATTAGAATCGACAGAGGATCAGGATGATAGTAATTGACTGAAACAGGACATTGATAATTAGAATGGACAGAGGATCAGGATGATAGTAATTGACTGAAACAGGACATAGATAATTAGAATAGACAGAGGATCAGGATGGTAGTAATTGACAGAAACAGGACATAAATAATTAGAATGGACAGAGGATCAGGATGAAGATAATTGACTGAAACAGGATATAGATAATTAGAATGGACAGATGATCAGGATGATAGTAATTGACTGAAACAGGACATAGGTAATTAGAATGTTCAGAGCATCAGGATGATAGTAATTGACTGAAACAGGACATAGATAATTAGAATGTTCAGAGAATCAGGATGATAGTAATTGACTGAAACAGGACATAGATAATTAGAATGGACAGAGGATCAGGATGATAGTAATTGACTGAAACAGGACATAGATAATTAGAATGTTCAGAGGATAAGGATGATAGTAATTGACTGAAACAGGACATAGATAATTAGAATGTTCAGAGAATCAGGATGATAGTAATTGACTGAAACAGGACATAGATAATTAGAATGGACAGAGGATCAGGATGATAGTAATTGACTGAAACAGGACATAGATAATTAGAATGTTCAGAGGATCAGGATGATAGTAATTGACTGAAACAGGGCATAGATAATTAGAATGTTCAGAGGATCAGGATGATAGTAATTGACTGAAACAGGACATAGATAATTAGAATGTTCAGAGAATCAGGATGATAGTGATTGACTGAAACAGGACATAGATAATTAGAATGTTCAGAGGATCAGGATGATAGTAATTGACTGAAACAGGACATAGATAATTAGAATGTTCAGAGGATCAGGATGATAGTAATTGACTGAAACAGGACATAGATAATTAGAATGTTCAGAGAATCAGGATGATAGTAATTGACTGAAACAGGACATAGATAATTAGAATGGACAGAGGATCAGGATGATAGTAATTGACTGAAACAGGACATAGATAATTAGAATGTTCAGAGGATCAGGATGATAGTAATTGACTGAAACAGGGCATAGATAATTAGAATGTTCAGAGGATCAGGATGATAGTAATTGACTGAAACAGGACATAGATAATTAGAATGTTCAGAGAATCAGGATGATAGTAATTGACTGAAACAGGACATAGATAATTAGAATGGACAGAGGATCAGGATGATAGTAATTGACTGAAACAGGACATAGATAATTAGAATGTTCAGAGGATCAGGATGATAGTAATTGACTGAAACAGAGCATAGATAATTAGAATGTTCCGAGGATCAGGATGATAGTAATTGACTGAAACAGGACATAGATAATTAGAATAGACAGAGGATCAGGATGATAGTAATTACCTGAAACAGTACATAGATAATCAGAATGGACAGAGGATCAGGATGATAGTAATTGACTGAAACAGGACACAGATAATTAGAATGGACAGAGGATCAGGATGATAGTAATTGACTGAAACAGGACATAGATAATTAGAATAGACAGAGCATCAGGATTGTAGTAATTGACTGAAACAGGACATAGATAATTAGAATGTTCAGAGGATCAGGATGACAGTAATTGACTAAAACAGGACATAGATAATTAGAATGCTCAGAGGATCAGGATGATAGTAATTGACTGAAACAGGACATAGATCATTAGAACAGACAGAGGATCAGGATGATAGTAATTGACTGAAACAGGACATCGATTATTAGAATGGACAGAGGATCAGGATGATAGTAATTGACTGAAACAGGACATAGATAATTAGAATGTTCAGAGGATCAGGATGATAGTAATTTATTGAAACAGGACATAGATAATTAGAATGTTCAGAGGATCAGGATGATAGTAATTGACTGAAACAGGACAAAGAAAATTAGAATCGACAGAGGATCAGGATGATAGTAATTGACTGAAACAGGACATTGATAATTAGAATGGACAGAGGATCAGGATGATAGTAATTGACTGAAACAGGACATAGATAATTAGAATAGACAGAGGATCAGGATGGTAGTAATTGACTGAAACAGGACATAAATAATTAGAATGGACAGAGGATCAGGATGAAGATAATTGACTGAAACAGGATATAGATAATTAGAATGGACAGATGATCAGGATGATAGTAATTGACTGAAACAGGACATAGGTAATTAGAATGTTCAGAGGATCAGGATGATAGTAATTGACTGAAACAGGACATAGATAATTAGAATGTTCAGAGAATCAGGATGATAGTAATTGACTGAAACAGGACATAGATAATTAGAATGGACAGAGGATCAGGATGATAGTAATTGACTGAAACAGGACATGGATAATTAGAATGTTCAGAGGATCAGGATGATAGTAATTGACTGAAACAGGACATAGATAATTAGAATGTTCAGAGGATCAGGATGATAGTAATTCACTGAAACAGGACATAGATAATTAGAATGTTCAGAGGATCAGGATGATAGTAATTGACTGAAACAGGACATAGATAATTAGAATGTTCAGAGGATCAGGATGATAGTAATTGACTGAAACAGGACATAGATAATTAGAATGTTCAGAGAATCAGGATGATAGTAATTGACTGAAACAGGACATAGATAATTAGAATGGACAGAGGATCAGGATGATAGTAATTGACTGAAACAGGACATAGATAATTAGAATGTTCCGAGGATCAGGATGATAGTAATTGACTGAAACAGGACATAGATAATTAGAATGTTCCGAGGATCAGGATGATAGTAATTGACTGAAACAGGACATAGATAATTAGAATAGACAGAGGATCAGGATGATAGTAATTACCTGAAACAGTACATAGATAATTAGAATGTTCAGAGGATCATGATGATAGTAATTGACTGAAACAGGACATAGATAATCTGAATGGAAAGAGGATGAGGATGATAGTAATTGACTGAAACAGGACATAGATAATTAGAATAGACAGAGGATCAGGATGATAGTAATTGACTGAAACAGGACATAGATAATTAGAATGGTCAGAGGATCAGGATGATAGTAATTGACTGAAACAGGACATAGATAATTAGAATTGATAGAGGATCAGGATGATAGTAATTGACTGAAACAGGACATAGATAATTAGAATGGTCAGAGGATCAGGATGACAGTAATTGACTGAAACAGGACATAGATAATTCGAATAGACAGAGGATCAGGATGATAGTAATTGACTGAAACAGGACATAGATAATTAGAATGGTCAGAGGATCAGGATGATAGTAATTGACTGAAACAGGACATAGATAATTAGAATGGACAGAGGATCAGGATGATAGTAATTGACAGAAAAAGGACATGGATAATTAGAATGTACAGAGGATCAGGATGATAGTAATTGACTGAAATAGGGCATAGATAATTAAAATAGACAGAGGATCAGGATGATAGTAATTGACTGACACAGGACACAGTAAATTAGAATGGTCAGAGGATCAGGATGATAGTAATTGACTGAAACAGGACATAGATAATTAGAATGGACAGAGGATCAGGATGATAGTAATTTACTGAAACAGGACATAGATAATCAGAATGGACAGACAGTCAGGATGATAGTAATTGACTGAAACAGGGCATAGATAATTAGAATAGACAGAGGATCAGGATGATAGTAATTGACTGAAACGGGACATAGATAATCAGAATCGACAGAGGATCAGGATGATAGTAATTGACTGAAACAGGACATAGATAATCAGAATGGACTTTGTATCAGGATGATAGTAATTGACTGAAACAGGACATAGATAATTAGAATGGATAGAGGATCAGGATGATAGTAATTGACTGAAACAGGACATAGATAATCAGAATGGACAGAGGATCAGGATGATAGTAATTGACTGAAACAGGACACAGATAATTAGAATGGACAGAGGATCAGGATGATAGTAATTGACTGAAACAGGGCATAGATAATTAGAATAGACAGAGCATCAGGATTGTAGTAATTGACTGAAACAGGACATAAATTATTGGAATGGACAGAGGATCAGGATGATAGTAATTGACTGAAACAGGACATAGATAATTGGAATAGACAGAGGATCAGGATTGTAGTAATTGACTGAAACAGGACATAAATTATTAGAATGGACAGAGGATCAGGATGACAGTAATTGACTGGAACAGTACATAGATAATTAGAGTGTTCAGAGGATCAGGATGATAGCAATTGACTGAAACAGGACATAGATAATTAGAATGTTCAGAGGATCAGGATGATAGTAATTGACTGAAACAGGACATAGATAATTAGAATGTTCAGAGGATCAGGATGATAGTAATTGACTGAAACAGGACATAGATAATTAGAATGTTCAGAGGATCAGGATGATAGTAATTGACTGAAACAGGACATAGATAATTAGAATAGACAGAGGGTCAGGATGATAGTAATTGACTGAAACAGGACATAGATAATTAGAATAGACAGAGGATCAGGATGATAGTAATTCACTGAAACAGGACATAGATAATTAGAATGTTCAGAGGATCAGGATGATAGTAATTGACTGAAACAGGACATAGATAATTAGAATGTTCAGAGGATCAGGATGATAGTAATTGACTGAAACAGGACATAGATAATTAGAATGTTCAGAGAATCAGGATGATAGTAATTGACTGAAACAGGACATAGATAATTAGAATGGACAGAGGATCAGGATGATAGTAATTGACTGAAACAGGACATAGATAATTAGAATGTTCCGAGGATCAGGATGATAGTAATTGACTGAAACAGGACATAGATAATTAGAATAGACAGAGGATCAGGATGATAGTAATTACCTGTAACAGTACATAGATAATTAGAATGTTCAGAGGATCATGATGATAGTAATTGACTGAAACAGGACATAGATAATCTGAATGGAAAGAGGATGAGGATGATAGTAATTGACTGAAACAGGACATAGATAATTAGAATAGACAGAGGATCAGGATGATAGTAATTGACTGAAACAGGACATAGATAATTAGAATGGTCAGAGGATCAGGATGATAGTAATTGACTGAAACAGGACATAGATAATTAGAATTGATAGAGGATCAGGATGATAGTAATTGACTGAAACAGGACATAGATAATTAGAATGGTCAGAGGATCAGGATGACAGTAATTGACTGAAACAGGACATAGATAATTCGAATAGACAGAGGATCAGGATGATAGTAATTGACTGAAACAGGACATAGATAATTAGAATGGTCAGAGGATCAGGATGATAGTAATTGACTGAAACAGGACATAGATAATTAGAATGGACAGAGGATCAGGATGATAGTAATTGACAGAAACAGGACATGGATAATTAGAATGTACAGAGGATCAGGATGATAGTAATTGACTGAAATAGGGCATAGATAATTAAAATAGACAGAGGATCAGGATGATAGTAATTGACTGACACAGGACACAGTAAATTAGAATGGTCAGAGGATCAGGATGATAGTAATTGACTGAAACAGGACATAGATAATTAGAATGGACAGAGGATCAGGATGATAGTAATTGACTGAAACAGGACATAGATAATCAGAATGGACAGACAGTCAGGATGATAGTAATTGACTGAAACAGGGCATAGATAATTAGAATAGACAGAGAATCAGGATGATAGTAATTGACTGAAACGGGACATAGATAATCAGAATCGACAGAGGATCAGGATGATAGTAATTGACTGAAACAGGACATAGATAATCAGAATGGACTTTGTATCAGGATGATAGTAATTGACTGAAACAGGACATAGATAATTAGAATGGATGGAGGATCAGGATGATAGTAATTGACTGAAACAGGACATAGATAATCAGAATGGACAGAGGATCAGGATGATAGTAATTGACTGAAACAGGACACAGATAATTAGAATGGACAGAGGATCAGGATGATAGTAATTGACTGAAACAGGGCATAGATAATTAGAATAGACAGAGCATCAGGATTGTAGTAATTGACTGAAACAGGACATAAATTATTGGAATGGACAGAGGATCAGGATGATAGTAATTGACTGAAACAGGACATAGATAATTGGAATAGACAGAGGATCAGGATTGTAGTAATTGACTGAAACAGGACATAAATTATTAGAATGGACAGAGGATCAGGATGACAGTAATTGACTGGAACAGTACATAGATAATTAGAATGTTCAGAGGATCAGGATGATAGCAATTGACTGAAACAGGACATAGATAATTAGAATGTTCAGAGGATCAGGATGATAGTAATTGACTGAAACAGGACATAGATAATTAGAATGTTCAGAGGATCAGGATGATAGTAATTGACTGAAACTGGACATAGATAGTTAGAATGTTCAGAGGATCAGGATGATAGTAATTGACTGAAACAGGACATAGATAATTGGAATAGACAGAGGATCAGGATTGTAGTAATTGACTGAAACAGGACATAAATTATTAGAATGGACAGAGGATCAGGATGACAGTAATTGACTGAAACAGTACATAGATAATTAGAATGTTCAGAGGATCAGGATGATAGCAATTGACTGAAACAGGACATAGATAATAAGAATGTTCAGAGGATCAGGATGACAGTAATTGACTGAAACAGGACATAGATAATTAGAATGTTCAGAGGATCAGGATGATAGTAATTGACTGAAACAGGACATAGATCATGAGAACAGACAGAGGATCAGGATGATAGTAATTGACTGAAACAGGACATCGATTATTAGAATGGACAGAGAATCAGGACGATAGTAATTGACTGAAACAGGACATAGATAATTAGAATGTTCAGAGGATCAGGATGATAGTAATTTACTGAAACAGGACATAGATAATTAGAATGTTCAGAGGATCAGGATGATAGTAATTGACTGAAACAGGACATTGATATTTAGAATGGACAGAGGATCAGGATGATAGTAATTGACTGAAACAGGACATAGATAATTAGAATAGACAGAGGATCAGGATGGTAGTAATTGACTGAAACAGGACATAAATAATTAGAATGGACAGAGGATCAGGATGAAGATAATTGACTGAAACAGGATATAGATAATTAGAATGGACAGATGATCAGGATGATAGTAATTGACTGAAACAGGACATAGATTATTAGAATAGACAGAGGATTGGGATGGTAGTAATTGACTGAAACAGGACATAAATAATTAGAATGGGCAGAGGATCAGGATGATAGTAATTGACTGAAACAGGACATAGATAATTAGAATAGACAGACGATCGGGATGATAGCAATTGACTGAAACAGGACATAGATAACTAGAATGGACAGAGGATCAGGATGATAGTAATTGACTGAAACAGTACATAGATAATTAGAATGTTCAGAGGATCAGGATGACAGTAATTGACTGAAACAGGACATAGATAATTAGAATGTTCAGAGGATCAGGATGATAGTAATTGACTGAAACAGGACAGAGATAATGAGAATGTTCAGAGGATCAGGATGATAGTAATTGAATGAAACAGGACATAGAGAATTAGAATGTTCAGAGGATCAGGATGATAGTAATTGACTGCAACAGGACATAGATAATTAGAATGTTCAGAGTATCAGGATGATAGTAATTGACTGAAACAGGACATAGATAATTAGAATGGACAGAGGATCAGGATGATAGTAATTGACTGAAACAGGTCATAGATAATTAGAATGTTCAGTGGATCAGGATGATAGTAATTGACTGAAACAGGACATAGATAATTAGAATGTTCCGAGGATCAGGATGATAGTAATTGACTGAAACAAGACATAGATAATTAGAATAGACAGAGGATCAGGATGATAGTAATGGACTGAAACAGGACATAGATAATTCGAATAGACAGAGGATCAGGATGATAGTAATTGACTGAAACAGTACATAGATAATTAGAA
Source organism: Heterodontus francisci (assembly GCF_036365525.1). Taxonomy (NCBI): domain Eukaryota; kingdom Metazoa; phylum Chordata; class Chondrichthyes; order Heterodontiformes; family Heterodontidae; genus Heterodontus; species Heterodontus francisci. The sequence continues at coordinate 683,163 of NW_027141899.1, forward strand.
TGTTCAGAGGATCAGGATGATAGTAATTGACTGAAACAGAACATAGATAATTAGAATAGACAGAGGATCAGGATGATAGTAATTGACTGAAACAGGACACAGATAATTAGAATGGTCAGAGGATCAGGATGATAGTAATTGACTGAAACAGAACATAGATAATTAGAATAGACAGAGGATCAGGATGATATTAATTGACTGAAACAGGACACAGATAATTAGAATGGACAGAGGATCAGGATGATAGTAATTGACTGAAACAGGACATAGATAATTAGAATGTTCAGAGGATCAGGATGATAGTAATTGACTGAAACAGTACATAGATAAATAGAATGGACAGAGGATCAGGATGATAGTAATTGACTGAAACAGGACATAGATAATTAGAATTTTCAGAGGATCAGGATGATAGTAATTGACTGAAACAGGACATAGATAATTAGAATGTTCAGAGGATCAGGATGATAGCAATTGACTGAAACAGGACATAGATAATTAGAATAGACAGATGATCAGGATGATAGTAATTGACTGAAACAGGACATAGATAATTAGAATGGACAGAGGATCAGGATGATAGTAATTGACTGAAACATGACATAGATAATTCGAATGTTCAGAGGATCAGGATGATAGTAATTGACTGAAACAGGACATAGATAATTAGATTGTTCAGAGGATCAGGATGATAGTAATTGATTGAAACAGGACATAGATAATTCGAATGGACAGAGGATCAGGATGATAGTAATTGACTGAAACAGGACATAGATAATTCGAATGTTCAGAGGATCAGGATGATAGTAATTTACTGAAACAGGACATAGATAATTAGAATGTTCCGAGGATCAGGATGATAGTAATTGACTGAAACAGGACATAGATAATTACAATAGACAGACAATCAGGATGATAGTAATTGACTGAAACAGGACATAGATAATTAGAATGGACAGAGGATCAGGATGATAGTAATTGACTGAAACAGGACATAGATAATTAGAATGTTCAGAGGATCAGGATGATAGTAATTGACTGAAACAGTACATAGATAATTAGAATGTTCAGAGTATCAGGATGATAGTAATTGACTGAAACAGGACGTAGATAATTAGAATAGACAGAGGGTCAGGATGATAGTAATTGACTGAAACCGTGCATAGATAATTAGAATGTTCAGAGGATCAGGATGATAGTAACTGACTGAAACAGGACATAGATAATTAGAATGAACAGAGGAACAGGATGATAGTAATTGACTGAAACAGGACATAGATAATTAGAATGTTCAGAGGATCAGGATGATAGTAATTGACTGAAACAGGACATATATAATTAGAATGATCCGAGGATCAGGTGATTGTAATTGACTGAAACAGGACATAGATAATTAGAATGTTCAGAGGATCAGGATGATAGTAATTGGCTGAAACAGGACATAGATAATTAGAATAGACAGAGGATCAGGATTATAGTAATTGACTGAAACAGGACATAGATAATTAGAATGGACAGAGGATCAGGATGATTGTAATTGACTGAAACAGGACATAGATAATTACAATAGACAGACAATCAGGATGATAGTAATTGACTGAAACCGTGCATAGATAATTAGAATGTTCAGAGGATCAGGATGATAGTAATTGACTGAAGCAGGACATAGATAATTAGAATAGACAGAGGGTCAGGATGATAGTAATTGACTGAAACAGGACATAGATAATTAGAATGGACAGAGGATCAGGATGATAGTAATTGACTGAAACAGTACATAGATAATTAGAATGTTCAGAGGATCAGGATGATAGTAATTGACTGAAACAGGACATAGATAATTAGAATGATCCGAGGATCAGGATGATAGTAATTGACTGAAACAGGACATAGATAATTAGAATGTTCAGAGGATCAGGATGATAGTAATTGACTGAAACAGGACATAGATAATTAGAATGTTCAGAGGATCAGGATGATAGTAATTGACTGAAACAGGACATAGATAATTAGAATGTTCAGAGGATCAGGATGATAGTAATTGACTGAAACAGGACATAGATGATTAGAATGTTCCGAGGATCAGGATGATAGTAATTGACTGAAACAGGACATAGATAATTAGAATGTTCGGAGGATCAGGATGATAGCAATGGACTGAAACAGGACATAGATAATTAGAATGTTCAGAGTATCAGGATGATAGTATTTGACTGAAACAGGACATAGATAATTAGAATAGACAGAGGATCAGGATTATAGTAATTGACTGAAACAGGACATAGATAATTAGAATGGACAGAGGATCAGGATGATAGTAATTGACTGAAACAGTACATAGATAATTAGAATGTTCAGAGGATCAGGATGATAGTAATTGACTGAAACAGGACATAGATAATTAGAATGTTCAGAGGATCAGGATGATAGTAATTGACTGAAACAGGACATAGATAATTAGAATGTTCCGAGGATCAGGATGATAGTAATTGACTGAAACAGGACATAGATAATTCGAATAGACAGAGGATCAGGATGATAGTAATTGACTGAAACAGTACATAGATAATTAGAATGTTCAGAGGATCAGGATGATAGTAATTGACTGAAGCAGGACATAGATAATTAGAATAGACAGAGGGTCAGGATGATAGTAATTGACTGAAACAGGACATAGATAATTAGAATGGACAGAGGATCAGGATGATAGTAATTGACTGAAACAGTACATAGATAATTAGAATGTTCAGAGGATCAGGATGATAGTAATTGACTGAAACAGGACATAGATAATTAGAATGATCCGAGGATCAGGATGATAGTAATTGACAGAAACAGGACATAGATAATTAGAATGTTCAGAGGATCAGGATGATAGTAATTGACTGAAACAGGACATAGATAATTAGAATGTTCAGAGGATCAGGATGATAGTAATTGACTGAAACAGGACATAGATAATTAGAATGTTCAGAGGATCAGGATGATAGTAATTGACTGAAACAGGACATAGATAATTAGAATGTTCAGAGGATCAGGATGATAGTAATTGACTGAAACAGGACATAGATAATTAGAATGTTCAGAGGATCAGGATGATAGTAATTGACTGAAACAGGACATAGATGATTAGAATGTTCCGAGGATCAGGATGATAGTAATTGACTGAAACAGGACATAGATAATTAGAATGTTCAGAGGATCAGGATGATAGCAATTGACTGAAACAGGACATAGATAATTAGAATGTTCAGAGGATCAGGATGATAGTATTTGACTGAAACAGGACATAGATAATTAGAATAGACAGAGGATCAGGATTATAGTAATTGACTGAAACAGGACATAGATAATTAGAATGGACAGAGGATCAGGATGATTGTAATTGACTGAAACAGGACATAGATAATTACAATAGACAGACAATCAGGATGATAGTAATTGACTGAAACCGTGCATAGATAATTAGAATGTTCAGAGGATCAGGATGATAGTAATTGACTGAAGCAGGACATAGATAATTAGAATAGACAGAGGGTCAGGATGATAGTAATTGACTGAAACAGGACATAGATAATTAGAATGGACAGAGGATCAGGATGATAGTAATTGACTGAAACAGTACATAGATAATTAGAATGTTCAGAGGATCAGGATGATAGTAATTGACTGAAACAGGACATAGATAATTAGAATGATCCGAGGATCAGGATGATAGTAATTGACTGAAACAGGACATAGATAATTAGAATGATCCGAGGATCAGGATGATAGTAATTGACTGAAACAGGACATAGATAATTAGAATGTTCAGAGGATCAGGATGATAGTAATTGACTGAAACAGGACATAGATAATTAGAATGTTCAGAGGATCAGGATGATAGTAATTGACTGAAACAGGACATAGATAATTAGAATGTTCAGAGGATCAGGATGATAGTAATTGACTGAAACAGGACATAGATAATTAGAATGTTCAGAGGATCAGGATGATAGTAATTGACTGAAACAGGACATAGATGATTAGAATGTTCCGAGGATCAGGATGATAGTAATTGACTGAAACAGGACATAGATAATTAGAATGTTCGGAGGATCAGGATGATAGCAATGGACTGAAACAGGACATAGATAATTAGAATGTTCAGAGTATCAGGATGATAGTATTTGACTGAAACAGGACATAGATAATTAGAATAGACAGAGGATCAGGATTATAGTAATTGACTGAAACAGGACATAGATAATTAGAATGGACAGAGGATCAGGATGATAGTAATTGACTGAAACAGTACATAGATAATTAGAATGTTCAGAGGATCAGGATGATAGTAATTGACTGAAACAGGACATAGATAATTAGAATGTTCAGAGGATCAGGATGATAGTAATTGACTGAAACAGGACATAGATAATTAGAATGTTCCGAGGATCAGGATGATAGTAATTGACTGAAACAGGACATAGATAATTCGAATAGACAGAGGATCAGGATGATAGTAATTGACTGAAACAGTACATAGATAATTAGAATGTTCAGAGGATCAGGATGATAGTAATTGACTGAAGCAGGACATAGATAATTAGAATAGACAGAGGGTCAGGATGATAGTAATTGACTGAAACAGGACATAGATAATTAGAATGGACAGAGGATCAGGATGATAGTAATTGACTGAAACAGTACATAGATAATTAGAATGTTCAGAGGATCAGGATGATAGTAATTGACTGAAACAGGACATAGATAATTAGAATGATCCGAGGATCAGGATGATAGTAATTGACAGAAACAGGACATAGATAATTAGAATGTTCAGAGGATCAGGATGATAGTAATTGACTGAAACAGGACATAGATAATTAGAATGTTCAGAGGATCAGGATGATAGTAATTGACTGAAACAGGACATAGATAATTAGAATGTTCAGAGGATCAGGATGATAGTAATTGACTGAAACAGGACATAGATAATTAGAATGTTCAGAGGATCAGGATGATAGTAATTGACTGAAACAGGACATAGATAATTAGAATGTTCAGAGGATCAGGATGATAGTAATTGACTGAAACAGGACATAGATGATTAGAATGTTCCGAGGATCAGGATGATAGTAATTGACTGAAACAGGACATAGATAATTAGAATGTTCAGAGGATCAGGATGATAGCAATTGACTGAAACAGGACATAGATAATTAGAATGTTCAGAGGATCAGGATGATAGTATTTGACTGAAACAGGACATAGATAATTAGAATAGACAGAGGATCAGGATTATAGTAATTGACTGAAACAGGACATAGATAATTAGAATGGACAGAGGATCAGGATGATTGTAATTGACTGAAACAGGACATAGATAATTACAATAGACAGACAATCAGGATGATAGTAATTGACTGAAACCGTGCATAGATAATTAGAATGTTCAGAGGATCAGGATGATAGTAATTGACTGAAGCAGGACATAGATAATTAGAATAGACAGAGGGTCAGGATGATAGTAATTGACTGAAACAGGACATAGATAATTAGAATGGACAGAGGATCAGGATGATAGTAATTGACTGAAACAGTACATAGATAATTAGAATGTTCAGAGGATCAGGATGATAGTAATTGACTGAAACAGGACATAGATAATTAGAATGATCCGAGGATCAGGATGATAGTAATTGACTGAAACAGGACATAGATAATTAGAATGATCCGAGGATCAGGATGATAGTAATTGACTGAAACAGGACATAGATAATTAGAATGTTCAGAGGATCAGGATGATAGTAATTGACTGAAACAGGACATAGATAATTAGAATGTTCAGAGGATCAGGATGATAGTAATTGACTGAAACAGGACATAGATAATTAGAATGTTCAGAGGATCAGGATGATAGTAATTGACTGAAACAGGACATAGATGATTAGAATGTTCCGAGGATCAGGATGATAGTAATTGACTGAAACAGGACATAGATAATTAGAATGTTCAGAGGATCAGGATGATAGTAATTGACTGAAACAGGACATAGATAATTAGAATGTTCAGAGGATCAGGATGATAGTAATTGACTGAAACAGGACATAGATAATTAGAATGTTCAGAGGATCAGGATGATAGTAATTGACTGAAACAGGACATAGATGATTAGAATGTTCCGAGGATCAGGATGATAGTAATTGACTGAAACAGGACATAGATAATTAGAATGTTCGGAGGATCAGGATGATAGCAATGGACTGAAACAGGACATAGATAATTAGAATGTTCAGAGGATCAGGATGATAGTATTTGACTGAAACAGGACATAGATAATTAGAATAGACAGAGGATCAGGATTATAGTAATTGACTGAAACAGGACATAGATAATTAGAATGGACAGAGGATCAGGATGATAGTAATTGACTGAAACAGTACATAGATAATTAGAATGTTCAGAGGATCAGGATGATAGTAATTGACTGAAACAGGACATAGATAATTAGAATGTTCAGAGGATCAGGATGATAGTAATTGACTGAAACAGGACATAGATAATTAGAATAGACAGAGGATCAGGATGATAGTAATTGACTGAAACAGGACATGGATAATTAGAATGGACAGAGGATCAGGATGATTGTAATTGACTGAAACAGGACATAGATAATTACAATAGACAGACAATCAGGATGATAGTATTTGACTGAAACAGGACATAGATAATTAGAATAGACAGAGGATCAGGATTATAGTAATTGACTGAAACAGGACATAGATAATTAGAATGGACAGAGGATCAGGATGATGGTAATTGACTGAAACAGGACATAGATAATTACAATAGATAGACAATCAGGATGATAGTAATTGACTGAAACAGTGCATAGATAATTAGAATGTTCAGAGGATCAGGATGATAGTAATTGACTGAAGCAGGACATAGATAATTAGAATGTTCAGAGGATCAGGATGATAGTAATTGACTGAAGCAGGACATAGATAATTTGAATAGACAGAGGATCAGGATGATAGTAATTGACTGAAACAGGACATAGATAATTAGAATGGACAGAGGATCAGGATGATAGTAATTGACTGAAACAGTACATAGATAATTAGAATGTTCAGAGGATCAGGATGACAGTAATTGACTGAAACAGGACATAGATAATTAGAATGATCCGAGGATCAGGATGATAGTAATTGACTGAAACAGGACATAGATAATTAGAATGTTCAGAGGATCAGGATGATAGTAATTGACTGAAACAGGACATAGATAATTAGAATGTTCAGAGGATCAGGATGATAGTAATTGACTGAAACAGTACATAGATAATTAGAATGTTCAGAGGATCAGGATGATAGTAATTGACTGAAACTGGACACAGATAATTAGAATGTTCAGAGGATCAGGATGATAGTAATTGACTGAAACAGTACATAGATAATTAGAATGATCCGAGGATCAGGATGATAGTAATTGACTGAAACAGGACATAGATAATTAGAATGTTCAGAGGATCAGGATGATAGTAATTGACTGAAACAGGACATAGATAATTAGAATGTTCAGAGGATCAGGATGATAGTAATTGACTGAAACAGGACATAGATAATTAGAATGTTCAGAGGATCAGGATGATAGTAATTGACTGAAACAGGACATAGATAATTAGAATGTTCAGAGGATCAGGATGATAGTAATTGACTGAAACAGGACATAGATGATTAGCATGTTCCGAGGATCAGGATGATAGTAATTGACTGAAACAGGACATAGATAATTAGAATGTTCAGAGGATCAGGATGATAGCAATTGACTGAAACAGGACATAGATAATTAGAATGTTCAGAGGATCAGGATGATAGTATTTGACTGAAACAGGACATAGATAATTAGAATAGACAGAGGATCAGGATGATAGTAATTGACTGAAACAGGACATAGATAATTAGAATGTTCAGAGGATCAGGATGATAGTAATTGACTGAAACAGGACATAGATTATTAGAATGTTCCGAGGATCAGGATGATAGTAATTGACTGAAACAGTACATAGATAATTAGAATGTTCAGAGGATCAGGATGATAGTAATTGACTGAAACAGGACGTAGATAATTAGAATAGACAGAGGGTCAGGATGATAGTAATTGACAGAAACAGGACATAGATAATTAGAATGTTCAGAGGATCAGGATGATAGTAATTGACTGAAACAGTACATAGATAATTAGAATGTTCAGAGGATCAGGATGATAGTAATTGACTGAAACAGTACATCGATAATTAGAATGTTCAGAGGATCAGGATGATAGTAATTGACTGAAGCAGGACATAGATAATTAGAATAGACAGAGGGCCAGGATAATAGTAATTGACTGAAACAGGACATAGACAATTAGAATGGACAGAGGATCAGGATGATAGTAATTGACTGAAACAGTACATAGATAATTAGAATGTTCAGAGGATCAGGATGATAGTAATTGACTGAAACAGGACATAGATAATTAGAATGATCCGAGGATCAGGATGATAGTAATTGACTGAAACAGGACATAGATAATTAGAATAGACAGAGGGTCAGGATGATAGTAATTGACTGAAACAGGACATAGATAATTAGAATGTTCCGAGGATCAGGATGATAGTAATTGACTGAAACAGGACATAGATAATTAGAATGGATAGAGGATCAGGATGATAGTAATTGACTGAACTAGGACATAGATAATTAGAATAGACAGAGGATCAGGATGATAGTAATTGACTGAAACAGGACATAGATAATTAGAATGGATAGAGGATCAGGATGATAGTAATTGACTGAACTAGGTCATAGATAATTAGAATAGACAGAGGATCAGGATGATAGTAATTGACTGAACTAGGACATAGATATTTAGAATAGACAGAGGATCAGGATGATAGTAATTGGCTGAAGCAGGTCATAGATAATTAGAATAGACAGAGGGTCAGGATGATAGTAATTGACTGAAACAGGACATAGATAATTAGAATGTTCAGAGGATCAGGATGATAGCAATTGACTGAAACAGTACATAGATAATTAGAATGTTCAGAGGATCAGGATGATAGTAATTGACTGAAACAGGACATAGATAATTAGAATGATCCGAGGATCAGGATGATAGTAATTGACTGAAACAGGACATAGATAATTAGAATGTTCAGAGGATCAGGATGATAGTAATTGACTGAAACAGGACATAGATAATTAGAATGTTCAGAGGATCAGGATGATAGTAATTGACTGAAACAGGACATAGATAATTAGAATGTTCAGAGGATCAGGATGATAGTAATTGACTGAAACAGGACATAGATGATTAGAATGTTCCGAGGATCAGGATGATAGTAATTGACTGAAACAGGACATAGATAATTAGAATGTTCAGAGGATCAGGGTGATAGCAATTGACTGAAACAGGACATAGATAATTAGAATGTTCAGAGGATCAGGATGATAGTATTTGACTGAAACAGGACATAGATAATTAGAATAGACAGAGGATCAGGATTATAGTAATTGACTGAAACAGGACATAGATAATTAGAATGGACAGAGGATCAGGATGATAGTAATTGACTGAAACAGTACATAGATAATTAGAATGTTCAGAGGATCAGGATGATAGTAATTGACTGAAACAGGACATAGATAATTAGAATGTTCAGAGGATCAGGATGATAGTAATTGACTGAAACAGGACATAGATAATTAGTATAGACAGAGGATCAGGATTATAGTAATTGACTGAAACAGGACATAGATAATTAGAATGGACAGAGGATCAGGATGATTGTAATTGACTGAAACAGGACATAGATAATTACAATAGACAGACAATCAGGATGATAGTATTTGACTGAAACAGGACATAGATAATTAGAATAGACAGAGGATCAGGATTATAGTAATTGACTGAAACAGGACATAGATAATTAGAATGGACAGAGGATCAGGATGATTGTAATTGACTGAAACAGGACATAGATAATTACAATAGATAGACAATCAGGATGATAGTAATTGACTGAAACAGTGCATAGATAATTAGAATGTTCAGAGGATCAGGATGATATTAATTGACTGAAGCAGGACATAGATAATTAGAATAGACAGAGGGTCAGGATGATAGTAATTGACAGAAACAGGACATAGATAATTAGAATGGACAGAGGATCAGGATGATAGTAATTGACTGAAACAGTACATAGATAATTAGAATGTTCAGAGGATCAGGATGACAGTAATTGACTGAAACAGGATATAGATAATTAGAATGATCCGAGGATCAGGATGATAGTAATTGACTGAAACAGGACATAGATAATTAGAATGTTCAGAGGATCAGGATGATAGTAATTGACTGAAACAGGACATAGATAATTAGAATGTTCAGAGGATCAGGATGATAGTAATTGACTGAAACAGGACATAGATAATTAGAATGTTCAGAGGATCAGGATGATAGTATTTGACTGAAACAGGACATAGATAATTAGAATAGACAGAGGATCAGGATGATAGTAATTGACTGAAACAGGACATAGATAATTAGAATAGACAGAGGATCAGGATGATAGTAATTGACTGAAACAGGACATAGATAATTAGAATGTTCAGAGGATCAGGATGATAGTAATTGACTGAAACAGGACATAGATTATTAGAATGTTCCGAGGATCAGGATGATAGCAATTGACTGAAACAGTACATAGATAATTAGAATGTTCAGAGGATCAGGATGATAGTAATTGACTGAAACAGGACGTAGATAATTAGAATAGACAGAGGGTCAGGATGATAGTAATTGACTGAAACAGGACATAGATAATTAGAATGTTCAGAGGATCAGGATGATAGTAATTGACTGAAACAGTACATAGATAATTAGAATGTTCAGAGGATCAGGATGATAGTAATTGACTGAAACAGTACATCGATAATTAGAATGTTCAGAGGATCAGGATGATAGTAATTGACTGAAGCAGGACATAGATAATTAGAATAGACAGAGGGTCAGGATGATAGTAATTGACTGAAACAGGACATAGATAATTAGAATGTTCCGAGGATCAGGATGATAGTAATTGACTGAAACAGGACATAGATAATTAGAATGGATAGAGGATCAGGATGATAGTAATTGACTGAACTAGGACATAGATAATTAGAATAGACAGAGGATCAGGATGATAGTAATTGACTGAAACAGGACATAGATAATTAGAATGGATAGAGGATCAGGATGATAGTAATTGACTGAACTAGGACATAGATAATTAGAATAGACAGAGGATCAGGATGATAGTAATTGACTGAACTATGACATAGATAATTAGAATAGACAGAGGATCAGGATGATAGTAATTGACTGAAACAGGACATAGATAATTAGAATGTTCAGAGGATCAAGATGAAAGTAATTGACAGAAACAGGACATAGATAATTAGAATGATCCGAGGATCAGGTGATAGTAATTGACTGAAACAGGACATAGATAATTAGAATGTTCAGAGGATCAGGATGATAGTAATTGACTGAAACAGGACATAGATAATTAGAATGTTCAGAGGATCAGGATGATAGTAATTGACTGAAACAGGACATAGACAATTAGAATGATCCGAGGATCAGGTGATAGTAATTGACTGAAACAGGACATAGATAATTAGAATGTTCAGAGGATCAGGATGATAGTAATTGACTGAAACAGGACATAGATAATTAGAATGATCCGAGGATCGGGATGATAGTAATTGACTGAAACAGGACATAGATAATTAGAATAGACAGAGGGTCAGGATGATAGTAATTGACTGAAACAGGACATAGATAATTAGAATGTTCCGAGGATCAGGATGATAGTAATTGACTGAAACAGGACATAGATAATTAGAATGGATAGAGGATCAGGATGATAGTAATTGACTGAACTAGGACATAGATAATTAGAATAGACAGAGGATCAGGATGATAGTAATTGACTGAAACAGGACATAGATAATTAGAATGGATAGAGGATCAGGATGATAGTAATTGACTGAACTAGGACATAGATAATTAGAATAGACAGAGGATCAGGATGATAGTAATTGACTGAACTAGGATATAGATAATTAGAATAGACAGAGGATCAGGATGATAGTAATTGACTGACACAGGACATAGCTAATTAGAATGTTCAGAGGATCAGGATGATAGTAATTGACTGAAACAGGACATAGATAATTAGAATGATCCGAGGATCAGGTGATAGTAATTGACTGAAACAGGACATAGATAATTAGAATGTTCAGAGGATCAGGATGATAGTAATTGACTGAAACAGGACATAGATAATTAGAATGTTCAGAGGATCAGGATGATAGTAAATGACTGAAACAGGACATAGATAATTAGAATGGACTGAGGATCAGGATGATAGTAATTGACTGTTACAGGACACAGATAAAAAGAATGTTCAGAGGATCAGGATGATAGTAATTGACTGAAACAGGACATAGATAATTAGAATGTTCAGAGGATCAGGATGATAGTAATTGACTGAAACAGGACATAGATAATTAGAATGTTCAGAGGATCAGGATGATAGTAATTGACTGAAACAGGACATAGATAATTAGAATAGACAGAGGATCAGGATGATAGTAATTGACTGAAACAGGACATAGATAATTAGAATGTTCCAAGGATCAGGATGATAGTAATTGACAGAAACAGGACATAGATAATTAGAATAGACAGAGGTACAGGATGATAGTAATTGACTGAAACTGGACATAGATAATTCGAATAGACAGAGGATCAGGATGATAGTAATTGACTGAAACAGTACATAGATAATTAGAATGTTCAGAGGATCAGGATGATAGTAATTGACTGAAACAGGACATAGATTATTAGAATGTTCCGAGGATCAGGATGATAGTAATTGACTGAAACAGTACATAGATAATTAGAATGTTCAGAGGGTCAGGATGATAGTAATTGACTGAAACAGGACATAGATAATTAGAATGTTCAGAGGATCAGGATGATAGTAATTGACTGAAACAGGACATAGATAATTAGAATGTTCAGAGGATCAGGATGATAGTAATTGACTGAAACAGGACATAGATTATTAGAATGGACAGAGGATCAGGATGATAGTAATTGACTGAAAAAGGACATAGATAATTAGAATGGACAGAGGATCAGGATGATAGTAATTGACTGAAACAGAACATAGATAATTAGAATGGACTGAGGATCAGGATGATTGTAATTGACTGAAATAGCACATAGATAATTACAATAGACAGACAATCAGGATGATAGTAATTGACTGAAACAGGACATAGATAATTAGAATGGACAGAGGATCAGGATGATAGTAATTGACTGAAACAGGACATAGATATTTAGAATGTTCAGAGGATCAGGATGATAGTAATTGACTGAAATAGGACATAGATAATTAGAATGTTCAGAAGATCAGGATGATAGTAATTGAATGAAACAGGACATAGATAATTAGAATGGACAGAGGATCAGGATGATAGTAATTGACTGAAACAGTACATAGATAATTGGAATGTTCAGAGGATCAGGATGATAGTAATTGACTGAAGCATGACATAGATAATTAGAATGATCCGAGGATCAGGATGATAGTAATTGACTGAAACAGGACAGAGATAATTAGAATGGACAGAGGATCAGGATGATAGTAATTGACTGAAACAGGACATAGATAATTAGAATGTTCAGAGGATCAGGATGATAGTAATTGACTGAAACAGGACATAGATGATTAGAATGTTCCGAGGATCAGGATGAGAGTAATTGACTGAAACAGGACATAGAAAATTAGAATGTTCAGAGGATCAGGATGATAGCAACTGACTGAAACAGGACATAGATAATTACAATGTTCAGAGGATCAGGATGATAGTAATTGACTGAAACAGGACATAGATAATTAGAATAGACAGAGGATCAGGATGATAGTAATTGACTGAAACAGTACATAGATAATTAGAATGGACAGAGGATTAGGATGATTGTAATTGACTGAAACAGGACATAGATAATTACAATAGACAGACAATCAGGATGATAGTAATTGACTGAAACAGGACATAGATAATTAGAATGGACAGAGGATCAGGATGATAGTATTTGACTGAAACAGGACATAGATAATTAGAATGTTCAGAGGATCAGGATGATAGTAATTGACTGAAACAGTACATAGATAATTAGAATGTTCAGAAGATCAGGGTGATAGTAATTGAATGAAACAGGACAGAGATAATTAGAATGGACAGAGGATCAGGATAATAGTAATTGACTGAAACAGTACATAGATAATGAGAATGTTCAGAGGATCAGGATGATAGTAATTGACTGAAACAGGACATAGATAATTAGAATGTTCAGAGGATCAGGATGATAGTAATTGACTGAAACAGTACATAGATAATTAGAATGTTCAGAGGATCAGGATGATAGTAATTGACTGAAACAGGACATGGATAATTAGAATGTTCAGAGGATCAGGATGATAGTAATTGACTGAAACAGGACATAGATAATTAGAATGTTCCGAGGATCAGGATGATAGTAATTGACTGAAACAGGACATAGATAATTAGAATGGATAGAGGATCAGGATGATAGTAATTGACTGAAATAGGACATAGATAATTAGAATAGACAGACGATCAGGATGACAGTAATTGACTGAAACAGGACATAGATAATTAGAATGGACAGTGGATCAGGATGATAGTAATTGACTGAAACAGTACATAGATAATTAGAATGTTCAGAGGATCAGGATGATAGTAATTGACTGAAACAGGACATAGATAATTAGAATGATCCGAGGATCAGGATGATAGTAATTGACTGAAACAGGACAGAGATAATTAGAATGTTCAGAGGATAAGGATGATAGTAATTGACTGAAACAGGACATAGATGATTAGAATGTTCCGAGGATCAGGATGATAGTAATTGACTGAAACAGGACATAGATAATTAGAATGTTCAGAGGATCAGGATGATAGTAATTGACTGATACAGGACATAGATAATTAGAATGTTCAGAGGATCAGGATGATAATAATTGACTGAAACAGGACATAGATAATTAGAATAGACAGCGGATCAGGATGATAGTAATTGACTGACACAGGACATAGATAATTAGAATGTTCCGAGGATCAGGATGATAGTAATTGACAGAAACAGGACATAGATAATTAGAATAGACAGAGGATCAGGATGATAGTAATTGACTGAACTGGGATATAGATAATTAGAATAGACAGAGGATCAGGATGATAGTAATTGACTGACACAGGACATAGCTAATTAGAATGTTCAGAGGATCAGGATGATAGTAATTGACTGTTACAGGACACAGATAAAAAGAATGTTCAGAGGATCAGGATGATAGTAATTGACTGAAACAGGACATAGATAATTAGAATGTTCAGAGGATCAGGATGATAGTAATTGACTGAAACAGGACATAGATAATTAGAATGTTCAGAGGATCAGGATGATAGTAATTGACTGAAACAGGACATAGATAATTAGAATAGACAGAGGATCAGGATGATAGTAATTGACTGAAACAGGACATAGATAATTAGAATGTTCCGAGGATCAGGATGATAGTAATTGACAGAAACAGGACATAGATAATTAGAATAGACAGAGGTACAGGATGATAGTAATTGACTGAAACAGGACATAGATAATTCGAATAGACAGAGGATCAGGATGATATTAATTGACTGAAACAGTACATAGATAATTAGAATGTTCAGAGGATCAGGATGATAGTAATTGACTGAAACAGGACATAGATTATTAGAATGTTCAGAGGATCAGGATGATAGTAATTGACTGAAACAGTACATAGATAATTAGAATGTTCAGAGGGTCAGGATGATAGTAATTGACTGAAACAGGACATAGATAATTAGAATGTTCAGAGGATCAGGATGATAGTAATTGACTGAAACAGGACATAGATAATTAGAATGTTCAGAGGATCAGGATGATAGTAATTGACTGAAACAGGACATAGATTATTAGAATGGACAGAGGATCAGGATGATAGTAATTGACTGAAACAGGACATAGATAATTAGAATGGACAGAGGATCAGGATGATAGTAATTGACTGAAACAGAACATAGATAATTAGAATGGACTGAGGATCAGGATGATTGTAATTGACTGAAACAGCACATAGATAATTACAATAGACAGACAATCAGGATGATAGTAATTGACTGAAACAGGACATAGATAATTAGAATGGACAGAGGATCAGGATGATAGTAATTGACTGAAACAGGACATAGATATTTAGAATGTTCAGAGGATCAGGATGATAGTAATTGACTGAAATAGGACATAGATAATTAGAATGTTCAGAAGATCAGGATGATAGTAATTGAATGAAACAGGACATAGATAATTAGAATGGACAGAGGATCAGGATGATAGTAATTGACTGAAACAGTACATAGATAATTGGAATGTTCAGAGGATCAGGATGATAGTAATTGACTGAAACAGGACATAGATAATTAGAATGATCCGAGGATCAGGATGATAGTAATTGACTGAAACAGGACATAGATAATTAGAATGTTCAGAGGATCAGGATGATAGTAATTGACTGAAACAGGACATAGATAATTAGAATGTTCAGAGGATCAGGATGATAGTAATTGACTGAAACAGGACATAGATAATTAGAATAGACAGAGGATCAGGATGATAGTAATTGACTGAAACAGGACATAGATAATTAGAATGTTCCGAGGATCAGGATGATAGTAATTGACAGAAACAGGACATAGATAATTAGAATAGACAGAGGTACAGGATGATAGTAATTGACTGAAACAGGACATAGATAATTCGAATAGACAGAGGATCAGGATGATATTAATTGACTGAAACAGTACATAGATAATTAGAATGTTCAGAGGATCAGGATGATAGTAATTGACTGAAACAGGACATAGATTATTAGAATGTTCAGAGGATCAGGATGATAGTAATTGACTGAAACAGTACATAGATAATTAGAATGTTCAGAGGGTCAGGATGATAGTAATTGACTGAAACAGGACATAGATAATTAGAATGTTCAGAGGATCAGGATGATAGTAATTGACTGAAACAGGACATAGATAATTAGAATGTTCAGAGGATCAGGATGATAGTAATTGACTGAAACAGGACATAGATTATTAGAATGGACAGAGGATCAGGATGATAGTAATTGACTGAAACAGGACATAGATAATTAGAATGGACAGAGGATCAGGATGATAGTAATTGACTGAAACAGAACATAGATAATTAGAATGGACTGAGGATCAGGATGATTGTAATTGACTGAAACAGCACATAGATAATTACAATAGACAGACAATCAGGATGATAGTAATTGACTGAAACAGGACATAGATAATTAGAATGGACAGAGGATTAGGATGATAGTAATTGACTGAAACAGGACATAGATATTTAGAATGTTCAGAGGATCAGGATGATAGTAATTGACTGAAATAGGACATAGATAATTAGAATGTTCAGAAGATCAGGATGATAGTAATTGAATGAAACAGGACATAGATAATTAGAATGGACAGAGGATCAGGATGATAGTAATTGACTGAAACAGTACATAGATAATTGGAATGTTCAGAGGATCAGGATGATAGTAATTGACTGAAACAGGACATAGATAATTAGAATGATCCGAGGATCAGGATGATAGTAATTGACTGAAACAGGACAGAGATAATTAGAATGTTCAGAGGATCAGGATGATAGTAATTGACTGAAACAGGACATAGATAATTAGAATGTTCAGAGGATCAGGATGATAATAATTGACTGAAACAGGACATAGATAATTAGAATAGACAGAGGATCAGGATGATAGTAATTGACTGACACAGGACATAGATAATTAGAATGTTCCGAGGATCAGGATGATAGTAATTGACAGAAACAGGACATAGATAATTAGAATGTTCAGAGGATCAGGATGATAATAATTGACTGAAACAGGACATAGATAATTAGAATAGACAGAGGATCAGGATGATAGTAATTGACTGACACAGGACATAGATAATTAGAATGTTCCGAGGATCAGGATGATAGTAATTGACAGAAACAGGACATAGATAATTAGAATAGACAGAGGATCAGGATGATAGTAATTGACTGAACTAGGATATAGATAATTAGAATAGACAGAGGATCAGGATGATAGTAATTGACTGACACAGGACATAGCTAATTAGAATGTTCAGAGGATCAGGATGATAGTAATTGACTGAAACAGGACATAGATAATTAGAATGATCCGAGGATCAGGTGATAGTAATTGACTGAAACAGGACATAGATAATTAGAATGTTCAGAGGATCAGGATGATAGTAATTGACTGAAACAGGACATAGATAATTAGAATGTTCAGAGGATCACGATGATAGTAATTGACTGAAACAGGACATAGATAATTAGAATGGACTGAGGATCAGGATGATAGTAATTGACTGTTACAGGACACAGATAAAAAGAATGTTCAGAGGATCAGGATGATAGTAATTGACTGAAACAGGACATAGATAATTAGAATGTTCAGAGGATCAGGATGATAGTAATTGACTGAAACAGGACATAGATAATTAGAATGTTCAGAGGATCAGGATGATAGTAATTGACTGAAACAGGACATAGATAATTAGAATAGACAGAGGATCAGGATGATAGTAATTGACTGAAACAGGACATAGATAATTAGAATGTTCCGAGGATCAGGATGATAGTAATTGACAGAAACAGGACATAGATAATTAGAATAGACAGAGGTACAGGATGATAGTAATTGACTGAAACAGGACATAGATAATTCGAATAGACAGAGGATCAGGATGATATTAATTGACTGAAACAGTACATAGATAATTAGAATGTTCAGAGGATCAGGATGATAGTAATTGACTGAAACAGGACATAGATTATTAGAATGTTCAGAGGATCAGGATGATAGTAATTGACTGAAACAGTACATAGATAATTAGAATGTTCAGAGGGTCAGGATGATAGTAATTGACTGAAACAGGACATAGATAATTAGAATGTTCAGAGGATCAGGATGATAGTAATTGACTGAAACAGGACATAGATAATTAGAATGTTCAGAGGATCAGGATGATAGTAATTGACTGAAACAGGACATAGATTATTAGAATGGACAGAGGATCAGGATGATAGTAATTGACTGAAACAGGACATAGATAATTAGAATAGACAGAGGATCAGGATGATAGTAATTGACTGACACAGGACATAGATAATTAGAATGTTCCGAGGATCAGGATGATAGTAATTGACAGAAACAGGACATAGATAATTAGAATAGACAGAGGATCAGGATGATAGTAATTGACTGAACTAGGATATAGATAATTAGAATAGACAGAGGATCAGGATGATAGTAATTGACTGACACAGGACATAGCTAATTAGAATGTTCAGAGGATCAGGATGATAGTAATTGACTGTTACAGGACACAGATAAAAAGAATGTTCAGAGGATCAGGATGATAGTAATTGCCTGAAACAGGACATAGATAATTAGAATGTTCAGAGGATCAGGATGATAGTAATTGACTGAAACAGGACATAGATAATTAGAATGTTCAGAGGATCAGGATGATAGTAATTGACTGAAACAGGACATAGATAATTAGAATAGACAGAGGATCAGGATGATAGTAATTGACTGAAACAGGACATAGATAATTAGAATGTTCCGAGGATCAGGATGATAGTAATTGACAGAAACAGGACATAGATAATTAGAATAGACAGAGGTACAGGATGATAGTAATTGACTGAAACAGGACATAGATAATTCGAATAGACAGAGGATCAGGATGATATTAATTGACTGAAACAGTACATAGATAATTAGAATGTTCAGAGGATCAGGATGATAGTAATTGACTGAAACAGGACATAGATTATTAGAATGTTCAGAGGATCAGGATGATAGTAATTGACTGAAACAGTACATAGATAATTAGAATGTTCAGAGGGTCAGGATGATAGTAATTGACTGAAACAGGACATAGATAATTAGAATGTTCAGAGGATCAGGATGATAGTAATTGACTGAAACAGGACATAGATAATTAGAATGTTCAGAGGATCAGGATGATAGTAATTGACTGAAACAGGACATAGATTATTAGAATGGACAGAGGATCAGGATGATAGTAATTGACTGAAACAGGACATAGATAATTAGAATGGACAGAGGATCAGGATGATAGTAATTGACTGAAACAGAACATAGATAATTAGAATGGACTGAGGATCAGGATGATTGTAATTGACTGAAACAGCACATAGATAATTACAATAGACAGACAATCAGGATGATAGTAATTGACTGAAACAGGACATAGATAATTAGAATGGACAGAGGATCAGGATGATAGTAATTGACTGAAACAGGACATAGATATTTAGAATGTTCAGAGGATCAGGATGATAGTAATTGACTGAAATAGGACATAGATAATTAGAATGTTCAGAAGATGAGGATGATAGTAATTGAATGAAACAGGACATAGATAATTAGAATGGACAGAGGATCAGGATGATAGTAATTGACTGAAACAGTACATAGATAATTGGAATGTTCAGAGGATCAGGATGATAGTAATTGACTGAAACAGGACATAGATAATTAGAATGATCCGAGGATCAGGATGATAGTAATTGACTGAAACAGGACATAGATAATTAGAATGTTCAGAGGATCAGGATGATAGTAATTGACTGAAACAGGACATAGATAATTAGAATAGACAGAGGATCAGGATGATAGTAATTGACTGAAACAGGACATAGATAATTAGAATGTTCCGAGGATCAGGATGATAGTAATTGACAGAAACAGGACATAGATAATTAGAATAGACAGAGGTACAGGATGATAGTAATTGACTGAAACAGGACATAGATAATTCGAATAGACAGAGGATCAGGATGATATTAATTGACTGAAACAGTACATAGATAATTAGAATGTTCAGAGGATCAGGATGATAGTAATTGACTGAAACAGGACATAGATTATTAGAATGTTCAGAGGATCAGGATGATAGTAATTGACTGAAACAGTACATAGATAATTAGAATGTTCAGAGGGTCAGGATGATAGTAATTGACTGAAACAGGACATAGATAATTAGAATGTTCAGAGGATCAGGATGATAGTAATTGACTGAAACAGGACATAGATAATTAGAATGTTCAGAGGATCAGGATGATAGTAATTGACTGAAACAGGACATAGATTATTAGAATGGACAGAGGATCAGGATGATAGTAATTGACTGAAACAGGACATAGATAATTAGAATGGACAGAGGATCAGGATGATAGTAATTGACTGAAACAGAACATAGATAATTAGAATGGACTGAGGATCAGGATGATTGTAATTGACTGAAACAGCACATAGATAATTACAATAGACAGACAATCAGGATGATAGTAATTGACTGAAACAGGACATAGATAATTAGAATGGACAGAGGATCAGGATGATAGTAATTGACTGAAACAGGACATAGATATTTAGAATGTTCAGAGGATCAGGATGATAGTAATTGACTGAAATAGGACATAGATAATTAGAATGTTCAGAAGATCAGGATGATAGTAATTGAATGAAACAGGACATAGATAATTAGAATGGACAGAGGATCAGGATGATAGTAATTGACTGAAACAGTACATAGATAATTGGAATGTTCAGAGGATCAGGATGATAGTAATTGACTGAAACAGGACATAGATAATTAGAATGATCCGAGGATCAGGATGATAGTAATTGACTGAAACAGGACAGAGATAATTAGAATGTTCAGAGGATCAGGATGATAGTAATTGACTGAAACAGGACATAGATAATTAGAATGTTCAGAGGATCAGGATGATAATAATTGACTGAAACAGGACATAGATAATTAGAATAGACAGAGGATCAGGATGATAGTAATTGACTGACACAGGACATAGATAATTAGAATGTTCCGAGGATCAGGATGATAGTAATTGACAGAAACAGGACATAGATAATTAGAATGTTCAGAGGATCAGGATGATAATAATTGACTGAAACAGGACATAGATAATTAGAATAGACAGAGGATCAGGATGATAGTAATTGACTGACACAGGACATAGATAATTAGAATGTTCCGAGGATCAGGATGATAGTAATTGACAGAAACAGGACATAGATAATTAGAATAGACAGAGGATCAGGATGATAGTAATTGACTGAACTAGGATATAGATAATTAGAATAGACAGAGGATCAGGATGATAGTAATTGACTGACACAGGACATAGCTAATTAGAATGTTCAGAGGATCAGGATGATAGTAATTGACTGAAACAGGACATAGATAATTAGAATGATCCGAGGATCAGGTGATAGTAATTGACTGAAACAGGACATAGATAATTAGAATGTTCAGAGGATCAGGATGATAGTAATTGACTGAAACAGGACATAGATAATTAGAATGTTCAGAGGATCACGATGATAGTAATTGACTGAAACAGGACATAGATAATTAGAATGGACTGAGGATCAGGATGATAGTAATTGACTGTTACAGGACACAGATAAAAAGAATGTTCAGAGGATCAGGATGATAGTAATTGACTGAAACAGGACATAGATAATTAGAATGTTCAGAGGATCAGGATGATAGTAATTGACTGAAACAGGACATAGATAATTAGAATGTTCAGAGGATCAGGATGATAGTAATTGACTGAAACAGGACATAGATAATTAGAATAGACAGAGGATCAGGATGATAGTAATTGACTGAAACAGGACATAGATAATTAGAATGTTCCGAGGATCAGGATGATAGTAATTGACAGAAACAGGACATAGATAATTAGAATAGACAGAGGTACAGGATGATAGTAATTGACTGAAACAGGACATAGATAATTCGAATAGACAGAGGATCAGGATGATATTAATTGACTGAAACAGTACATAGATAATTAGAATGTTCAGAGGATCAGGATGATAGTAATTGACTGAAACAGGACATAGATTATTAGAATGTTCAGAGGATCAGGATGATAGTAATTGACTGAAACAGTACATAGATAATTAGAATGTTCAGAGGGTCAGGATGATAGTAATTGACTGAAACAGGACATAGATAATTAGAATGTTCAGAGGATCAGGATGATAGTAATTGACTGAAACAGGACATAGATAATTAGAATGTTCAGAGGATCAGGATGATAGTAATTGACTGAAACAGGACATAGATTATTAGAATGGACAGAGGATCAGGATGATAGTAATTGACTGAAACAGGACATAGATAATTAGAATGGACAGAGGATCAGGATGATAGTAATTGACTGAAACAGAACATAGATAATTAGAATGGACTGAGGATCAGGATGATTGTAATTGACTGAAACAGCACATAGATAATTACAATAGACAGACAATCAGGATGATAGTAATTGACTGAAACAGGACATAGATAATTAGAATGGACAGAGGATCAGGATGATAGTAATTGACTGAAACAGGACATAGATATTTAGAATGTTCAGAGGATCAGGATGATAGTAATTGACTGAAATAGGACATAGATAATTAGAATGTTCAGAAGATCAGGATGATAGTAATTGAATGAAACAGGACATAGATAATTAGAATGGACAGAGGATCAGGATGATAGTAATTGACTGAAACAGTACATAGATAATTGGAATGTTCAGAGGATCAGGATGATAGTAATTGACTGAAACAGGACATAGATAATTAGAATGATCCGAGGATCAGGATGATAGTAATTGACTGAAACAGGACATAGATAATTAGAATGTTCAGAGGATCAGGATGATAGTAATTGACTGAAACAGGACATAGATAATTAGAATGTTCAGAGGATCAGGATGATAGTAATTGACTGAAACAGGACATAGATAATTAGAATAGACAGAGGATCAGGATGATAGTAATTGACTGAAACAGGACATAGATAATTAGAATGTTCCGAGGATCAGGATGATAGTAATTGACAGAAACAGGACATAGATAATTAGAATAGACAGAGGTACAGGATGATAGTAATTGACTGAAACAGGACATAGATAATTCGAATAGACAGAGGATCAGGATGATATTAATTGACTGAAACAGTACATAGATAATTAGAATGTTCAGAGGATCAGGATGATAGTAATTGACTGAAACAGGACATAGATTATTAGAATGTTCAGAGGATCAGGATGATAGTAATTGACTGAAACAGTACATAGATAATTAGAATGTTCAGAGGGTCAGGATGATAGTAATTGACTGAAACAGGACATAGATAATTAGAATGTTCAGAGGATCAGGATGATAGTAATTGACTGAAACAGGACATAGATAATTAGAATGTTCAGAGGATCAGGATGATAGTAATTGACTGAAACAGGACATAGATTATTAGAATGGACAGAGGATCAGGATGATAGTAATTGACTGAAACAGGACATAGATAATTAGAATGGACAGAGGATCAGGATGATAGTAATTGACTGAAACAGAACATAGATAATTAGAATGGACTGAGGATCAGGATGATTGTAATTGACTGAAACAGCACATAGATAATTACAATAGACAGACAATCAGGATGATAGTAATTGACTGAAACAGGACATAGATAATTAGAATGGACAGAGGATCAGGATGATAGTAATTGACTGAAACAGGACATAGATATTTAGAATGTTCAGAGGATCAGGATGATAGTAATTGACTGAAATAGGACATAGATAATTAGAATGTTCAGAAGATCAGGATGATAGTAATTGAATGAAACAGGACATAGATAATTAGAATGGACAGAGGATCAGGATGATAGTAATTGACTGAAACAGTACATAGATAATTGGAATGTTCAGAGGATCAGGATGATAGTAATTGACTGAAACAGGACATAGATAATTAGAATGATCCGAGGATCAGGATGATAGTAATTGACTGAAACAGGACAGAGATAATTAGAATGTTCAGAGGATCAGGATGATAGTAATTGACTGAAACAGGACATAGATAATTAGAATGTTCCGAGGATCAGGATGAGAGTAATTGACTGAAACAGGACATAGAAAATTAGAATGTTCAGAGGATCAGGATGATAGCAACTGACTGAAACAGGACATAGATAATTAGAATGTTCAGAGGATCAGGATGATATTAATTGACTGAAACAGGACATAGATAATTAGAATAGACAGAGGATCAGGATGATAGTAATTGACTGAAACAGTACATAGATAATTAGAATGGACAGAGGATTAGGATGATTGTAATTGACTGAAACAGGACATAGATAATTACAATAGACAGACAATCAGGATGATAGTAATTGACTGAAACAGGACATAGATAATTAGAATGGACAGAGGATCAGGATGATAGTATTTGACTGAAACAGGACATAGATAATTAGAATGTTCAGAGGATCAGGATGATAGTAATTGACTGAAACAGTACATAGATAATTAGAATGTTCAGAAGATCAGGGTGATAGTAATTGAATGAAACAGGACAGAGATAATTAGAATGGACAGAGGATCAGGATAATAGTAATTGACTGAAACAGTACATAGATAATGAGAATGTTCAGAGGATCAGGATGATAGTAATTGACTGAAACAGGACATAGATAATTAGAATGTTCAGAGGATCAGGATGATAGTAATTGACTGAAACAGTACATAGATAATTAGAATGTTCAGAGGATCAGGATGATAGTAATTGACTGAAACAGGACATAGATAATTAGAATGTTCCGAGGATCAGGATGATAGTAATTGACTGAAACAGGACATAGATAATTAGAATGTTCCGAGGATCAGGATGATAGTAATTGACTGAAACAGGACATAGATAATTAGAATGGATAGAGGATCAGGATGATAGTAATTGACTGATACAGGACATAGATAATTAGAATGTTCAGAGGATCAGGATGATAATAATTGACTGAAACAGGACATAGATAATTAGAATGTTCAGAGGATAAGGATGATAGTAATTGACTGAAACAGGACATAGATGATTAGAATGTTCCGAGGATCAGGATGATAGTAATTGACTGAAACAGGACATAGATAATTAGAATGTTCAGAGGATCAGGATGATAGTAATTGACTGATACAGGACATAGATAATTAGAATGTTCAGAGGATCAGGATGATAATAATTGACTGAAACAGGACATAGATAATTAGAATAGACAGAGGATCAGGATGATAGTAATTGACTGACACAGGACATAGATAATTAGAATGTTCCGAGGATCAGGATGATAGTAATTGACAGAAACAGGACATAGATAATTAGAATAGACAGAGGATCAGGATGAGAGTAATTGACTGAAACTGGACATAGATAATTCGAATAGACAGAGGATCAGGATGATAGTAATTGACTGCAACAGTACATAGATAATTAGAATGTTCAGAGTATCAGGATGATAGTAATTGACAGAAGCAGGACATAGATAATTAGAATAGACAGAGGGTCAGGATGATATTAATTGACTGAAACAGGACATAGATAAATAGAATGTTCAGAGGATCAGGATCATAGTAATTGACTGAAACAGGACATAGATAATTAGAATGTTCAGAGGATCAGGATGATAGTAATTGACTGAAACAGGACATAGATTATTCGAATAGACAAAGGATCAGGATGATAGTAATTGACTGAAACAGGACATAGATAATTAGAATGGACAGAGGATCAGGATGATAGTAATTGACTGAAACAGGACATAGATAATTAGAATGGACAGAGGATCAGCATGATAGTAATTGACTGAAACAGGACATAGATAATTAGAATGTTCAGAGGATCAGGATGATAGTAATTGACTGAAACAGGACATAGATAATTAGAATGTTCAGAGGATCAGGATGATAGTAATTGACTGAAACAGGACATAGATAATTAGAATGGACAGAGGATCAGGATGATAGTAATTGACTGAAACAGGACATAGATAATTAGAATGTTCAGAGGATCAGGATGATAGTAATTGACTGAAACAGGACATCGATAATTAGAATAGACAGAGGATCAGGATGATAGTAATTGACTGAAACAGTACATAGATAATTAGAATGTTCAGAGGATCAGGATGATAGTAATTGACTGAAACAGGACATAGATAATTAGAATAGACAGAGGGTCAGGATGATAGTAATTGACTGAAACAGGACATAGATAATTAGAATGTTCAGAGGATCAGGATGATAGTAATTGACTGAAACAGGACATAGATAATTAGAATGTTCCGAGGATCAGGATGATAGTAATTGACTGAAACAGGACATAGATAATTAGAATGGACAGAGGATCAGGATGATAGTAATTGACTGAAACAGGACATAGATAATTCGAATAGACAGAGGATCAGGATGATAGTAATTGACTGAAACATTACATAGATAATTAGAATAGACAGAGGATCAGGATGATAGTAATTGACTGAAACAGGACATAGATAATTAGATTAGACAGAGGGTCAGGATGAGAGTAATTGACTGAAACAGGACATAGATAATTAGAATGGACAGAGGATCAGGATGATAGTAATTGACTGAAATAGTACATAGATAATTAGAATGTTCAGAAGATCAGGATGATAGTAATTGAATGAAACAGGACAGAGATAATTAGAATGGACAGAGGATCAGGATAATAGTAATTGACTGAAACAGTACATAGATAATGAGAATGGTCAGAGGATCAGGATGATAGTAATTGACTGAAACAGGACATAGATCATTAGAATGTTCAGAGGATCAGGATGATAGTAATTGACTGAAACAGTACATAGATAATTAGAATGTTCAGAGGATCAGGATGATAGCAATTGACTGAAACAGGACATAGATCATTAGAATGTTCAGAGGATCAGGATGATAGTAATTGACTGAAACAGTACATAGATAATTAGAATGTTCAGAGGATCAGGATGATAGCAATTGACTGAAACAGGACATAGATAATTAGAATGGGCAGAGGATCAGGATGATAGTAATTGACTGAAACAGGACATAGATAATTAGAATGTTCAGAGGATCAGGATGATAGCAATAGACTGAAATAGGACATAGATAATTAGAATAGACAGACGATCAGGATGACAGTAATTGACTGAAACAGGACATAGATAATTAGAATGGACAGAGGATCAGGATGATAGTAATTTACTGAAACAGTACATAGATAATTAGAATGTTCAGAGGATCAGGATGATAGTAATTGACTGAAACAGGACATAGATAATTAGAATGATCCGAGGATCAGGATGATAGTAATTGACTGAAACAGGACAGAGATAATTAGAATGTTCAGAGGATCAGGATGATAGTAATTGACTGAAACAGGACATAGATAATTAGAATGTTCAGAGGATCAGCATGGTAGTAATTGACTGAAACAGGACATAGATGATTAGAATGTTCCGAGGATCAGGATGATAGTAATTGACTGATACAGGACATAGATAATTAGAATGTTCAGAGGATCAGGATGATAATAATTGACTGAAACAGGACATAGATAATTAGAATAGACAGAGGATCAGGATGATAGTAATTGACTGACACTGGACAGAGATAATTAGAATGTTCCGAGGATCAGGATGATAATAATTGACTGAAATCAGGACTTAGATAATTACAATAGACAGAGGATCAGGATGATAGTAATTGACTGACACAGGACATAGATAATTAGAATGTTTCGAGGATCAGGATGATAGCAAATGACTGAAACAGGACATAGATAATTAGAATAGACAGAGGGTCAGGATGATAGTAATTGACTGAAATAGGACATAGATAATTAGAATGTTCAGAGGATCAGGATGATAGTAATTGACTGAAACAGGACATAGATAATTAGAATGTTCCGAGGATCAGGATGATAGTAATTGACTGAAACAGGACATAGATAATTAGAATGGACAGAGGATCAGGATGATAGTAATTGACTGAAACAGGACATAGATAATTCGAATAGACAGAGGATCAGGATGATAGTAATTGACTGAAACATTACATAGATAATTAGAATAGACAGAGGATCAGGATGATAGTAATTGACTGAAACAGGACATAGATAATTAGATTAGACAGAGGGTCAGGATGAGAGTAATTGACTGAAACAGGACATAGATAATTAGAATGGACAGAGGATCAGGATGATAGTAATTGACTGAAACAGGACATAGATAATTCGAATAGACAGAGGATCAGGATGATAGTAATTGACTGAAACATTACATAGATAATTAGAATAGACAGAGGATCAGGATGATAGTAATTGACTGAAACAGGACATAGATAATTAGATTAGACAGAGGGTCAGGATGAGAGTAATTGACTGAAACAGGACATAGATAATTAGAATGGACAGAGGATCAGGATGATAGTAATTGACTGAAACAGTACATAGATAATTAGAATGTTCAGAAGATCAGGATGATAGTAATTGAATGAAACAGGACAGAGATAATTAGAATGGACAGAGGATCAGGATAATAGTAATTGACTGAAACAGTACATAGATAATGAGAATGGTCAGAGGATCAGGATGATAGTAATTGACTGAAACAGGACATAGATCATTAGAATGTTCAGAGGATCAGGATGATAGTAATTGACTGAAACAGTACATAGATAATTAGAATGTTCAGAGGATCAGGATGATAGCAATTGACTGAAACAGGACATAGATCATTAGAATGTTCAGAGGATCAGGATGATAGTAATTGACTGAAACAGTACATAGATAATTAGAATGTTCAGAGGATCAGGATGATAGCAATTGACTGAAACAGGACATAGATAATTAGAATGGGCAGAGGATCAGGATGATAGTAATTGACTGAAACAGGACATAGATAATTAGAATGTTCAGAGGATCAGGATGATAGCAATAGACTGAAATAGGACATAGATAATTAGAATAGACAGACGATCAGGATGACAGTCATTGACTGAAACAGGACATAGATAATTAGAATGGACAGAGGATCAGGATGATAGTAATCTACTGAAACAGTACATAGATAATTAGAATGTTCAGAGGATCAGGATGATAGTAATTGACTGAAACAGGACATAGATAATTAGAATGATCCGAGGATCAGGATGATAGTAATTGACTGAAACAGGACAGAGATAATTAGAATGTTCAGAGGATCAGGATGATAGTAATTGACTGAAACAGGACATAGATAATTAGAATGTTCAGAGGATCAGCATGATAGTAATTGACTGAAACAGGACATAGATGATTAGAATGTTCCGAGGATCAGGATGATAGTAATTGACTGATACAGGACATAGATAATTAGAATGTTCAGAGGATCAGGATGATAATAATTGACTGAAACAGGACATAGATAATTAGAATAGACAGAGGATCAGGATGATAGTAATTGACTGACACTGGACAGAGATAATTAGAATGTTCCGAGGATCAGGATGATAATAATTGACTGAAATCAGGACTTAGATAATTACAATAGACAGAGGATCAGGATGATAGTAATTGACTGACACAGGACATAGATAATTAGAATGTTTCGAGGATCAGGATGATAGCAAATGACTGAAACAGGACATAGATAATTAGAATAGACAGAGGGTCAGGATGATAGTAATTGACTGAAACAGGACATAGATAATTAGAATGTTCCGAGGATCAGGATGATAGTAATTGACTGAAACAGGACATAGATAATTAGAATGGACAGAGGATCAGGATGATAGTAATTGACTGAAACAGGACATAGATAATTCGAATAGACAGAGGATCAGGATGATAGTAATTGACTGAAACATTACATAGATAATTAGAATAGACAGAGGATCAGGATGATAGTAATTGACTGAAACAGGACATAGATAATTAGATTAGACAGAGGGTCAGGATGAGAGTAATTGACTGAAACCGGACATAGATAATTAGAATGGACAGAGGATCAGGATAATAGTAATTGACTGAAACAGTACATAGATAATGAGAATGTTCAGAGGATCAGGATGATAGTAATTGACTGAAACAGGACATAGATCATTAGAATGTTCAGAGGATCAAGATGATAGCAATTGACTGAAACAGGACATAGATAATTAGAATGGACAGAGGATCAGGATGATAGTAATTGACTGAAACAGGACATAGATAATTAGAATGTTCAGAAGATCAGGATGATAGTAATTGAATGAAACAGGACAGAGATAATTAGAATGGACAGAGGATCAGGATAATAGTAATTGACTGAAACAGTACATAGATAATGAGAATGTTCAGAGGATCAGGATGATAGTAATTGACTGAAACAGGACATAGATCATTAGAATGTTCAGAGGATCAAGATGATAGCAATTGACTGAAACAGGACATAGATAATTAGAATGGACAGAGGATCAGGATGATAGTAATTGACTGAAACAGGACATAGATAATTAGAATGTTCAGAGGATCAGGATGATAGTAATTGACTGAAACAGGACATAGATAATTAGAATGTTCCGAGGATCAGGATGATAGTAATTGACTGAAACAGGACATAGATAATTAGAATGGATGGATGATCAGGATGATAGTAATAGACTGAAATAGGACATAGATAATTAGAATAGACAGACGATCAGGATGACAGTAATTGACTGAAACAGGACATAGATAATTAGAATGGACAGAGGATCAGGATGATAGTAATTTACTGAAACAGTGCATAGATAGTTAGAATGTTCAGAGGATCAGGATGATAGTAATTGACTGAAACAGGACATAGATAATTAGAATGATCCGAGGATCAGGATGATAGTAATTTACTGAAACAGTGCATAGATAGTTAGAATGTTCAGAGGATCAGGATGATAGTAATTGACTGAAAGACGACATAGATAATTAGAATGATCCGAGGATCAGGATGATAGTAATTGACTGAAACAGGACATAGATAATTAGAATGTTCAGAGGATCAGGATGATAGTAATTGACTGAAACAGGACATAGATGATTAGAATGTTCAGAGGATCAGGATGATAGTAATTGCCTGATACAGGACATAGATAATTTGAATGTTCAGAGGATCAGGATGATAATAATTGACTGAAACAGGACATAGATAATTAGAATAGACAGAGGATCAGGATGATAGTAATTGACTGACACTGGACAGAGATAATTAGAATGTTCCGAGGATCAGGATGATAATAATTGACTGAAATCATGACATAGATAATTACAATAGACAGAGGATCAGGATGATAGTAATTGACTGACACAGGACATCGATAATTAGAATGTTTCGAGGATCAGGATGATAGTAATTGACAGAAACAGGACATAGATAATTCGAATAGACAGAGGATCGGGATGATAGTAATTAACTGCAACAGTACATAGATAATTAGAATGTTCAGAGGATCAGGATGATAGTAATTGACTGAAGCAGGACATAGATATTTAGAATAGACAGAGGATCAGGATGATAGTAATTGACTGAAACAGGACATAGATAATTCGAATAGACAGAGGATCAGGATGATAGTAATTGACTGCAACAGTACATAGATAATTAGAATGTTCAGAGGATCAGGTTGATAGTAATTGACTGAAGCAGGACATAGATAATTAGAATAGACATAGGGTCAGGATGATATTAATTGACTGAAACAGGACATAGATAATTAGAATGTTCAGAGGATCAGGATCATAGTAATTGACTGAAACAGGACATAGATAATTAGAATGTTCAGAGGACCAGGATGATAGTAATTGACTGAAACAGGACATAGATTATTCGAATAGACAGAGGATCAGGATGATAGTAATTGACTGAAACAGGACATAGATAATTAGAAAGGACAGAGGATCAGGATGATAGTAATTGACTGAAACAGGACATAGATAATTAGAATTGACAGAGGATCAGCATGATAGTAATTGACTGAAACAGGACATAGATAATTAGAATGTTCAGAGGATCAGGATGATAGTAATTGACTGAAACAGGACATAGATAATTAGAATGGACAGAGGATCAGGATGATAGAAATTGACTGAAACAGGACATAGATAATTAGAATGCTCAGAGGATCAGGATGATAGTAATTAACTGAAACAGGACATAGATAATTAGAATAGACAGAGGGTCAGGATGATTGTAATTGACTGAAACAGGACATAGATAATTAGAATGTTCAGAGGATCAGGATGATAGTAATTGAATGAAACAGGACACAGATAATTAGAATGTTCCGAGGATCAGGATGATAGTAATTGACTGAAACAGGACATAGATAATTAGAATGGACAGAGGATCAGGATGATAGTAATTGACTGAAACAGGACATAGATAATTCGAATAGACAGAGGATCAGGATGATAGTAATTGACTGAAACATTACATAGATAATTAGAATAGACAGAGGATCAGGATGATAGTAATTGACTGAAACAGGACATAGATAATTAGATTAGACAGAGGGTCAGGATGATAGTAATTGACTGAAACAGGACATAGATAATTAGAATGTTCAGAGGATCAGGATGATAGTAATTGACTGAAACAGGACATAGATCATTAGAATGTTCCGAGGATCAGGATGATAGTAATTGACTGAAACAGGACATAGATAATTAGAATGTTCAGAGGATCAGGATGATAGTAATTGACTGAAACAGGACACGGATAATTAGAATGTTCAGAGGATCAGGATGATAGTAATTGACTGAAACAGGACATAGATAATTAGAATGTTCAGAGGATCAGGATCATAGTAATTGACTGAAACAGGACATAGATAATTAGAATGTTCAGAGGATCAGGATGATAGTAATTGACTGAAACAGGACATAGATAATTGGAATGGATAGAGGATCAGGATGATAGTAATTGACTGAAACCGGACATAGATAATTAGACTGGACAGAGGATCAGGATGACAGTAATTGACTGAAACAGGACATAGATAATTAGAATGGACAGAGGATCAGGATGATAGTAATTGACTGAAACAGGACATAGATAATTAGAATGGACAGAGGATCAGGATGATAGTAATTGACTGAAACAGGACATAGATAATTAGAATGGACAGAGGATCAGGATGATAGTAATTGACTGAAACAGGACATAGATAATTAGAATGTTCAGAGGATCAGGATGATATTAATTGACTGAAACAGGACATAGATAATTAGAATGTTCAGAGGATCAGGATGATAGTAATTGACTGAAACAGGACATAGATAATTAGAATGGATAGAGGATCAGGATGATAGTAATAGACTGAAATAGGACATAGATAATTAGAATAGACAGACGATCAGGATGACAGTAATTGACTGAAACAGGACATAGATACTTAGAATGGACAGAGGATCAGGATGATAGTAATTTACTGAAACAGTGCATAGATAGTTAGAATGTTCAGAGGATCAGGATGATAGTAATTGACTGAAACAGGACATAGATAATTAGAATGATCCGAGGATCAGGATGATAGTAATTTACTGAAACAGTGCATAGATAGTTAGAATGTTCAGAGGATCAGGATGATAGTAATTGACTGAAACAGGAAATAGATAATTAGAATGATCCGAGGATCAGGATGATAGTAATTGACTGAAACAGGACATAGATAACTAGAATGTTCAGAGGATCAGGATGATAGTAATTGACTGAAACAGGACATTGATGATTAGAATGTTCCGAGGATCAGGATGATAGTAATTGCCTTATACAGGACGTAGATAATTTGAATGTTCAGAGGATCAGGATGATAATAATTGACTGAAACAGGACATAGATAATTAGAATAGACAGAGGATCAGGATGATAGTAATTGTCTGACACTGGACAGAGATAATTAGAATGTTCCGAGGATCAGGATGATAATAATTGACTGAAATCAGGACATAGATAATTACAATAGACAGAGGATCAGGATGATAGTAATTGACTGACACAGGACATAGATAATTAGAATGTTTCGAGGATCAGGATGATAGTAATTGACAGAAACAGGACATAGATAATTCGAATAGACAGAGGATCAGGATGATATTAATTGACTGCAACAGTACATAGATAATTAGAATGTTCAGAGGATCAGGATGATAGTAATTGACTGAAGCAGGACATAGATATTTAGAATAGACAGAGGATCAGGATGATAGTAATTGACTGAAACAGGACATAGATAATTCGAATAGACAGAGGATCAGGATGATAGTAATTGACTGCAACAGTACATAGATAATTAGAATGTTCAGAGGATCAGGATGATAGTAATTGACTGAAGCAGGACATAGATAATTAGAATAGACATAGGGTCAGGATGATATTAATTGACTGAAACAGGACATAGATAATTAGAATGTTCAGAGGATCAGGATCATAGTAATTGACTGAAACAGGACATAGATAATTAGAATGTTCAGAGGACCAGGATGATAGTAATTGACTGAAACAGGACATAGATTATTCGAATAGACAGAGGATCAGGATGATAGTAATTGACTGAAACAGGACATAGATAATTAGAATGGACAGAGGATCAGGATGATAGTAATTGACTGAAAAAGGACATAGATAATTAGAATTGACAGAGGATCAGCATGATAGTAATTGACTGAAACAGGACATAGATAATTAGAATGTTCAGAGGATCAGGATGGTATTAATTGACTGAAACAGGACATAGATAATTAGAATGTACAGAGGATCAGGATGATAGTAATTGACTGAAACAGGACATAGATAATTAGAATGTTCAGAGGATCAGGATGATAGTAATTAACTGAAACAGGACATAGATAATTAGAATAGACAGAGGGTCAGGATGATTGTAATTGACTGAAACAGGACATAGATAATTAGAATGTTCAGAGGATCAGGATGATAGTAATTGACTGAAACAGGACACAGATAATTAGAATGTTCCGAGGATCAGGATGATAGTAATTGACTGAAACAGGACATAGATAATTAGAATGGACAGAGGATCAGGATGATAGTAATTGACTGAAACAGGACATAGATGATTAGAATGTTCCGAGGATCAGGATGATAGTAATTGCCTGATACAGGACATAGATAATTTGAATGTTCAGAGGATCAGGATGATAATAATTGACTGAAACAGGACATAGATAATTAGAATAGACAGAGGATCAGGATGATAGTAATTGACTGACACTGGACAGAGATAATTAGAATGTTCCGAGGATCAGGATGATAATAATTGACTGAAATCAGGACATAGATAATTACAATAGACAGAGGATCAGGATGATAGTAATTGACTGACACAGGACATAGATAATTAGAATGTTTCGAGGATCAGGATGATAGTAATTGACAGAAACAGGACATAGATAATTCGAATAGACAGAGGATCAGGATGATAGTAATTGACTGCAACAGTACATAGATAATTAGAATGTTCAGAGGATCAGGATGATAGTAATTGACTGAAGCAGGACATAGATATTTAGAATAGACAGAGGATCAGGATGATAGTAATTGACTGAAACAGGACATAGATTATTCGAATAGACAGAGGATCAGGATGATAGTAATTGACTGCAACAGTACATAGATAATTAGAATGTTCAGAGGATCAGGATGATAGTAATTGACTGAAGCAGGACATAGATAATTAGAATAGACATAGGGTCAGGATGATATTAATTGACTGAAACAGGACATAGATAATTAGAATGTTCAGAGGATCAGGATCATAGTAATTGACTGAAACAG
Source organism: Heterodontus francisci (assembly GCF_036365525.1). Taxonomy (NCBI): domain Eukaryota; kingdom Metazoa; phylum Chordata; class Chondrichthyes; order Heterodontiformes; family Heterodontidae; genus Heterodontus; species Heterodontus francisci. Next base: position 720,161 of record NW_027141899.1, read on the forward strand.
GACATAGATAATTAGAATGTTCAGAGGACCAGGATGATAGTAATTGACTGAAACAGGAAATAGATAATTAGAATGTTCAGAGGATCAGGATGATAGTAATTGACTGAAACAGGACATAGATAATTAGAATGGACAGAGGATCAGGATGATAGTAATTGACTGAAACAGGACATAGATAATTAGAATGTTCAGATAATCAGGATGATAGTAATTAACTGAAACAGGACATAGATAATTAGAATAGACAGAGGGTCAGGATGATTGTAATTGACTGAAACAGGACATAGATAATTAGAATGTTCAGAGGATCAGGATGATAGTAATTGACTGAAACTGGACACAGATAATTAGAATGTTCCGAGGATCAGGATGATATTAATTGACTGAAACAGGACATAGATAATTAGAATGGACAGAGGATCAGGATGATAGTAATTGACTGAAACAGGACATAGATAATTCGAATAGACAGAGGATCAGGATGATAGTAATTGACTGAAACATTACATAGATAATTAGAATAGAAAGAGGGTCAGGATGATTGTAATTGACTGAAACAGGACATAGATAATTAGAATGGACAGAGGATCAGGATGATAGTAATTGACTGAAACAGGACATAGATAATTCGAATAGATAGAGGATCAGGATGATAGTAATTGACTGAAACAGGACATAGATAATTAGAATGTTCAGAGGATCAGGATGATAGTAATTGACTGAAACAGGACATAGATCATTAGAATGTTCCGAGGATCAGGATGATAGTAATTGACTGAAACAGGACATAGATAATTAGAATGTTCAGAGGATCAGGATGATAGTAATTGACTGAAACAGGACACGGATAATTAGAATGTTCAGAGGATCAGGATGATAGTAATTGACTGAAACAGGACATAGATAATTAGAATGTTCAGAGGATCAGGATCATAGTAATTGACTGAAACAGGACATAGATAATTAGAATGTTCAGAGGATCAGGATGATAGTAATTGACTGAAACAGGACATAGATTATTCGAATAGACAGAGGATCAGGATGATAGTAATTGACTGAAACAGGACATAGATAATTAGAATGGACAGAGGATCAGCATGATAGTAATTGACTGAAACAGGAAATAGATAATTAGAATTGACAGAGGATCAGCATGATAGTAATCGACAGAAACAGGACATAGATCATTAGAATGTTCAGAGGATCAGGATGATAGTAATTGACTGAAACAGGACATAGATAATTAGAATGTTCCGAGGATCAGGATGATAGTAATTGACTGAAACAGGACATAGATAATTAGAATGGACAGAGGATCAGGATGATAGTAATTGACTGAAACAGGACATAGATAATTAGATTAGACAGAGGGTCAGAATGATAGTAATTGACTGAAACAGGACATAGATAATTAGAATGTTCAGAGGATCAGGATGATAGTAATTGACTGAAACAGGACATAGATAATTCGAATAGACAGAGGATCAGGATGATAGTAATTGACTGAAACAGGACATAGATAATTAGAATGGACAGAGGATCAGGATGATAGTAATTGACTGAAGCAGGACATAGATAATTAGAATGTTCAGAGGATCAGGATGATAGTGATTGACTGAAACATTACATAGATAATTAGAATAGACAGAGGATCAGGATGATAGTAATTGACTGAAACAGGACATAGATAATTAGATTAGACAGAGGGTCAGGATGATAGTAATTGACTGAAACAGGACATAGATAATTAGAATGTTCAGAGGATCAGGATGATAGTAATTGACTGAAACAGGACATAGATCATTAGAATGTTCCGAGGATCAAGATGATAGTAATTGACTGAAACAGGACATAGATAATTAGAATGTTCAGAGGATCAGGATGATAGTAATTGACTGAAACAGGACATAGATAATTAGAATGGACAGAGGATCAGGATGATAGTAATTGACTGAAACAGGACATAGATAATTAGAATGTTCAGAGGATCAGGATGATAGTAATTGACTGAAACAGGACATAGATCATTAGAATGTTCCGAGGATCAGGATGATAGTAATTGACTGAAACAGGACATAGATAATTAGAATGTTCAGAGGATCAGGATGATAGTAATTGACTGAAACAGGACACGGATAATTAGAATGTTCAGAGGATCAGGATGATAGTAATTGACTGAAACAGGACATAGATAATTAGAATGTTCAGAGGATCAGGATCATAGTAATTGACTGAAACAGGACATAGATAATTAGAATGTTCAGAGGATCAGGATGATAGTAATTGACTGAAACAGACATAGATTATTCGAATAGACAGAGGATCAGGATGATAGTAATTGACTGAAACAGGACATAGATAATTAGAATGGACAGAGGATCAGCATGATAGTAATTGACTGAAGCAGGAAATAGATAATTAGAATTGACAGAGGATCAGCATGATAGTAATTGACAGAAACAGGACATAGATCATTAGAATGTTCAGAGGATCAGGATGATAGTAATTGACTGAAACAGGACATGGATAATTAGAATGTTCCGAGGATCAGGATGATAGTAATTGACTGAAACAGGACATAGATAATTAGAATGGACAGAGGATCAGGATGATAGTAATTGACTGAAACAGGACATAGATAATTAGATTAGACAGAGGGTCAGAATGATAGTAATTGACTGAAACAGGACATAGATAATTAGAATGTTCAGAGGATCAGGATGATAGTAATTGACTGAAACAGGACATAGATAATTCGAATAGACAGAGGATCAGGATGATAGTAATTGACTGAAACAGGACATAGATAATTAGAATGGACAGAGGATCAGGATGATAGTAATTGACTGAAACAGGACATAGATAATTAGAATGTTCAGAGGATCAGGATGATAGTAATTGACTGAAACATTACATAGATAATTAGAATAGACAGAGGATCAGGATGATAGTAATTGACTGAAACAGGACATAGATAATTAGATTAGACAGAGGGTCAGGATGATAGTAATTGACTGAAACAGGACACAGATAATTAGAATGTTCAGAGGATCAGGATGATAGTAATTGACTGAAACAGGACATAGATCATTAGAATGTTCCGAGGATCAGGATGATAGTAATTGACTGAAACAGGACATAGATAATTAGAATGTTCAGAGGATCAGGATGATAGTAATTGACTGAAACAGGACATAGATAATTAGAATGTTCAGAGGATCAGGATCATAGTAATTGACTGAAACAGGACATAGATAATTAGAATGTTCAGAGGATCAGGATGATAGTAATTGACTGAAACAGGACATAGATTATTCGAATAGACAGAGGAACAGGATGATAGTAATTGACTGAAACAGGACATAGATAATTAGAATGGACAGAGGATCAGCATGATAGTAATTGACTGAAACAGGAAATAGATAATTAGAATTGACAGAGGATCAGAATGATAGTAATTGACTGAAACGGGACATAGATCATTAGAATGTTCAGAGGATCAGGATGATAGTAATTGACTGAAACAGGACATAGATAATTAGAATAGACAGAGGATCAGGATGATAGTAATTGACTGAAACAGGACATAGATAATTAGAATGGACAGAGGATCAGGATGATAGTAATTGACTGAAACAGGACATAGATAATTCGAATAGACAGAGGATCAGGATGATAGTAATTGACTGAAACATTACATAGATAATTAGAATAGACAGAGGATCAGGACGATAGTAATTGACTGAAACAGGACATAGATAATTAGATTAGACAGAGGGTCAGAATGATAGTAATTGACTGAAACAGGACATAGATAATTAGAATGTTCAGAGGATCAGGATGATAGTAATTGACTGAAACAGGACATAGATAATTCGAATAGACAGAGGATCAGGATGATAGTAATTGACTGAAACAGGACATAGATAATTAGAATGGACAGAGGATCAGGATGATAGTAATTGACTGAAACAGGACATAGATAATTAGAATGTTCAGAGGATCAGGATGATAGTAATTGACTGAAACAGGACATAGATAATTAGTATAGACAGAGAATCAGGATGATAGTAATTGACTGAAACAGGACATAGATAATTAGAATGTTCCGAGGATCAGGATGATAGTAATTGACTGAAACAGGCCATAGATAATTAGAATGGATAGAGGATCAGGATGATATTAATTGACTGAAATAGGACATCGATAATTAGAATAGACAGACGATCAGGTTGATAGTAATTGACTGAAACAGGACATAGATAATTAGAATGGACAGAGGATCAGGATGATAGTAATTGACTGAAACAGGACATAGATAATTAGAATGGACAGAGGATCAGGATGATAGTAATTGACTGAACCAGTACATAGATAATTAGAATGTTCAGAGGATCAGGATGATAGTAATTGACTGAAACAGGACATAGATAATTAGAATGGACAGACGATCAGGACGATAGTAATTGACTGAAACAGGACATAGATAATTAGAATGTACAGAGGATCAGCATGATAGTAATTGACTGAAACAGGACATAGATAATTCGAATAGTCAGAGGATCAGGATGATAGTAATTGACTGAAACATTACATAGATAATTAGAATAGACAGAGGATCAGGATGATAGTAATTGAATGAAACAGGACATAGATAATTAGAATGTACAGAGGATCAGGATGATAGTAATTGACTGAAATAGGACATAGATAATTAGAATGTTCACAGGATCAGGATGATTGTAATTGACTGAAACAGGACATAGATAATTCGAATAGACAGAGGATCAGGATGATAGCAATTGACTGAAACAGGACATACATAATTAGAATGTTCAGAGGATCAGGATGATAGTAATTGACTGAAACAGGACATAGATAATTAGAATGGACAGAGGATCAGGATGATAGTAATTGACTGAAACAGGACATAGATAATTAGAATAGACAGAGGATCAGGATGATAGTAATTGACTGAAACAGGACATAGATAATTCGAATCGACAGAGGATCAGGATGATAGTAATTGACTGAAACAGTACATAGATAATTAGAATGTTCAGAGGATCAGGATGATAGTAATTGACTGAAACAGGACATAGATAAATGGAATGGACAGAGGATCAGGATGATAGTAATTGACTGAAACAGGACATAGATAATTATAATGGACAGAGGATCAGGATGATAGTAATTGACTGAAACAGGACATAGATAATTAGAATGTTCAGAGGATCAGGATGATAGTAATTGACTGAAACAGGACATAGATAATTAGAATGTTCAGAGGATCAGGATGACAGTAATTGACTGAAACATGACGTAGATAATTAGAATGGACAGAGGATCAGGATGATAGTAATTGACTGAAACAGGACAGAGATAATTAGAATGGACAGAGGATCAGGATGATAGTAATTGACTGAAACGGGACATAGATAATTCGAATAGACAGAGGATCAGGATGATAGTAATTGACTGAAACATGACATAGATAATTAGAATGTTCAGAGGATCAGGATGATAGTAATTGACTGAAACAGGACATAGATAATTAGAATGGACAGAGGATCAGGATGATAGTAATTGACTGAAACAGGACATAGATAATTAGAATAGACAGAGGATCAGGATGATAGTAATTGACTGAAACAGGACATAGATAATTAGAATAGACAGAGGATCACGATGATAGTAATTGACTGAAACAGGACATAGATAATTCGAATCGACAGAGGATCAGGATGATAGTAATTGACTGAAACAGTACATAGATAATTAGAATGTTCAGAGGATCAGGATGATAGTAATTGACTGAAACAGGACATAGATAATTAGAATGGACTGAGGATCAGGATGATAGTAATTGACTGAAACAGGACATAGATAATTAGAATAGACAGAGGATCAGGATGATACTAATTGACTGAAACAGGACACAGATAATTAGAATAGACAGGGGATCAGGATGATAGTAATTGATTGAAACAGTACATAGATAATTAGAATGTTCAGAGGATCAGGATGATAGTAATTTAATGAAACAGGACATAAATAATTAGAATGGACAGAGGATCAGGATGATAGTAATTGACTGAAACAGGACATAGATAATTAGAATGTTCAGAGGATCAGGATGATACTAATTGACTGAAATAGGACATAGATAATTGGAATGGACAGAGGATCAGGATGATAGTAATTGACTGAAACAGGACAGAGATAATTAGAATGTTCAGAGGATCAGTATGATAGTAATTAACTGAAACAGTACAAAGATAATTAGAATGTTCAGAGGATCAGGATGATAGTAATTGAATGAAACAGGACATAGATAATTAGAATGTTCAGAGGATCAGGATGATAGTAATTGACTGAAACAATACATAGATAATTAGAATGGACAGAGGATCAGGATGATAGTAATTGATTGAAACAGAACATAGATAATTAGAATGTTCAGAGGATCAGGATGATAGTAATTGACTGAAACATGACATAGATAATTAGAATGGACAGAGGATCAGGATGATAGTAATTGACTGAAACAGGCCATAGATAATTAGAATGTTCAGAGGATCAGGATGATAGTAATTGACTGAAACAGGACATAGATAATTAGAATGTTCAGTGGATCAGGATGATAGTAATTGACTGAAACAGGACATAGATAATTAGAATGGACAGAGGATCAGGATGATAGTAATGGACTGAAACAGGACATAGATAATTCGAATGGACAGAGGATCAGGATGATAGTAATTGACTGAAACAGGACATAGATAATTAGAATGGACAGAGGATCAGGATGATAGTAATTGACTGAAACAGTACATAGATAATTAGAATGTTCAGAGGATCAGGATGATAGTAATTGACTGAAACATGACATAGATAATTAGAATGTTCAGAGGATCAGGATGACAGTAAGTGACTGAAACAGGACATAGATAATTAGAATGTTCAGAGGATCAGGATGATAGTAATTGACTGAAACAGGACATAGATAATTAGAATAGACAGAGGATCAGGATGATAGTAATTGACTGAAACAGGACATAGATAATTCGAATGGACAGAGGATCAGGATGATAGTAATTGACTGAAACAGGACATAGATAATTAGAATGTTCAGAGGATCAGGATGATAGTAATTGACTGAAACATGACATAGATAATTAGAATGGACAGAGGATCAGGATGATAGTAATTGACTGAAACATGACATAGATAATTAGAATGGACAGAGGATCAGGATGATAGTAATTGACTGAAACAGGACATAGATAATTAGAATGTTCCGAGGATCAGGATGATAGCAATTGACTGAAACAGGACATAGATAATTAGAATGTTCAGAGGATCAGGATGATAGTAATTGACTGAAACAGGACATAGATAATTAGAATAGACAGAGGATCAGGATGATAGTAATTGACTGAAAAAGGACATAGATAATTCGAATGGACAGAGGATCAGGATGATAGTAATTGACTGAAACAGGACATAGATTATTAGAATGTTCAGAGGATCAGGATGATAGTAATTGACTGAAACATGACATAGATAATTAGAATGGACAGAGGATCAGGATGATAGTAATTGACTGAAACATGACATAGATAATTAGAATGGACAGAGGATCAGGATGATAGTAATTGACTGAAAAAGGACATAGATAATTAGAATGTTCCGAGGATCAGGATGATAGCAATTGACTGAAACAGGACACAGATAATTAGAATGTTCAGAGGATCAGGATGATAGTAATTGACTGAAACACTACAGAGATAATTAGAATGGACAGAGGATCAGGATGATAGTAATTGACTGAAACAGTACACAGATAATTCGAATAGACAGAGGATCAGGATGATAGTAATTGACTGAAACATGACATAGATAATTAGAATGTTCAGAGGATCAGGATGATAGTAATTGACTGAAACAGGACATAGATAATTAGAATGGACAGAGGATCAGGATGATAGTAATTGACTGAAACAGGACATAGATAATTAGAATAGACAGAGGATCAGGATGATAGTAATTGACTGAAACAGGACATAGATAATTAGAATGTTCAGAGGATCAGGATGATAGTAATTGACTGAAACAGGACATAGATAATTAGAATAGACAGAGGATCAGGATGATTGTAATTGACTGAAACAGGACATAGCTAATTAGAATGGACAGAGGATCAGGATGATAGTAATTGACTGAAACAGGACATAGATAATTTGAATGTTCAGAGGATCAGGATGATAGTAATTGACTGAACCAGGACATAGATAATTAGAATAGACAGAGGATCAGGATGATAGTAATTGACTGAAACAGGACATAGATAATTAGAATGGACAGAGGATCAGGATGAATGTAATTGACTGAAAAAGGACATAGATAATTAGAATAGACAGAGGATCAGGATGATAGTAATTGAATGAAACAGGACATAGATAATTAGAATGTTCAGAGGATCAGGATGATAGTAATTGACTGAAACAGTACATAGATAATTCGAATGTTCAGAGGATCAGCATGATAGTAATTGAATGAAACAGGACATAGATAATTAGAATGTACAGAGGATCAGGATGATAGTAATTGACTGAAATAGGACATAGATAATTAGAATGTTCACAGGATCAGGATGATTGTTATTGACTGAAACAGGACATAGATAATTCGAATAGACAGAGGATCAGGATGATAGCAATTGACTGAAACAGGACATACATAATTAGAATGTTCAGAGGATCAGGATGATAGTAATTGACTGAAACAGGACATAGATAATTAGAATGGACAGAGGATCAGGATGATAGTAATTGACTGAAACAGGACATAGATAATTCGAATCGACAGAGGATCAGGATGATAGTAATTGACTGAAACAGTACATAGATAATTAGAATGTTCAGAGGATCAGGATGATAGTAATTGACTGAAACAGAACATAGATAATTAGAATGGACTGAGGATCAGGATGATAGTAATTGACTGAAACAGGACATAGATAATTAGAATGTTCAGAGGATCAGGATGATACTAATTGACTGAAACAGGACACAGATAATTAGAATAGACAGGGGATCAGGATGATACCAATTGATTGAAACAGTACATAGATAATTAGAATGTTCAGAGGATCAGGATGATAGTAATTGAATGAAACAGGACATAAATAATTAGAATGGACAGAGGATCAGGATGATAGTAATTGACTGAAACAGGACATAGATAATTAGAATGTTCAGAGGATCAGGATGATACTAATTGACTGAAATAGGACATAGATAATTGGAATGGACAGAGGATCAGGATGATAGTAATTGACTGAAACAGGACAGAGATAATTAGAATGTTCAGAGGATCAGGATGATAGTAATTGACTGAAACAGTACAAAGATAATTAGAATGTTCAAAGGATCAGGATGATAGTAATTGAATGAAACAGGACATAGATAATTAGAATGTTCAGAGGATCAGGATGATAGTAATTGACTGAAACAGTACATAGATAATTGGAATGGACAGAGGATCAGGATGATAGTAATTGATTGAAACAGTACATAGATAATTAGACTGTTCAGAGGATCAGGATGATAGTAATTGACTGAAACATGACATAGATAATTAGAATGGACAGAGGATCAGGATGATAGTAATTGACTGAAACAGTACATAGATAATTAGAATGTTCAGAGGATCAGGATGATAGTATTTGACTGAAACAGGACATAGATAATTAGAATAGACAGAGGAGCAGGATGATAGTAATGGACTGAAACAGGACATAGATAATTAGAATGTTCAGAGGATCAGGATGATAGTAATTGACTGAAACAGGACATAGATAATTAGAATGGACAGAGGATCAGGATGATAGTAATGGACTGAAACAGGACATAGATAATTCGAATGGACAGAGGATCAGGATGATCGTAATTGACTGAAACAGGACATAGATAATTAGAATGGACAGAGGATCAGGATGATAGTAATTGACTGAAACAGTACATAGACAATTAGAATGTTCAGAGGATCAGGATGATAGTAATTGACTGAAACATGACATAGATAATTAGAATGTTCAGAGGATCAGGATGACAGTAAGTGACTGAAACAGGACATAGATAATTAGAATGTTCAGAGGATCAGGATGATAGTAATTGACTGAAACAGGACATAGATAATTAGAATATACAGAGGATCAGGATGATAGTAATTGTCTGAAACAGGACATAAATAATTAGAATGGACAGAGGATCAGGATGAATGTAATTGACTGAAACAGGACATAGATAATTAGAATAGACAGAGGATCAGGATGATAGTAATTGACTGAAACAGGACATCGATAATTAGAATGTTCAGAGGATCAGGATGATAGTAATTGACTGAAACAGGACATAGATAATTAGAATGTTCAGAGGATCAGGATGATAGTAATTGACTGAAACAGTACATAGATAATTAGAATGTTCAGAGGATCAGGATGATAGTAATTGACTGAAACAGGACATAGATAATTCGAATAGACAGAGGATCAGGATGATAGTAATTGACTGAAACAGGACATAGATAATTGGAATGTTCAGAGGATTAGGATGATAGTAATTTACTGAAACAGGACATAGATAATTAGAATGGACTGAGGATCAGGATGATAGTAATTGACTGAAACAGGACATAGATAATTAGAATAGACGGAGGATCAGGATGATACTAATTGACTGAAACAGGACACAGATAATTAGAATGGACAGAGGATCAGGATGATAGTAATTGACTGTTAAAGGACACAGATAATTAGAATGGACTGAGGATCAGGATGATAGTAATTGATTGAAACAGAACATAGATAATTTGAATGTTCAGAGGATCAGGATGATAGTAATTGAATGAAACAGGACATAAATAATTAGAATGGACAGAGGATCAGGATGATAGTAATTGACTGAAACAGGACATAGATAATTAGAATGTTCAGAGGATCAGGATGATACTAATTGACTGAAATAGGACATAGATAATTGGAATGGACAGAGGATCAGGATGATAGTAATTGACTGAAACCGGACAGAGATAATTAGAATGTTCAGAGGATCAGGATGATAGTAATTGACTGAAACAGTACAAAGATAATTAGAATGTTCAGAGGATCAGGATGATAGTAATTGACTGAAACAGTACAAAGATAATTAGAATGTTCAGAGGATCAGGATGATAGTAATTGAATGAAACAGGACATAGATAATTAGAATGTTCAGAGGATCAGGATGATAGTAATTGACTGAAACAGTACATAGATAATTAGAATGGACAGAGGATCAGGATGATAGTAATTGATTGAAACAGTACATAGATAATTAGAATGTTCAGAGGATCAGGATGATAGTAATTGACTGAAACATGACATAGATAATTAGAATGGACAGAGGATCAGGATGATAGTAATTGACTGAAACAGGACATAGATAATTAGAATGTTCAGAGGATCAGGATGATAGTAATTGACTGAAACAGGACATAGATAATTAGAATGTTCAGAGGATCAGGATGATAGTAATTGACTGAAACAGGACATAGATAATTACAATGTTCAGAGGATCAGGATGATAGTAATTGACTGAAACAGGACATAGATAATTAGAATGTTCCGAGGATCAGGATGATAGTAATTGACTGAAACAGGACATAGATAATTAGAATAGACAGAGGATCAGGATGATAGTAATTGACTGAAACAGGACATAGATAATTAGAATGTTCAGAGGATCAGGATGATAGTAATTGACTGAAACAGGACATAGATAATTAGAATGTTCAGAGGATCAGGATGATAGTAATTGACTGAAACAGGACATAGATAATTAGAATGTTCCGAGGATCAGGATGATAGTAATTGACTGAAACAGGACATAGATAATTAGAATGTTCCGAGGATCAGGATGATAGTAATTGACTGAAACAGGACATAGATAATTAGAATAGACAGAGGATCAGGATGATAGTAATTAACTTAAACAGTACATAGATAATTAGAATGTTCAGAGGATCATGATGATAGTAATTGACTGAAACAGGACATAGATAATCTGAATGGAAAGAGGATGAGGATGATAGTAATTGACTGAAACAGGACATAGATAATTAGAATAGACAGAGGATCAGGATGATAGTAATTGACTGAAACAGGACATAGATAATTAGAATGGTCAGAGGATCAGGATGATAGTAATTGACTGAAACAGGACATAGATAATCAGAATGGAAAGAGGATGAGGATGATAGTAATTGACTGAAACAGGACATAGATAATTAGAATAGATAGAGGATCAGGATGATAGTAATTGACTGAAACAGGACATAGATAAATAGAATGGTCAGAGGATCAGGATGATAGTAATTGACTGAAACAGGACATAGATAATTAGAATAGACAGAGGATCAGGATAATTGTAATTGACTGAAACAGGACATAGATAATTAGAATGGTCAGGGGATCAGGATGATAGTAATTGACTGAAACAGGACATAGATAATTAGAATGGACAGAGGATCAGGATGATAGTAATTGACTGAAACAGGACATGGATAATTAGAATGTACAGAGGATCAGGATGATAGTAATTGACTGAAATAGGACATAGATAATTAGAATAGACAGAGGATCAGGATGATAGTAATTGACTGAAACAGGACACAGGTAATTAGAATGGTCAGAGGATCAGGATGATAGTAATTGACTGAAACAGGACATAGATAATTAGAATGGACAGAGGATCAGGATGATAGTAATTGACTGAAACAGGACATAGATAATCAGAATGGACAGACAGTCAGGATGATAGTAATTGACTGAAACAGGACATACACAATTAGAATAGACAGAGGATCAGGATGACAGTAATTGACTGAAACAGGACATAGATAATCAGAATGGACAGAGGATCAGGATGATAGTAATTGACTGAAACAGGACATAGATAATCAGAATGGACAGAGGATGAGGATGATAGTAATTGACTGAAACAAGACATAGATAATTAGAATGGACAGAGGATCAGGATGATAGTAATTGACTGAAACATGACATAGATAATCAGAATGGACAGAGGATCAGGATGATAGTAATTGACTGAAACAGGACACAGATAATTAGAATGGACAGAGGATCAGGATGATAGTAATTGACTGAAGCAGGACATAGATAATTAGAATAGACAGAGCATCAGGATTGTAGTAATTGACTGAAACAGGACATAAATTATTGGAATGGACAGAGGATCAGGATGATAGTAATTGACTGAAACAGGACATAGATAATTGGAATAGACAGAGGATCAGGATTGTAGTAATTGACTGAAACAGGACATAAATTATTAGAATGGACAGAGGATCAGGATGACAGTAATTGACTGAAACAGTACATAGATAATTAGAATGTTCAGAGGATCAGGATGATAGTAATTGACTGAAACAGGACATTGATAATTAGTAAAGACAGAGGATCAGGATGATAGTAATTGACTGAAACAGTACATAGATAATTAGAATAGACAGAGGATCAGGATGATAGTAATTGACTGAAACAGGACATAGATAATTAGAATAGACAGAGGATCAGGATGATAGTAATTGACTGAAACAGGACATAGATAATTAGAATGTTCAGAGGATCAGGATGATAGTAATTGACTGAAACTGGACATAGATAATTAGAATGTTCAGAGGATCAGGATTGTAGTAATTGACTGAAACAGGACATAAATTATTAGAATGGACAGAGGATCAGGATGACAGTAATTGACTAAAACAGGACATAGATAATTAGAATGTTCAGAGGATCAGGATGAATGTTATTGACTGAAACAGGACATAGATAATTAGAATAGACAGAGGATCAGGATGATAGTAATTGACTGAAACAGGACATCGATAATTAGAATGTTCAGAGGATCAGGATGATAGTAATTGACTGAAACAGGACATAGATAATTAGAATGTTCAGAGGATCAGGATGATAGTAATTGACTGAAACAGTACATAGATAATTAGAATGTTCAGAGGATCAGGATGATAGTAATTGACTGAAACAGGACATAGATAATTCGAATAGACAGAGGATCAGGATGATAGTAAGTGACTGAAACAGGACATAGATAATTAGAATGTTCAGAGGATCAGGATGATAGTAATTGACTGAAACAGGACATAGATAATTAGAATGGACTGAGGATCAGGATGATAGTAATTGACTGAAACAGGACATAGATAATTAGAATAGACAGAGGATCAGGATGATACTAATTGACTGAAACAGGACACAGATAATTAGAATAGACAGGGGATCAGGATGATAGTAATTGATTGAAACAGTACATAGATAATTGGAATGTTCAGAGGATCAGGATGATAGTAATTGAATGAAACAGGACATAAATAATTAGAATGGACAGAGGATCAGGATGATAGTAATTGACTGAAGCAGGACATAGATAATTAGAATGTTCAGAGGATCAGGATGATACTAATTGACTGAAATATGACATAGATAATTGGAATGGACAGAGGATCAGGATGAGAGTAATTGACTGAAACCGGACAGAGATAATTAGAATGTTCAGAGGATCAGGATGGTAGTAATTGACTGAAACAGTACAAAGATAATTAGAATGTTCAGAGGATCAGGATGATAGTAATTGACTGAAACAGTACAAAGATAATTAGAATGTTCAGAGGATCAGGATGATAGTAATTGAATGAAACAGGACATAGATAATTAGAATGTTCAGAGGATCAGGATGATAGTAATTGACTGAAACAGGACATAAATAATTAGAATGGACAGAGGATCAGGATGATAGTAATTGATTGAAACAGTACATAGATAATTAGAATGTTCAGAGGATCAGGATGATAGTAATTGACTGAAACATGACATAGATAATTAGAATGGACAGAGGATCAGGATGATAGTAATTGACTGAAACAGGACATAGATAATTAGAATGTTCAGAGGATCAGGATGATAGTAATTGACTGAAACAGGACATAGATAATTAGAATAGACAGAGGATCAGGATGATAGTAATTGACTGAAACAGGACATAGATAATTAGAATAGACAGAGGATCAGGATGATAGTAATTGACTGAAACAGGACATAGATAATTAGAATGTTCAGTGGATCAGGATGATAGTAATTGACTGAAACAGGACATAGATAATTAGAATGTTCAGAGGATCAGGATGATAGTAATTGACTGAAACAGGACATAGATAATTAGAATGTTCAGAGGATCAGGATGATAGTAATTGACTGAAACAGGACATAGATAATTAGAATGTTCCGCGGATCAGGATGATAGTAATTGACTGAAACAGGACATAGATAATTAGAATAGACAGAGGATCAGGATGATAGTAATTGACTGAAACAGGACATAGATAATTAGAATGTTCAGAGGATCAGGATGATAGTAATTGACTGAAACAGGACATAGATAATTAGAATGTTCAGAGGATCAGGATGATAGTAATTGACTGAAACAGGACATAGATAATTAGAATGTTCCGAGGATCAGGATGATAGTAAGTGACTGAAACAGGACATAGATAATTAGAATGTTCCGAGGATCAGGATGATAGTAATTGACTGAAACAGGACATAGATAATTAGAATAGACAGAGGATCAGGATGATAGTAATTAACTTAAACAGTACATAGATAATTAGAATGTTCAGAGGATCATGATGATAGTAATTGACTGAAACAGGACATAGATAATTAGAATAGACAGAGGATCAGGATGATAGTAATTGACTGAAACAGGACATCGATAATTAGAATGTTCAGAGGATCAGGATGATAGTAATTGACTGAAACAGGACATAGATAATTAGAATGTTCAGAGGATCAGGATGATAGTAATTGACTGAAACAGTACATAGATAATTAGAATGTTCAGAGGATCAGGATGATAGTAATTGACTGAAACAGGACATAGATAATTCGAATAGACAGAGGATCAGGATGATAGTAAGTGACTGTAACAGGACATAGATAATTAGAATGTTCAGAGGATCAGGATGATAGTAATTGACTGAAACAGGACATAGATAATTAGAATAGACAGAGGATCAGGATGATACTAATTGACTGAAACAGGACACAGATAATTAGAATAGACAGGGGATCAGGATGATAGTAATTGATTGAAACAGTACATAGATAATTGGAATGTTCAGAGGATCAGGATGATAGTAATTGAATGAAACAGGACATAAATAATTAGAATGGACAGAGGATCAGGATGATAGTAATTGACTGAAGCAGGACATAGATAATTAGAATGTTCAGAGGATCAGGATGATACTAATTGACTGAAATAGGACATAGATAATTGGAATGGACAGAGGATCAGGATGATAGTAATTGACTGAAACAGGACATAGATAATTAGAATGTTCAGAGGATCAGGATGATAGTAATTGACTGAAACAGGACATAGATAATTAGAATGGACAGAGGATCAGGATGATAGTAATTGACTGAAACCGGACAGAGATAATTAGAATGTTCAGAGGATCAGGATGGTAGGAATTGACTGAAACAGTACAAAGATAATTAGAATGTTCAGAGGATCAGGATGATAGTAATTGACTGAAACAGTACAAAGATAATTAGAATGTTCAGAGGATCAGGATGATAGTAATTGACTGAAACAGGACATAGATAATTAGAATGGACAGAGGATCAGGATGATAGTAATTGAATGAAACAGGACATAGATAATTAGAATGTTCAGAGGATCAGGATGATAGTAATTGACTGAAACAGTACACAAATAATTAGAATGGACAGAGGATCAGGATGATAGTAATTGATTGAAACAGTACATAGATAATTAGAATGTTCAGAGGATCAGGATGATAGTAATTGACTGAAACATGACATAGATAATTAGAATGTTCAGAGGATCAGGATGATAGTAATTGACTGAAACAGGACATAGATAATTAGAATGTTCAGAGGATCAGGATGATAGTAATTGACTGAAACAGGACATAGATAATTAGAATGTTCAGAGGATCAGGATGATAGTAATTGACTGAAACAGGACATAGATAATTAGAATGTTCAGAGGATCAGGATGATAGTAATTGACTGAAACAGGACATAGATAATTAGAATGTTCCGCGGATCAGGATGATAGTAATTGACTGAAACAGGACATAGATAATTAGAATGTTCAGAGGATCAGGATGATAGTAATTGACTGAAACAGGACATAGATAATTAGAATGGACAGAGGATCAGGATGATAGTAATTGACTGAAACAGGACATAGATAATTAGAATAGACAGAGGATCAGGATGATAGTAATTGACTGAAACAGGACATAGATAATTAGAATGGACAGAGGATCAGGATGATAGTAATTGACTGAAACAGGACATAGATAATTAGAATGTTCAGAGGATCAGGATGATAGTAATTGACTGAAACAGGACATAGATAATTAGAATGTTCAGAGGATCAGGATGATAGTAATTGACTGAAACAGGACATAGATAATTAGAATGGACAGAGGATCAGGATGATAGTATTGACTGAAACAGGACATAGATAATTAGAATGGACAGAGGATCAGGATGATAGTAATTGACTGAAACAGGACATAGATAATTAGAATTGACAGAGGATCAGGATGATAGTAATTGACTGAAACAGGACATAGATAATTAGAATGTTCAGAGGATCAGGATGATAGTAATTGACTGAAACAGGACATAGATAATTAGAATGTTCAGAGGATCAGGATGATAGTAATTGACTGAAACAGGACATAGATAATTAGAATGTTCCGAGGATCAGGATGATAGTAAGTGACTGAAACAGGACATAGATAATTAGAATGTTCCGAGGATCAGGATGATAGTAATTGACTGAAACAGGACATAGATAATTAGAATAGACAGAGGATCAGGATGATAGTAATTAACTTAAACAGTACATAGATAATTAGAATGTTCAGAGGATCATGATGATAGTAATTGACTGAAACAGGACATAGATAATCAGAATGGAAAGAGGATGTGGATGATAGTAATTGACTGAAACAGGACATAGATAATTAGAATAGATAGAGGATCAGGATGATAGTAATTGACTGAAACAGGACATAGATAATTAGAATGGTCAGAGGATCAGGATGATAGTAATTGACTGAAACAGGTCAGAGATAATTAGAATAGACAGAGGATCAGGATGATAGTAATTGACTGAAACAGGACATAGATAATTAGAATGGACAGAGGATCAGGATGATAGTAATTGACTGAAACAGGACATAGATAATTAGAATGGACAGAGGATCAGGATAATAGTAATTGACTGAAACAGGACATGGATAATTAGAATGTACAGAGGATCAGAATGATAGTAATTGACTGAAATAGGACATAGATAATTAGAATAGACAGAGGATCAGGATGATAGTAATTGACTGAACCAGGACACAGATAATTAGAATGGTCAGAGGATCAGGATGATAGTAATTGACTGAAACAGGACATAGATAATATGAATGGACAGAGGATCAGGATGATAGTAATTGACTGAAACAGGACATAGATAATCAGAATGGACTGACAGTCAGGATGATAGTAATTGACTGAAACAGGACATACACAATTAGAATAGACAGAGGATCAGGATGATAGTAATTGACTGAAACAGGACATAGATAATCAGAATGGACAGAGGATCAGGATGATAGTAATTGACTGAAACAGGACATAGAGAATCAGAATGGACAGAGGATCAGGATGATAGTAATTGACTGAAACAGGACACAGATAATTAGAATGGACAGAGGATCAGGATGATAGTAATTGACTGAAGCAGGACATAGATAATTAGAATAGACAGAGCATCAGGATTGTAGTAATTGACTGAAACAGGACATAAATTATTGGAATGGACAGAGGATCAGGATGATAGTAATTGACTGAAACAGGACATAGATAATTGGAATAGACAGAGGATCAGGATTGTAGTAATTGACTGAAACAGGACATAAATTATTAGAATGGACAGAGGATCAGGATGACAGTAATTGACTGAAACAGTACATAGATAATTAGAATGTTCAGAGGATCAGGATGATAGTAATTGACTGAAACAGGACATTGATAATTAGTAAAGACAGAGGATCAGGATGATAGTAATTGACTGAAACAGTACATAGATAATTAGAATAGACAGAGGATCAGGATGATAGTAATTGACTGAAACAGGACATAGATAATTAGAATAGACAGAGGATCAGGATGATAGTAATTGACTGAAACAGGACATAGATAATTAGAATGTTCAGAGGATCAGGATGATAGTAATTGACTGAAACTGGACATAGATAATTAGAATGTTCAGAGGATCAGGATGATAGTAATTGACTGAAACAGGACATAGATAATTGGAATAGACAGAGGATCAGGATTGTAGTAATTGACTGAAACAGGACATAAATTATTAGAATGGACAGAGGATCAGGATGACAGTAATTGACTGAAACAGTACATAGATAATTAGAATGTTCAGAGGATCAGGATGATAGCAATTGACTGAAACAGGACATAGATAATTAGAATGTTCAGAGGATCAGGATGACAGTAATTGACTAAAACAGGACATAGATAATTAGAATGTTCAGAGGATCAGGATGAATGTAATTGACTGAAACAGGACATAGATAATTAGAATAGACAGAGGATCAGGATGATAGTCATTGACTGAAACAGGACATCGATAATTAGAATGTTCAGAGGATCAGGATGATAGTAATTGACTGAAACAGGACATAGATAATTAGAATGTTCAGAGGATCAGGATGATAGTAATTGACTGAAACAGTACAGAGATAATTAGAATGTTCAGAGGATCAGGATGATAGTAATTGACTGAAACAGGACATAGATAATTCGAATAGACAGAGGATCAGGATGATAGTAATTGACTGAAACAGGACATAGATAATTAGAATGTTCAGAGGATCAGGATGATAGTAATTGTCTGAAACAGGACATAGAAAATTAGAATGGACTGAGGATCAGGATGATAGTAATTGACTGAAACAGGACATAGATAATTAGAATAGACAGAGGATCAGGATGATACTAATTGACTGAAACAGGACACAGATAATTAGAATAGACAGGGGATCAGGATGATAGTAATTGATTGAAACAGTACATAGATAATTAGAATGTTCAGAGGATCAGGATGATAGTAATTGAATGAAACAGGACATAAATAATTAGAATGGACAGAGGATCAGGATGATAGTAATTGACTGAAACAGGACATAGATAATTAGAATGTTCAGAGGATCAGGATGATACTAATTGACTGAAATAGGACATAGATAATTGGAATGGACAGAGGATCAGGATGATAGTAATTGACTGAAACAGTACAAAGATAATTAGAATGTTCAGAGGATCAGGATGATAGTAATTGAATGAAACAGGACATAGATAATTAGAATGTTCAGAGGATCAGGATGATAGTAATTGACTGAAACAGGACATTGATAATTAGTAAAGACAGAGGATCAGGATGATAGTAATTGACTGAAACAGTACATAGATAATTAGAATAGACGGAGGATCAGGATGATAGTAATTGACTGAAACAGGACATAGATAATTAGAATAGACAGAGGATCAGGATGATAGTAATTGACTGAAACAGGACATAGATAATTAGAATGTTCAGAGGATCAGGATGATAGTAATTGACTGAAACTGGACATAGATAATTAGAATGTTCAGAGGATCAGGATGATAGTAATTGACTGAAACAGGACATAGATAATTGGAATAGACAGAGGATCAGGATTGTAGTAATTGACTGAAACAGGACATAAATTATTAGAATGGACAGAGGATCAGGATGACAGTAATTGACTGAAACAGGACATAGATAATTAGAATGTTCAGAGGATCAGGATGATAGCAATTGACTGAAACAGGACATAGATAATTAGAATGTTCAGAGGATCAGGATGACAGTAATTGACTAAAACAGGACATAGATAATTAGAATGTTCAGAGGATCAGGATGAATGTAATTGACTGAAACAGGACATAGATAATTAGAATAGACAGAGGATCAGGATGATAGTAATTGACTGAAACAGGACATCGATAATTAGAATGTTCAGAGGATCAGGATGATAGTAATTGACTGAAACAGGACATAGATAATTAGAATGTTCAGAGGATCAGGATGATAGTAATTGACTGAAACAGTACATAGATCATTAGAATGTTCAGAGGATCAGGATGATAGTAATTGACTGAAACAGGACATAGATAATTCGAATAGACAGAGGATCAGGATGATAGTAATTGACTGAAACAGGACATAGATAATTAGAATGTTCAGAGGATCAGGATGATAGTAATTGACTGAAACAGGACATAGATAATTAGAATGGACTGAGGATCAGGATGATAGTAATTGACTGAAACAGGACATAGATAATTAGAATAGACAGAGGATCAGGATGATACTAATTGACTGAAACAGGACACAGATAATTAGAATAGACAGGGGATCAGGATGATAGTAATTGAATGAAACAGGACATAAATAATTAGAATGGACAGAGGATCAGGATGATAGTAATTGACTGAAACAGGACATAGATAATTAGAATGTTCAGAGGATCAGGATGATAGTAATTGACTGAAACAGGACATAGATAATTAGAATGTTCAGAGGATCAGGATAATAGTAATTGACTGAAACAGGACATAGATAATTAGAATGTTCCGAGGATCAGGATGATAGTAATTGACTGAAACAGGACATAGATAATTAGAATGTTCAGAGGATCAGGATGATAGTAATTGACTGAAACAGGACATAGATAATTAGAATGTTCAGAGGATCAGGATGATATTAATTGACTGAAACAGGACATAGATAATTAGAATGTTCCGAGGATCAGGATGATAGTAATTGACTGAAACAGGACATAGATAATTAGAATGTTCAGAGGATCATGATGATAGTAATTGACTGAAACAGTACATAGATAATTAGAATGTTCAGAGGATCAGGATGATAGTAATTGACTGAAACAGGACATAGATAATTAGAATGGACAGAGGATCAGGATGATAGTAATTGACTGAAACAGTACATAGATAATTAGAATGTTCAGAGGATCAGGATGATAGTAATTGAATGAAACAGGACATAGAGAATTAGAATGTTCAGAGGATCAGGATGATAGTAATTGACTGAAACAGGACATTGATAATTAGTAAAGACAGAGGATCAGGATGATAGTAATTGACTGAAACAGTACATAGATAATTAGAATAGACAGAGGATCAGGATGATAGTAATTGACTGAAACAGGACATAGATAATTAGAATAGACAGAGGATCAGGATGATAGTAATTGACTGAAACAGGACATAGATAATTAGAATGTTCAGAGGATCAGGATGATAGTAATTGACTGAAACTGGACATAGATAATTAGAATGTTCAGAGGATCAGGATGATAGTAATTGACTGAAACAGGACATAGATAATTGGAATAGACAGAGGATCAGGATTGTTGTAATTGACTGAAACAGGACATAAATTATTAGAATGGACAGAGGATCAGGATGACAGTAATTGACTGAAACAGTACATAGATAATTAGAATGTTCAGAGGATCAGGATGATAGCAATTGACTGAAACAGGACATAGATAATTAGAATGTTCAGAGGATCAGGATGACAGTAATTGACTAAAACAGGACATAGATAATTAGAATGTTCAGAGGATCAGGATGATAGTAATTGACTGAAACAGGACATAGATAATTAGAATGTTCAGAGGATCAGGATGATAGTAATTGACTGAAACAGGACATAGATAATTAGAATGGACAGAGGATCAGGATGACAGTAATTGACTGAAACAGTACATAGATAATTGGAATGTTCAGAGGATCAGGATGATAGCAATTGTCTGAAACAGGACATAGATAATTAGAATGTTCAGAGAATCAGGATGACAGTAATTGACTAAAACAGGACATAGATAATTAGAATGTTCAGAGGATCAGGATGAATGTAATTGACTGAAACAGGACATAGATAATTAGAATAGACAGAGGATCAGGATGATAGTAATTGACTGAAACAGGACATCGATAATTAGAATGTTCAGAGGATCAGGATGATAGTAATTGACTGAAACAGGACATAGATAATTAGAATGTTCAGAGGATCAGGATGATAGTAATTGACTGAAACAGTACATAGATAATTAGAATGTTCAGAGGATCAGGATGATAGTAATTGACTGAAACAGGACATAGATAATTCGAATAGACAGAGGATCAGGATGATAGTAATTGACTGAAACAGGACATAGATAATTAGAATGTTCAGAGGATCAGGATGATAGTAATTGACTGAAACAGGACATAGAAAATTAGAATGGACTGAGGATCAGGATGATAGTAATTGACTGAAACAGGACATAGATAATTAGAATAGACAGAGGATCAGGATGATACTAATTGACTGAAACAGGACACAGATAATTAGAATAGACAGGGGATCAGGATGATAGTAATTGATTGAAACAGTACATAGATAATTAGAATGTTCAGAGGATCAGGATGATAGTAATTGAATGAAACAGGACATAAATAATTAGAATGGACAGAGGATCGGGATGATAGTAATTGACTGAAACAGGACATAGATAATTAGAATGTTCAGAGGATCAGGATGATACTAATTGACTGAAATAGGACATAGATAATTGGAATGGACAGAGGATCAGGATGATAGTAATTGACTGAAACTGGACAGAGATAATTAGAATGTTCAGAGGATCAGGATGATAGTAATTGACTGAAACAGTACAAAGATAATTAGAATGTTCTGAGGATCAGGATGATAGTAATTGAATGAAACAGGACATAGATAATTAGAATGTTCAGAGGATCAGGATGATAGTAATTGACTGAAACAGGACATTGATAATTCGTAAAGACAGAGGATCAGGATGATAGTAATTGACTGAAACAGTACATAGATAATTAGAATAGACAGAGGATCAGGATGATAGTAATTGACTGAAACAGGACATAGATAATTAGAATAGACAGAGGATCAGGATGATAGTAATTGACTGAAACAGGACATAGATAATTAGAATGTTCAGAGGATCAGGATGATAGTAATTGACTGAATCTAGGACATAGATAATTAGAATGTTCAGAGGATCAGGATGATAGTAATTGACTGAAACAGGACATAGATAATTGGAATACACAGAGGATCAGGATTGTAGTAATTGACTGAAACAGGTCATAAATTATTAGAATGGACAGAGGATCAGGATGACAGTAATTGACTGAAACAGGACATAGATAATTAGAATGTTCAGAGGATCAGGATGATAGCAATTGACTGAAACAGGACATAGATAATTAGAATGTTCAGAGGATCAGGATGACAGTAATTGACTAAAACAGGACATAGATAATTAGAATGTTCAGAGGATCAGGATGAATGTAATTGACTGAAACAGGACATAGATAATTAGAATAGACAGAGGATCAGGATGATAGTAATTGACTGAAACAGGACATCGATAATTAGAATGTTCAGAGGATCAGGATGATAGTAATTGACTGAAACAGGACATAGATAATTAGAATGTTCAGAGGATCAGGATGATAGTAATTGACTGAAACAGTACATAGATCATTAGAATGTTCAGAGGATCAGGATGATAGTAATTGACTGAAACAGGACATAGATAATTCGAATAGACAGAGGATCAGGATGATAGTAATTGACTGAAACAGGACATAGATAATTAGAATGTTCAGAGGATCAGGATGATAGTAATTGACTGAAACAGGACATAGATAATTAGAATGGACTGAGGATCAGGATGATAGTAATTGACTGAAACAGGACATAGATAATTAGAATAGACAGAGGATCAGGATGATACTAATTGACTGAAACAGGACACAGATAATTAGAATAGACAGGGGATCAGGATGATAGTAATTGATTGAAACAGTACATAGATAATTAGAATGTTCAGAGGATCAGGATGATAGTAATTGAATGAAACAGGACATAAATAATTAGAATGGACAGAGGATCAGGATGATAGTAATTGACTGAAACAGGACATAGATAATTAGAATGTTCAGAGGATCAGGATGATAGTAATTGACTGAAACAGGACATAGATAATTAGAATGTTCAGAGGATCAGGATAATAGTAATTGACTGAAACAGGACATAGATAATTAGAATGTTCCGAGGATCAGGATGATAGTAATTGACTGAAACAGGACATAGATAATTAGAATGTTCAGAGGATCAGGATGATAGTAATTGACTGAAACAGGACATAGATAATTAGAATGTTCAGAGGATCAGGATGATATTAATTGACTGAAACAGGACATAGATAATTAGAATGTTCCGAGGATCAGGATGATAGTAATTGACTGAAACAGGACATAGATAATTAGAATGTTCAGAGGATCAGGATGATAGTAATTGACTGAAACAGTACATAGATAATTAGAATGTTCAGAGGATCAGGATGATAGTAATTGAATGAAACAGGACATAGATAATTAGAATAGACAGAGGATCAGGATGATAGTAATTGACTGAAACAGGACATCGATAATTAGAATGTTCAGAGGATCAGGATGATAGTAATTGACTGAAACAGGACATAGATAATTAGAATGTTCAGAGGATCAGGATGATAGTAATTGACTGAAACAGTACAGAGATAATTAGAATGTTCAGAGGATCAGGATGATAGTAATTGACTGAAACAGGACATAGATAATTCGAATAGACAGAGGATCAGGATGATAGTAATTGACTGAAACAGGACATAGATAATTAGAATGTTCAGAGGATCAGGATGATAGTAATTGACTGAAACAGGACATAGAAAATTAGAATGGACTGAGGATCAGGATGATAGTAATTGACTGAAACAGGACATAGATAATTAGAATAGACAGAGGATCAGGATGATACTAATTGACTGAAACAGGACACAGATAATTAGAATAGACAGGGGATCAGGATGATAGTAATTGATTGAAACAGTACATAGATAATTAGAATGTTCAGAGGATCAGGATGATAGTAATTGAATGAAACAGGACATAAATAATTAGAATGGACAGAGGATCAGGATGATAGTAATTGACTGAAACAGGACATAGATAATTAGAATGTTCAGAGGATCAGGATGATACTAATTGACTGAAATAGGACATAGATAATTGGAATGGACAGAGGATCAGGATGATAGTAATTGACTGAAACTGGACAGAGATAATTAGAATGTTCAGAGGATCAGGATGATAGTAATTGACTGAAACAGTACAAAGATAATTAGAATGTTCAGAGGATCAGGATGATAGTAATTGAATGAAACAGGACATAGATAATTAGAATGTTCAGAGGATCAGGATGATAGTAATTGACTGAAACAGGACATTGATAATTAGTAAAGACAGAGGATCAGGATGATAGTAATTGACTGAAACAGTACATAGATAATTAGAATAGACAGAGGATCAGGATGATAGTAATTGACTGAAACAGGACATAGATAATTAGAATAGACAGAGGATCAGGATGATAGTAATTGACTGAAACAGGACATAGATAATTAGAATGTTCAGAGGATCAGGATGATAGTAATTGACTGAAACTGGACATAGATAATTAGAATGTTCAGAGGATCAGGATGATAGTAATTGACTGAAACAGGACATAGATAATTGGAATAGACAGAGGATCAGGATTGTAGTAATTGACTGAAACCGGACATAAATTATTAGAATGGACAGAGGATCAGGATGAATGTAATTGACTGAAACAGGACATAGATAATTAGAATAGACAGAGGATCAGGATGATAGTAATTGACTGAAACAGGACATCGATAATTAGAATGTTCAGAGGATCAGGATGATAGTAATTGACTGAAACAGGACATAGATAATTAGAATGTTCAGAGGATCAGGATGATAGTAATTGACTGAAACAGTACATAGATCATTAGAATGTTCAGAGGATCAGGATGATAGTAATTGACTGAAACAGGACATAGATAATTCGAATAGACAGAGGATCAGGATGATAGTAATTGACTGAAACAGGACATAGATAATTAGAATGTTCAGAGGATCAGGATGATAGTAATTGACTGAAACAGGACATAGATAATTAGAATGGACTGAGGATCAGGATGATAGTAATTGACTGAAACAGGACATAGATAATTAGAATAGACAGAGGATCAGGATGATACTAATTGACTGAAACAGGACACAGATAATTAGAATAGACAGGGGATCAGGATGATAGTAATTGAATGAAACAGGACATAAATAATTAGAATGGACAGAGGATCAGGATGATAGTAATTGACTGAAACAGGACATAGATAATTAGAATGTTCAGAGGATCAGGATGATAGTAATTGACTGAAACAGGACATAGATAATTAGAATGTTCAGAGGATCAGGATAATAGTAATTGACTGAAACAGGACATAGATAATTAGAATGTTCCGAGGATCAGGATGATAGTAATTGACTGAAACAGGACATAGATAATTAGAATGTTCAGAGGATCAGGATGATAGTAATTGACTGAAACAGGACATAGATAATTAGAATGTTCAGAGGATCAGGATGATATTAATTGACTGAAACAGGACATAGATAATTAGAATGTTCCGAGGATCAGGATGATAGTAATTGACTGAAACAGGACATAGATAATTAGAATGTTCAGAGGATCATGATGATAGTAATTGACTGAAACAGTACATAGATAATTAGAATGTTCAGAGGATCAGGATGATAGTAATTGACTGAAACAGGACATAGATAATTAGAATGGACAGAGGATCAGGATGATAGTAATTGACTGAAACAGTACATAGATAATTAGAATGTTCAGAGGATCAGGATGATAGTAATTGAATGAAACAGGACATAGAGAATTAGAATGTTCAGAGGATCAGGATGATAGTAATTGACTGAAACAGGACATTGATAATTAGTAAAGACAGAGGATCAGGATGATAGTAATTGACTGAAACAGTACATAGATAATTAGAATAGACAGAGGATCAGGATGATAGTAATTGACTGAAACAGGACATAGATAATTAGAATAGACAGAGGATCAGGATGATAGTAATTGACTGAAACAGGACATAGATAATTAGAATGTTCAGAGGATCAGGATGATAGTAATTGACTGAAACTGGACATAGATAATTAGAATGTTCAGAGGATCAGGATGATAGTAATTGACTGAAACAGGACATAGATAATTGGAATAGACAGAGGATCAGGATTGTAGTAATTGACTGAAACAGGACATAAATTATTAGAATGGACAGAGGATCAGGATGACAGTAATTGACTGAAACAGTACATAGATAATTAGAATGTTCAGAGGATCAGGATGATAGCAATTGACTGAAACAGGACATAGATAATTAGAATGTTCAGAGGATCAGGATGACAGTAATTGACTAAAACAGGACATAGATAATTAGAATGTTCAGAGGATCAGGATGATAGTAATTGACTGAAACAGGACATAGATAATTAGAATGTTCAGAGGATCAGGATGATAGTAATTGACTGAAACAGGACATAGATAATTAGAATGGACAGAGGATCAGGATGACAGTAATTGACTGAAACAGTACATAGATAATTAGAATGTTCAGAGGATCAGGATGATAGCAATTGACTGAAACAGGACATAGATAATTAGAATGTTCAGAGAATCAGGATGAATGTAATTGACTGAAACAGGACATAGATAATTAGAATAGACAGAGGATCAGGATGATAGTAATTGACTGAAACAGGACATCGATAATTAGAATGTTCAGAGGATCAGGATGATAGTAATTGACTGAAACAGGACATAGATAATTAGAATGTTCAGAGGATCAGGATGATAGTAATTGACTGAAACAGTACATAGATAATTAGAATGTTCAGAGGATCAGGATGATAGTAATTGACTGAAACAGGACATAGATAATTCGAATAGACAGAGGATCAGGATGATAGTAATTGACTGAAACAGGACATAGATAATTAGAATGTTCAGAGGATCAGGATGATAGTAATTGACTGAAACAGGACATAGAAAATTAGAATGGACTGAGGATCAGGATGATAGTAATTGACTGAAACAGGACATAGATAATTAGAATAGACAGAGGATCAGGATGATACTAATTGACTGAAACAGGACACAGATAATTAGAATAGACAGGGGATCAGGATGATAGTAATTGATTGAAACAGTACATAGATAATTAGAATGTTCAGAGGATCAGGATGATAGTAATTGAATGAAACAGGACATAAATAATTAGAATGGACAGAGGATCAGGATGATAGTAATTGACTGAAACAGGACATAGATAATTAGAATGTTCAGAGGATCAGGATGATACTAATTGACTGAAATAGGACATAGATAATTGGAATGGACAGAGGATCAGGATGATAGTAATTGACTGAAACTGGACAGAGATAATTAGAATGTTCAGAGGATCAGGATGATAGTAATTGACTGAAACATTACAAAGATAATTAGAATGTTCAGAGGATCAGGATGATAGTAATTGAATGAAACAGGACATAGATAATTAGAATGTTCAGAGGATCAGGATGATAGTAATTGACTGAAACAGGACATTGATAATTAGTAAAGACAGAGGATCAGGATGATAGTAATTGACTGAAACAGTACATAGATAATTAGAATAGACAGAGGATCAGGATGATAGTAATTGACTGAAACAGGACATAGATAATTAGAATAGACAGAGGATCAGGATGATAGTAATTGACTGAAACAGGACATAGATAATTAGAATGTTCAGAGGATCAGGATGATAGTAATTGACTGAAACTGGACATAGATAATTAGAATGTTCAGAGGATCAGGATGATAGTAATTGACTGAAACAGGACATAGATAATTGGAATAGACAGAGGATCAGGATTGTAGTAATTGACTGAAACAGGACATAAATTATTAGAATGGACAGAGGATCAGGATGACAGTAATTGACTGAAACAGGACATAGATAATTAGAATGTTCAGAGGATCAGGATGATAGCAATTGACTGAAACAGGACATAGATAATTAGAATGTTCAGAGGATCAGGATGACAGTAATTGACTAAAACAGGACATAGATAATTAGAATGTTCAGAGGATCAGGATGAATGTAATTGACTGAAACAGGACATAGATAATTAGAATAGACAGAGGATCAGGATGATAGTAATTGACTGAAACAGGACATCGATAATTAGAATGTTCAGAGGATCAGGATGATAGTAATTGACTGAAACAGGACATAGATAATTAGAATGTTCAGAGGATCAGGATGATAGTAATTGACTGAAACAGTACATAGATCATTAGAACGTTCAGAGGATCAGGATGATAGTAATTGACTGAAACAGGACATAGATAATTCGAATAGACAGAGGATCAGGATGATAGTAATTGACTGAAACAGGACATAGATAATTAGAATGTTCAGAGGATCAGGATGATAGTAATTGACTGAAACAGGACATAGATAATTAGAATGGACTGAGGATCAGGATGATAGTAATTGACTGAAACAGGACATAGATAATTAGAATAGACAGAGGATCAGGATGATACTAATTGACTGAAACAGGACACAGATAATTAGAATAGACAGGGGATCAGGATGATAGTAATTGATTGAAACAGTACATAGATAATTAGAATGTTCAGAGGATCAGGATGATAGTAATTGAATGAAACAGGACATAAATAATTAGAATGGACAGAGGATCAGGATGATAGTAATTGACTGAAACAGGACATAGATAATTAGAATGTTCAGAGGATCAGGATGATAGTAATTGACTGAAACAGGACATAGATAATTAGAATGTTCAGAGGATCAGGATAATAGTAATTGACTGAAACAGGACATAGATAATTAGAATGTTCCGAGGATCAGGATGATAGTAATTGACTGAAACAGGACATAGATAATTAGAATGTTCAGAGGATCAGGATGATAGTAATTGACTGAAACAGGACATAGATAATTAGAATGTTCAGAGGATCAGGATGATATTAATTGACTGAAACAGGACATAGATAATTAGAATGTTCCGAGGATCAGGATGATAGTAATTGACTGAAACAGGACATAGATAATTAGAATGTTCAGAGGATCAGGATGATAGTAATTGACTGAAACAGGACATAGATAATTAGAATGTTCAGAGGATCAGGATGATAGTAATTGAATGAAACAGGACATAGAGAATTAGAATGTTCAGAGGATCAGGATGATAGTAATTGACTGAAACAGGACATTGATAATTAGTAAAGACAGAGGATCAGGATGATAGTAATTGACTGAAACAGTACATAGATAATTAGAATAGACAGAGGATCAGGATGATAGTAATTGACTGAAACAGGACATAGATAATTAGAATAGACAGAGGATCAGGATGATAGTAATTGACTGAAACAGGACATAGATAATTAGAATGTTCAGAGGATCAGGATGATAGTAATTGACTGAAACTGGACATAGATAATTAGAATGTTCAGAGGATCAGGATGATAGTAATTGACTGAAACAGGACATAGATAATTGGTATAGACAGAGGATCAGGATTGTAGTAATTGACTGAAACAGGACATAAATTATTAGAATGGACAGAGGATCAGGATGACAGTAATTGACTGAAACCGTACATAGATAATTAGAATGTTCAGAGGATCAGGATGATAGCAATTGACTGAAACAGGACATAGATAATTAGAATGTTCAGAGGATCAGGATGACAGTAATTGACTAAAACAGGACATAGATAATTAGAATGTTCAGAGGATCAGGATGATAGTAATTGACTGAAACAGGACATAGATAATTAGAATGTTCAGAGGATCAGGATGATAGTAATTGACTGAAACAGGACATAGATAATTAGAATGGACTGAGGATCAGGATGATAGTAATTGACTGAAACAGGACATAGATAATTAGAATAGACAGAGGATCAGGATGATACTAATTGACTGAAACAGGACACAGATAATTAGAATAGACAGGGGATCAGGATGATAGTAATTGATTGAAACAGTACATAGATAATTAGAATGTTCAGAGGATCAGGATGATAGTAATTGAATGAAACAGGACATAAATAATTAGAATGGACAGAGGATCAGGATGATAGTAATTGACTGAAACAGGACATAGATAATTAGAATGTTCAGAGGATCAGGATGATACTAATTGACTGAAATAGGGCATAGATAATTGGAATGGACAGAGGATCAGGATGATAGTAATTGACTGAAACCGGACAGAGATAATTAGAATGTTCAGAGGATCAGGATGATAGTAATTGACTGAAACAGTACAAAGATAATTAGAATGTTCAGAGGATCAGGATGATAGTAATTGAATGAAACAGGACATAGATAATTAGAATGTTCAGAGGATCAGGATGATAGTAATTGAATGAAACAGGACATAGATAATTAGAATGTTCAGAGGATCAGGATGATAGTAATTGACCGAAACAGGACATAGATAATTAGAATGGACAGAGGATCAGGATGATATTAATTGACTGAAACATGACATAGATAATTAGAATGGACAGAGGATAAGGATGATAGTAATTGATTGAAACAGTACATAGATAATTAGAATGTTCAGAGGATCAGGATGATAGTAATTGACTGAAACATGACATAGATAATTAGAATGGACAGAGGATCAGGATGATAGTAATTGACTGAAACAGGACATAGATAATTAGAATATTCAGAGGATCAGGATGATAGTAATTGACTGAAACAGGACATAGATAATTAGAATGTTCAGAGGATCAGGATGATAGTAATTGACTGAAACAGGACATAGATAATTAGAATGTTCAGAGGATCAGGATGATATTAATTGACTGAAACAGGACATAGATAATTAGAATGTTCCGAGGATCAGGATACTAGTAATTGATGAAACAGGACATAGATAATTAGAATGTTCCGAGGATCAGGATGATAGTAATTGACTGAAACAGGACATAGATAATTAGAATAGACAGAGGATCAGGATGATAGTAATTAACTTAAACAGTACATAGATAATTAGAATGTTCAGAGGATCATGATGATAGTAATTGACTGAAACAGTACATAGATAATTAGAATGTTCAGAGGATCAGGATGATAGTAATTGACTGAAACAGGACATAGATAATTAGAATAGATAGAGGATCAGGATGATAGTAATTGACTGAAACAGGACATAGATAATTAGAATGGTCAGAGGATCAGGATGATAGTAATTGACTGAAACAGGACATAGATAATTAGAATAGACAGAGGATCAGGATGATAGTAATTGACTGAAAC
Source organism: Heterodontus francisci (assembly GCF_036365525.1). NCBI lineage: Eukaryota > Metazoa > Chordata > Chondrichthyes > Heterodontiformes > Heterodontidae > Heterodontus > Heterodontus francisci. The sequence continues at coordinate 753,757 of NW_027141899.1, forward strand.
AGGACATAGATAATTAGAATGGTCAGAGGATCAGGATGATAGTAATTGACTGAAACAGGACATAGATAATTAGAATGGACAGAGGATCAGGATGATAGTAATTGACTGAAACAGGACATGGATAATTAGAATGTACAGAGGATCAGGATGATAGTAATTGACTGAAATAGGACATAGATAATTAGAATAGACCGAGGATCAGGATGATAGTAATTGACTGAAACAGGACATAGATAATTAGAATGGTCAGAGGATCAGGATGATAGTAATTGACTGAAACAGGACATAGATAATCAGAATGGAAAGAGGATGAGGATGATAGTAATTGACTGAAACAGGACATAGATAATTAGAATAGATAGAGGATCAGGATGATAGTAATTGACTGAAACAGGACATAGATAATTAGAAGGGTCAGAGGATCAGGATGATAGTAATTGACTGAAACAGGACATAGATAATTAGAATAGACAGAGGATCAGGATGATAGTAATTGACTGAAACAGGACATAGATAATTAGAATGGTCAGAGGATCAGGATGATAGTAATTGACTGAAACAGGACATAGATAATTAGAATGGACAGAGGATCAGGATGATAGTAATTGACTGAAACAGGACATAGATAATTAGAATGTACAGAGGATCAGGATGATAGTAATTGACTGAAATAGGACATAGATAATTAGAATAGACAGAGGATCAGGATGATAGTAATTGACTGAAACAGGACACAGATAATTAGAATGGTCAGAGGATCAGGATGACAGTAATTGACTGAAGCAGGACATAGATAATTAGAATGGACAGAGGATCAAGATGATAGTAATTGACAGAAACAGGACACAGATAATCAGAATGGACAGACAGTCAGGATGATAGTAATTGACTGAAACAGGACATACACAATTAGAATAGACAGAGGATCAGGATGATAGTAATTGACTGAAACAGGACATAGATAATCAGAATGGACAGAGGATCAGGATGATAGTAATTGACTGAAACAGGACATAGATAATCAGAATGGACAGAGGATCAGGATGATAGTAATTGACTGAAACAAGACATAGATAATTAGAATGGACAGAGGATCAGGATGATAGTAATTGACTGAAACATGACATAGATAATCAGAATGGACAGAGGATCAGGATGATAGTAATTGACTGAAACAGGACACAGATAATTAGAATGGACAGAGGATCAGGATGATAGTAATTGACTGAAGCAGGACATAGATAATTAGAATAGACAGAGCATCAGGATTGTAGTTATTGACTGAAACAGGACATAAATTATTGGAATGGACAGAGGATCAGGATGATAGTAATTGACTGAAACAGGACATAGATAATTGGAATAGACAGAGGATCAGGATTGTAGTAATTGACTGAAACAGGACATAAATTATTAGAATGGACAGAGGATCAGGATGACAGTAATTGACTGAAACAGTACATAGATAATTAGAATGTTCAGAGGATCAGGATGATAGTAATTGACTGAAACAGGACATAGATAATTAGAATAGGCAGAGGATCAGGATGATAGTAATTGACTGAAACAGGGCAAAGATAATTAGAATAGACAGAGGATCAGGATGATAGTAATTGACTGAAACAGGACATAGATAATTAGAATGTTCAGAGGATCAGGATGATAGTAATTGACTGAAACAGGACATAGATACTTAGAATAGACAGAGGATCAGGATGATAGCAATTGACTGAAACAGGACATAGATAATTAGAATGTTCAGAGGATCAGGATGATAGTAATTGACTGAAACAGGACATAGATAATTAGAATAGACAGAGGATCAGGATGATAGTAATTGACTGAAACAGGACATAGATAATTAGAATAGACAGAGGATCAGGATGACAGTAATTGACTGAAACAGGACATAGATAATTAGAATGTTCAGAGGATCAGGTTGATAGTAATTGACTGAAACAGGACATAGATCATTAGAACAGACAGAGGATCAGGATGATAGTAATTGACTGAAACAGGACATCGATTATTAGAATGGACAGAGGATCAGGATGACAGTAATTGACTGAAACAGGACATAGATAATTAGAATGTTCAGAGGATCAGGATGATAGTAATTTACTGAAACAGGACATAGATAATTAGAATGTTCAGAGGAACAGGATGATAGTAATTGACTGAAACAGGACATAGATAATTAGAATGTTCAGAGGATCAGGATGATAGTAATTGACTGAAACAGGACATTGATAATTAGAATGGACAGAGGATCAGAATGATAATATTTGACTGAAACAGGACATAGATAATTAGAATAGACAGAGGATCAGGATGGTAGTAATTGACTGAAACAGGACATAAATAATTAGAATGGACAGAGGATCAGGATGATAGTAATTGACTGAAACAGGACATAGATAATTAGAATGTTCCGAGGATCAGGATGACAGTAATTGACTGAAACAGGACATAGATAATTAGAATGTTCAGAGGATCAGGATGATAGTAATTGACTGAAACAGGACATAGATAATTAGAATTTTCAGAGAATCAGGATGATAGTAATTGACTGAAATAGGACATAGATAATTAGAATGGACAGAGGATCAGGATGATAGTAATTGACTGAAACAAGACATAGATAATTAGAATAGACAGAGGATCAGGATGATAGTAATTGACTGAAACAGGACATAGATAATTAGAATGTTCAGAGGATCAGGATGATAGTAATTGACTGAAACAGGACAGAGATAATTAGAATGGACAGAGGATCAGGATGATAGTAATTGACTGAAACAGGACATGGATAATTAGAATGTACAGAGGATCAGGATGATAGTAATTGACTGAAATATGGCATAGATAATTAGAATAGACAGAGGATCAGGATGATAGTAATTGACTGAAACAGGACACAGATAATTAGAATGGACAGAGGATCAGGATGATAGTAATTGACTGAAACAGGACATAGATAATTAGAATAGATAGAGGATCAGGATGATAGTAATTGACTGAAACAGGACATAGATAATTAGAATGGTCAGAGGATCAGGATGACAGTAATTGACTGAAACAGGACATAGATAATTAGAATAGACAGAGGATCAGGATGATAGTAATTGACTGAAACAGGACATAGATAATTAGAATGTTCAGAGGATCAGGATGATAGTAATTGACTGAAACAGGACAGAGATAATTAGAATGGACAGAGGATCAGGATGATAGTAATTGACTGAAACAGGACATGGATAATTAGAATGTACAGAGGATCAGGATGATAGTAATTGACTGAAATATGGCATAGATAATTAGAATAGACAGAGGATCAGGATGATAGTAATTGACTGAAACAGGACACAGATAATTAGAATGGACAGAGGATCAGGATGATAGTAATTGACTGAAACAGTACATAGATAATCAGAATGGACAGACAGTCAGGATGATAGTAATTGACTGAAACAGGACATAGATAATTAGAATGGACAGAGGATCAGGATGATAGTAATTGACTGAAACAGGACATAGATAATCAGAATGGACAGAGGATCAGGATGATAGTAATTGACTGAAACAGGACATAGATAATTAGAATGGACAGAGGATCAGGATGATAGTAATTGACTGAAACAGGACATAGATAATTAGAATAGACAGAGCATCAGGATTGTAGTAATTGACTGAAACAGGACATAAATTATTGGAATGGACAGAGGATCAGGATGATAGTAATTGACTGAAACAGGACATAGATAATTGGAATAGACAGAGGATCAGGATTGTAGTAATTGACTGAAACAGGACATAAATTATTAGAATGGACAGAGGATCAGGATGATAGTAATTGACTGAAACAAGACACAGATAATTAGAATGTTCAGAGGATCAGGATGATAGTAATTGACTGAAACAGGACATAGATAATTAGAATGTTCAGAGGATCAGGATGATAGAAATTTACTGAAACAGGACATAGATAATTAGAATGTTCAGAGGATCAGGATGATAGTAATTGACTGAAACAGGACATAGATAATTAGAATGTTCAGAGAATCAGAATGATAGTAATTGACTGAAATAGGACATAGATAATTAGAATGGACAGAGGATCAGGATGATAGTAATTGACTGAAACAAGACACAGATAATTAGAATGTTCAGAGGATCAGGATGATAGTAATTGACTGAAACAGGACATAGATAATTAGAATGTTCAGAGGATCAGGATGATAGCAATTGAATGAAACAGGACATAGATAATTAGAATGTTCCGAGGATCAGGATGATAGTAATTGACTGAAACAGGACATAGATAATTAGAATAGACAGAGGGTCAGGATGATAGTAATTGACTGAAACAGGACATAGATAATTAGAATGTTCAGAGGATCAGGATGATAGTAATTGACTGAAACAGGACATAGATAATTAGAATGTTCAGAGGATCAGGATGATAGTAATTGACTGAAACAGAGCATAGATAATTAGAATAGACAGAGGATCAGGATGATAGTAATTGACTGAAACAGGACATAGATAATTAGAATGTTCAGAGGATCAGGATGATAGTAATTGACTGAAACAGGACATAGATAATTAGAATGTTCAGAGGATCAGGATGATAGTAATTGACTGAAACAGGACATAGATGATTAGAATGTTCTGAGGATCAGGATGATAGTAATTGACTGAAACAGGACATAGATAATTAGAATGTTCAGAGGATCAGGATGATAGTAATTGACTGAAACAGGACATAGATAATTAGAATGGACAGAGGATCAGGATGATAGTAATTGACTGAAACAGGACATAGATAATTAGAATAGACAGAGGATCAGGATGATAGTAATTGACTGAAACAGGACATAGATAATTAGAATGTTCAGAGGATCAGGATGATAGTAATTGACTGAAACAGGACATAGATAATTAGAATGTTCCGAGGATCAGGATGATAGTAATTGACTGAAACAGGACATAGATAATTAGAATGGACAGAGGATGAGGATGATAGTAATTGACTGAAACAGTACATAGATAATTAGAATGTTCAGAGGATCAGGATGATTGTAATTGACTGAAACAGGACACAGATAATTAGAATGTTCCGAGGATCAGGATGATAGTAATTGACTGAAACTGGACATAGATAATTAGAATGTTCAGATTATCAGGGTGATAGTAATTGACTGAAACAGGACATAGATAATTAGAATGTTCAGAGGATCAGGATGATAGTAATTGACTGAAACAGGACATAGATAATTAGAATGTTCCGAGGATCAGGATGATAGTAATTGACTGAAACAGGACATAGATAATTAGAATAGACAGAGGGCCAGGATGATAGTAATTCACTGAAAGAGGACATAGATAATTAGAATGGACAGAGAATCAGGATGATAGTAATTGACTGAAACAGAGCATAGATAATTAGAATAGACAGAGGATCAGGATGATAGTAATTGACTGAAACAGGACATAGATAATTAGAATGTTCAGAGGATCAGGATGATAGTAATTGACTGAAACAGGACATAGATAATTAGAATGTTCAGAGGATCAGGATGATAGTAATTGACTGAAACAGGACATAGATGATTAGAATGTTCCGAGGATCAGGATGATAGTAATTGACTGAAACAGGACATAGATAATTAGAATGTTCAGAGGATCAGGATGATAGTAATTGACGGAAACAGGACATATATAATTAGAATGTTCCGAGGATCAGGATGAAAGTAATTGACTGAAACAGGACATAGATAATTAGAATGTTCAGAGGATCAGGATGATAGTAATTGACTGAAACAGGACATAGATAATTAGAATAGACAGAGGATCAGGATGATAGTAATTGACTGAAACAGGACATAGATAATTAGAATGTTCAGAGGATCAGGATGATAGTAATTGACTGAAACAGGACATAGATAATTAGAATGTTCCGAGGATCTGGATGATAGTAATTGACTGAAACAGGACATAGATAATTAGAATGGACAGAGGATGAGGATGATAGTAATTGACTGAAACAGTACATAGATAATTAGAATGTTCAGAGGATCAGGATGATTGTAATTGACTGAAACAGGACACAGATAATTAGAATGTACAGAGGATCAGGATGATAGTAATTGACTGAAACTGGACATAGATAATTAGAATGTTCAGAGGATCAGGGTGATAGTAATTGACTGAAACAGGACATAGATAATTAGAATGTTCCGAGGATCTGGATGATAGTAAATGACTGAAACAGGACATAGATAATTAGAATGGACAGAGGATGAGGATGATAGTAATTGACTGAAACAGTACATAGATAATTAGAATGTTCAGAGGATCAGGATGATTGTAATTGACTGAAACAGGACACAGATAATTAGAATGTTCCGAGGATCAGGATGATAGTAATTGACTGAAACTGGACATAGATAATTAGAATGTTCAGAGGATCAGGGTGATAGTAATTGACTGAAACAGGACATAGATAATTAGAATAGACAGACGATCAGGATGATAGCAATTGACTGAAACAGGACATAGATAATTAGAATGTACAGAGGATCAGCATCATAGTAATTGACTGAAACAGGACATAGATAATTAGAATGATCAGAGGATCAGGATGCTAGTAATTGACTGAAACAGGACATAGATAATTAGAATGGACTGAGGATCAGGATGATAGTTATTGACTGAAACAGGACATAGATAATTAGAATGTTCAGAGGATCAGGATGATAGTAATTGACTGAAACAGGACATAGATAATTAGAATGTTCAGAGGATCAGGATGATAGTAATTGACTGAAACAGGACATAGATAATTAGAATAGACAGAGGATCAGGATGATAGTAATTGACTGAAACAGGACATAGATAATTAGAATGTTCAGAGGATCAGGATGATAGTAATTGACTGAAACAGGACATAGATAATTAGAATGTTCCGAGGATCAGGATGATAGTAATTGACTGAAACAGGACATAGATAATTAGAATGGACAGAGGATGAGGATGATAGTAATTGACTGAAACAGTACATAGATAATTAGAATGTTCAGAGGATCAGGATGATTGTAATTGACTGAAACAGGACACAGATAATTAGAATGTTCCGAGGATCAGGATGATAGTAATTGACTGAAACTGGACATAGATAATTAGAATGTTCAGAGGATCAGGGTGATAGTAATTGACTGAAACAGGACATAGATAATTAGAATAGACAGAGGATCAGGATGATAGTAATTGACTGAAACAGGACATAGATAATTAGAATGTTCCGAGGATCAGGATGATAGTAATTGACTGAAACAGGACATAGATAATTAGAATAGACAGAGGATCAGGATGATAGTAATTGACTGAAACAGGACACAGATAATTAGAATGTTCCGAGGATCATGATGATAGTAATTGACTGAAACAGGACATAGATAACTAGAATAGACAGAGGATCATGATGATAGTAATTGACTGAAACAGGACATAGATAATTAGAATGTTCAGAGGATCAGGATGATAGTAATTGACTGAAACAGGACATAGATAATAAGAATAGACAGAGGATCAGGATGATAGTAATTGACTGAAACAGGACATAGATAATTAGAATGTTCAGAGGATCAGGATGATAGTAATTGACTGAAACAGGACATAGATAATTAGAATAGACAGAGGATCAGGATGATAGTAATTGACTGAAACAGGACATAGATAATTAGAATAGACAGAGGATCAGGATGATAGTAATTGACTGAAACAGGACATAGATAATTAGAATGTTCAGAGGATCAGGATGATAGTAATTGACTGAAACAGGACATAGATAATTAGAATAGACAGAGGATCAGGATGATAGTAATTGACTGAAACAGGACATAGATAATTAGAATAGACAGAGGATCAGGATGATAGTAATTGACTGAAACAGGACATAGATAATTAGAATGTTCCGAGGATCAGGATGATAGTAATTGACTGAAACAGGACATAGATAACTAGAATAGACAGAGGATCAGGATGATAGTAATTGACTGAAACAGGACATAGATAATTAGAATGTTCAGAGGATCAGGATGATAGTAATTGACTGAAACAGGACATAGATAATTAGAATAGACCGAGGATCAGGATGATAGTAATTGACTGAAACAGGACATAGATAATTAGAATGTTCAGAGGATCAGGATGATAGTCATTGACTGAAACAGGACATAGATAATTAGAATAGACAGAGGATCAGGATGATAGTAATTGACTGAAACAGGACATAGATAATTAGAATAGACAGAGGGTCAGGATGATAGTAATTGACTGAAACAGGACATAGATAATTAGAATGTTCAGAGGATCAGGATGATAGTAATTGACTGAAACAGGACATAGATAATTAGAATGTTCCGAGGATCAGGATGATAGTAATTGACTGAAACAGTACATAGATAATTAGAATGTTAGGAGGATCAGGATGATAGTAATTGACTGAAACAGGACATAGATAATTAGATTAGACAGAGGGTCAGGATGATAGTAATTGACTGAAACAGTACATAGATAATTAGAATGGACAGAGGATCAGGATGATAGTAATTGACTGAAACAGGACATAGATAATTAGATTAGACAGAGGGTCAGGATGATAGTAATTGACTGAAAGAGGACATAGATAATTAGAATGTTCAGAGGATCAGGATGATAGTAATTGACTGAAACAGGACATAGATAATTCGAATAGACAGAGGATCAGGATGATAGTAATTGACTGAAACAGTACATAGATAATTAGAATGTTCAGAGGATCAGGATGATAGTAATTGACTGAAACAGGACATAGATAATTAGAATAGACAGAGGATCAGGATGATAGTAATTGACTGAAACAGGACATAGATAATTAGAATGTTCAGAGGATCAGGATGATAGTAATTGACTGAAACAGTACATAGATAATTAGAATGTTCAGAGGATCAGGATGATAGTAATTGACTGAAACAGGACATAGATAATTAGAATAGACAGAGGATCAGGATGATATTAATTGACTGAAACAGGACATAGATAATTGGAATGGACAGAGGATCAGGATGATAGTAATTGACTGAAACAGGACATAGATAATTAGAATGTTCAGAGGATCAGGATGACAGTAATTGACTGAAACAGGAGATAGATAATTAGAATGGACAGAGGATCAGGATGATTGTAATTGACTGAAACAGGACATAAATAATTAGAATAGACAGAGGATCAGGATGATAGTAATTGACTGAAACTGGACATAGATAATTAGAATGGACAGAGGATCAGGATGATAGTAATTGACTGAAACAGGACATAGATAATTAGAATGTTCAGAGGATCAGGATGATAGTAATTGACTGAAACAGGACATAGATAATTAGAATAGACAGAGGATCAGGATGATAGTAATTGACTGAAACAGGACATAGATAATTAGAATAGACAGAGGGTCAGGATGATAGTAATTGACTGAAACAGGACATAGATAATTAGAATGTTCAGAGGATCAGGATGATAGTAATTGACTGAAACAGGACATAGATAATTAGAATGTTCCGAGGATCAGGATGATAGTAATTGACTGAAACAGTACATAGATAATTAGAATGTTAGGAGGATCAGGATGATAGTAATTGACTGAAACAGGACATAGATTATTCGAATAGACAGTGGATCAGGATGATAATAATTGACTGAAACAGTACATAGATAATTAGAATGTTCAGAGGATCAGGATGATAGTAATTGAATGAAACAGGACATAGATAATTAGAATGGACAGAGGATCAGGATGATAGTAATTGACTGAAACAGGACATAGATAATTAGATTAGACAGAGGGTCAGGATGATAGTAATTGACTGAAAGAGGACATAGATAATTAGAATGTTCAGAGGATCAGGATGATAGTAATTGACTGAAACAGGACATAGATAATTCGAATAGACAGAGGATCAGGATGATAGTAATTGACTGAAACAGTACATAGATAATTAGAATGTTCAGAGGATCAGGATGATAGTAATTGACTGAAACAGGACATAGATAATTAGAATAGACAGAGGATCAGGATGATAGTAATTGACTGAAACAGGACATAGATAATTAGAATGTTCAGAGGATCAGGATGATAGTAATTGACTGAAACAGTACATAGATAATTAGAATGTTCAGAGGATCAGGATGATAGTAATTGACTGAAACAGGACATAGATAATTAGAATAGACAGAGGATCAGGATGATATTAATTGACTGAAACAGGACATAGATAATTGGAATGGACAGAGGATCAGGATGATAGTAATTGACTGAAACAGGACATAGATAATTAGAATGTTCAGAGGATCAGGATGACAGTAATTGACTGAAACAGGAGATAGATAATTAGAATGGACAGAGGATCAGGATGATTGTAATTGACTGAAACAGGACATAAATAATTAGAATAGACAGAGGATCAGGATGATAGTAATTGACTGAAACTGGACATAGATAATTAGAATGGACAGAGGATCAGGATGATAGTAATTGACTGAAACAGGACATAGATAATTAGAATGTTCAGAGGATCAGGATGATAGTAATTGACTGAAACAGTAGATAGATAATTAGAATGTTCAGAGGATCAGGATGATAGTAATTGACTGAAACAGGACATAGATAATTAGAATGTTCAGAGGATCAGGATGATAGTAATTGACTGAAACAGTACATAGATAATTAGAATGTTCAGAGGATCAGGATGATAGTAATTGACTGAAACAGGACATAGATAATTAGAATGTTCAGAGGATCAGGATGATAGTAATTGTCTGAAACAGGACATAGATAATTAGAATGGACAGAGGATCAGGATGATAGTAATTGACTGAAACAGGACATAGATAATTAGAATGTTCAGAGGATCAGGATGATAGTAATTGACTGAAACAGGACATAGATAATTAGAATAGACAGAGGATCAGGTTGATAGTAATTGACTGAAACAGGACATAGATAATTAGAATGTTCAGAGGATCAGGATGATAGTAATTGACTGAAACAGGACATAGATAATTAGAATGTTCAGAGGATCAGGATGATAGTAATTGACTGAAACAGGACATAGATAATTAGAATGTTCAGAGGATCAGGATGATAGTAATTGACTGAAACAGGACATAGATAAATAGAATGTTCAGAGGATCAGGATGATAGTAATTGACTGAAACAGGACATAGATAATTAGAATAGACAGAGGATCAGGATGATAGTAATTGACTGAAACAGGACATAGATAATTAGAATGGACAGAGGATCAGGATGATTGTAATTGACTGAAACAGGACATAGATAATTAGAATAGACAGAGGATCAGGATGATAGTAATTGACTGAAACTGGACATAGATAATTGGAATGGACAGAGGATCAGATGATAGTAATTGACTGAAACAGGACACAGATAATTAGAATGTTCAGAGGATCAGGATGATAGTAATTGACTGAAACAGGACATAGATAATTAGAATGTTCAGAGGATCAGGATGACAGTAATTGACTGAAACAGTACATAGATAATTAGAATGTTCAGAGGATCATGATGATAGTAATTGACTGAAACAGGACATAGATAATTAGAATAGACAGAGGATCAGGATGATAGTAATTGACTGAAACAGGACATAGATAATTAGAATGTTCAGAGGATCAGGATGATAGTAATTGACTGAAACAGGACATAGATAATTAGAATGTTCAGAGGATCAGGATGATAGTAATTGACTGAAACAGGACATAGATAATTAGAATGTTCAGAGGATCAGGATGATAGTAATTGACTGAAACAGGACATAGATAATTAGAATGTTCAGAGGATCAGGATGATAGTAATTGACTGAAACAGGACATAGATAATTAGAATGTTCAGAGGATCAGGATGATAGTAATTGACTGAAACAGGACATAGATAATTAGAATGTTCAGAGGATCAGGATGATAGTAATTGAATGAAACAGGACATAGATAAATAGAATGTTCAGAGGATCAGGATGATAGTAATTGACTGAAACAGGACATAGATAATTAGAATAGACAGAGGATCAGGATGATAGTAATTGACTGAAACAGGACATAGATAATTAGAATGGACAGAGGATCAGGATGATTGTAATTGACTGAAACAGGACATAGATAATTAGAATAGACAGAGGATCAGGATGATAGTAATTGACTGAAACTGGACATAGATAATTGGAATGGACAGAGGATCAGATGATAGTAATTGACTGAAACAGGACACAGATAATTAGAATGTTCAGAGGATCAGGATGATAGTAATTGACTGAAACAGGACATAGATAATTAGAATGTTCAGAGGATCAGGATGACAGTAATTGACTGAAACAGTACATAGATAATTAGAATGTTCAGAGGATCAGGATGATAGTAATTGACTGAAACAGGACATAGATAATTAGAATAGACAGAGGATCAGGATGATAGTAATTGACTGAAACAGGACATAGATAATTAGAATGTTCAGAGGATCAGGATGATAGTAATTGACTGAAACAGGACATAGATAATTAGAATAGACAGAGGATCAGGATGATAGTAATTGACTGAAACAGGACATAGATAATTAGAATGTTCAGAGGATCAGGATGATAGTAATTGACTGAAACAGGACATAGATAATTAGAATGGACAGAGGATCAGGATGATAGTAATTGACTGAAACAGGACATAAATAATTAGAATGTTCAGAGGATCAGGATGATAGTAATTGACTGAAACAGGACATAGATAATTAGAATGTTCAGAGGATCAGGATGATAGTAATTGACTGAAACAGGACATAGATAAATAGAATGTTCAGAGGATCAGGATGATAGTAATTGACTGAAACAAGACATAGATAATTAGAATGTTCAGAGGATCAGGATGATAGTAATTGACTGAAACAGGACATAGATAATTAGAATGTTCAGAGGATCAGGATGATAGTAATTGACTGAAACAGGACATAGATAATTAGAATAGACAGAGGATCAGGATGATAGTAATTGACTGAAACAGGACATAGATAATTAGAATGGACAGAGGATCAGGATGATTGTAATTGACTGAAACAGGACATAGATAATTAGAATAGACAGAGGATCAGGATGATAGTAATTGACTGAAACTGGACATAGATAATTGGAATGGACAGAGGATCAGGATGATAGTAATTGACTGAAACAGGACACCGATAATTAGAATGTTCAGAGAATCAGGATGATAGTAATTGACTGAAACAGTACATAGATAATTAGAATGTTCAGAGGATCAGGATGACAGTAATTGACTGAAACAGGACATAGATAAT